>NC_058042.1:25495714-25807142 GCF_020085105.1 Siniperca chuatsi
CAAATAACATCCTCATTTCCTGTTCAGACTATCGTGTTTGAGCACCAGATGTTTCTGCTTTCCAAATGTTCAAAGAAAGGGAATAAGAGACTTGGTTGATGGAGATTCAGAGCTGCAGTGGATGTTCATTTGTGACTTTAATTTCAAAAGTTCACCGTGCATTAATCATAATAAAAGTGACATGATTTGGTTTAAGTAAATGTCAGTAACATGCTGTTGGGTGTTCCAGGCTGTCCTCCTCTCATACAGCATGTCCTGACTTCAAATTGTGTTGAATCCCATCACCCAGAGGGACACACAAATCAGCAGCCATTCGTGAAATGAAAGTGGAATCTTTTGAATCCTTATTTTTTTTTTTTACATTTTTAAAGTAATCTCAATAGGTCCCTTGAGCGACCCTGACATGATTATGAAGATGTTGCTGCTTTAATATACAAATGGAATCAATCTATTTCAGTTGTTGTTAACAATATAATCACTGCCTGTATTCATATCATTTAAGAAGCGTCTATACCCACATGTCAAGGCCCGTGTTGACAAATCAATATCACTGACATGATCCAATGCCCTTTCAGAGAAAAATAAGGCAGAGAATTACCCCGCATACTTATAATATTAAATGCTTAATGTCCACCTCGTCTTTTCTGCGGGATAATCGGACACCCACTATGCAAGACTTAATAAGACATATACAGATATATAAATACAGACGTATTTTGACGATAGGATGAGAAGGTTGTGAAAAATCTCACACCAGCACCATCTTACCTTTTAAGGATTTATTTTTGCAAATATCTGAAATGCAAGATTATTTAAGTCTACACAACTAAACAAGAGTAATATAGTGGAACAGTTTGTACTATTTTTGTGTAATACTAGAAAAACACAGTATGCAGAAATGAAAGACGCACAATAAGTAGATCATTTTACAAGAAAGCACAGAACAAACCTACGTCTTCAGCTTGTAAGGAGACAAAAAAACTAAAATACCACAGCAGTTATATAACAAACTATCATCCTCTGAATTCCTTTCTTTCTTCTTTGTTAATTTCTCGAAGGTGCTTGAAGTGTATGCGCGCACAGTAAGGCGTTCTCTGATCTTGCTATCTGGAAAATCAAATACCCAATAAGCCCTCTATTGTTTGATTAAGCTCAAGCAAAGGCATTCCAAACACTTCCTGTGGTCTTTGCCCAGAGTTAGTGCCCACTCACTGAGGCCTAGTTCACACCACAGAAACACACACACACACACACACACACACACACACACACACACACACACACATACAGCCAGGGGTCAGTGGGAGACCGACGGGTGCCACCCAGTCACTAAATGTGTCTGTGCTTTATCTGTTTTATGTAGAAATAAAATTCACAGCTAATCTGCAGACACCCTACATTCATTACAGGTTTGATCACAGTTGTAATAAGCTACAATTAGTGTTTAACACCCTTGGTAATATTCTGATATTTGCTCACATCGCATGCATCCGAAAGCCATTTCATTTCTCTCTCACAGGTCAGATTAAGGGTAATCGGTGCATGGCTTCTTATGCAATCCTAGATTTTCCTGTGATATTACAGAGTTAGGGAGAATAATAATTATAAGTGCATGAGATGTAATCACTGTATCTGGGAAGCAGAGGGAATTCATGCCATTATTTCCTCATGTTCAGGGAAAAGTAGGTCTACTATAGGTGGCCAGTTTCTGCGACAGAATTCGGAGGACTGTAAATAGCATCCGTCCATTCTGCCTCGTTTCTATTTTTACCACCGAGACACAGCACTGAGAACTGTGGCTTTAAGGTCCTTTTGTGAAAGTGAATTCATTAACTCTTAATGGACGGCCTCCTTGTGCACAGCTGCACAGCCTTCTAAAGACTCGCTAGGTGGCTGTGAACCATTTAAACTGAGAGATGATGTGATCTTTATGCAAAGAAAATAAAGGCTGTTGAGAAGGTGGCTGGGGCTGACCTGAGGAAATGCATGTGTGTCTTACATAATTTCCCCCTACAAAGCATGCAGCCTGCTCCTGCTGCCAATTTTGTTGTTGTATTATCACTGCCTGTGTAAATCAAAACATGCAGATTATGTCAAGACAACCTTTAGAATAATAAAATGAGATGATTACTACCATGTTAAAAATTAACTATTTGTTTTCTTATATTTAACTGGTTACAGCACCTAAGTTAGCAGTTGCTTAAGACTGAGCACACACAACAGCCAAGATTGGTTCTTGTTAAGGTTACACAATAGAAGTGTAAATACATTATGTATAGAAAGCTATGCCCACATGTATTGCAATATGTACTGCAATTACAATATGCAGGTTTTTTTTGTCAATATGTAGCCCTCTAATTCTTCTTTATGACACTTGTGCATTATCATCAACAGAGGCCAACATCACATTTTAAGATGAGCATTTTACAGCTACATACTATTCAATCAATAGACCTATATGATGCAGCAGCTTGTCCATTATCATGTTTCTGCCCAGGCTCTGGACAAAGGTTCATTTGTGAGTCTGGAAAATATGCTGTAGGACTCAAGTCAGCTCTTACACTGAGTCATGCTTGCCCACTGTGAAATCTGATATGGACTGCACTGATTAGGAGCAGCATCACACTGTATAAAACACACTGCAGGTATATACTGATGCACAACTGTAAGATGATGTTTTTAAAAAAAAAATAGTGATTTGTCCAGGGAGGATTTTTTGCTGAGCATGCATGCTGGGTTTTTTTTTAGCACCACCCTGCTTCATACAGTTGCACACATTCACAGCTGGAAGCTCCCCAATTTAGCCACAGCCCTGTACTACTGGCTGTTCTGCCGGAACAACTCTGGTTAAGTGTGCTGCACAAGGGCAGTTCAGAGACAGAATACTCAAAGAGGTTACTTTCATTTATACCTGACCCGATTTTTCCCATTGGCTTGGGTATTTTAACAAGTGACCTAGCAGACACAAGGTTGCTTTTTTTACCTAGAGGCTCATGCCAGCTTATATTCAGCATACCAGAGTCATTTAAGTTGACAAATAATAAAACTTGGAAGTATGTAGGAGGTTGGGGAATAGCATTCGTCACCCCTGCAGAAAACAATTAGTAGTGGAAGAGACTCCCCAGGAGGTGTGGTTCTTCTAATTTTAGAATTATTGTGTTATTTTGATGATGAGAATCAGTGTCCTGTGACGCATCTGTCTCCGTTTGGTGCTTCTTAGATTTTACATCAAATCATTTGAATTCCCTTGTTTTGACCTCTGAAAGAGAAATAGGAAGTGCTTTCTGGTTGTGATTAGAGGATGGGATTATAGCATTTCTACCCAGTACAAGGGTTATTTGGATTTAAATCTCATTAAACTGTTGCCTCTCTTCTGTGATCTGAATGACAGACTCAAGTATTACCAGTAAAATGGAAATGGTTGGCCCAACGCCTCCTTTTTCTGGAAATTCAGATTGCCAATAATGGCAATATTCTGCTCCACTGCAGTGACATCAAATAAGGTATGAAAGTGAGTGAGGAAAACTATAACCACTCTGTCATCAGTGTGTTCAAGGCTATACATCATCACAGCCTCTCTGACACAAATTTAGCTGCACACTACATGTAACACCTACAAAGTGCATTCCAAGTGTATTGAAAGTTCTTATGTGAATATTTAAGCAAATAAGCAGTTTTTTAAAACTATTATTCTAAGAACAGATCAGTATTAAATCTAAATTGAGTTGTAATAAATTACATGACTTTTCCACATTTAATTGCATTTTTCCTGTATTATAATCTAGTTCACTACATTTGCTTATAGGGACAGAAAATGACCTTCTAGGATTTATACTGGGTGTTTTGCATGCAGTAGCCTCTTAACCCAAAACTATGACATGTACGTCACATTACTGCTGTCCATGCATACCTTCTTTTAAATTCATTTTAGCATATATGAATATTGACTTGCAGAGACTTGAAAACTGATGCATATTCTACAGCCAACTCTTAAACCTGTTTTGTGTGTGCACAAAGAAAAACAGTAAAACGACTGTAAAAACAGAAAGTACAGCTCAGGTTATGCCCCATGTCAAACATGTTACTAGTTTCAGAAGGGTGATTTTTAATACTTTACCGAAATTAATACTGGATGTTTGGTAGGTAGGAAATTTGTCTAAGAACTTGGTAGAATTTAATTAAATCATTGGCAGTAATGTGAAGTACATGTGACTTGTAGTTAATTGGCTATAACATGCAAAAACCACTAAGATGGACCTTTAAACAATAACAATATTTAACTTTTTGACACACCAAGGAGCATATCAAGCTGCGTACTTAACTTTAGGCAGTGTCAAAAAGTGTTCCCGACCCTCATGTAGATAAAAAAGTAGAGAATAGAGTAAAGGAAAAAAGTAAACAAACAAAAACATATCTATAAGGCTGTCCATACATACGTATTGTGACAAAATCTAGACACCCATAGTACACTCACACAGGTATTCTCACTTGTCAGAACTGTGTGTGGAGACTGTGCTTGACTGACAACTCCCTCACTCACCTTATTTGTTTGATGGTTAGGGCAGGACAAGTTACACTTTCATGATTCTTTTAGGTATTTGGAGATTAATTGACATACTCGCAGGATCGCTTAGTCCAACTTCGACCCAGAATGAGGTCTAAATCAGCTAAAATAACTGAAAACACCTGCGTGAATATGGGTGGCCTATACATTTCACCAAAATCTGTCAAAAAGCTAGATCCTAATTGCTTGATTTGTTTGAGTAAAACAAAAAAAGGAACAAACATGAGTTTCTATTTTTACTATGTGACTTACAATACTGTACGTAATATTGTAACATATACCACAACTGATGCCAATGTCCTCATCTAACAACAGTGAGCAAAAGATATTAAAATATAAACGATCGCCACAACTATGATCTATTGTGTCATACAAATGACCTGTAAAGGCATGGTACCATGCAGGTACAACAAAGATGCACCCACAACCATAAACTCAAACACACGCACACACATACACACACACACACACACACACACACACACACACACACACACACACTGCTTAGCACATACCCAGTTCAGTGGCCCTAGGGGGTTCCTACTCGCTGCTTTCTCTGCCTGTGCTGTGGGATGCGGATGGGGATCCAGGTTGTAGGAAGGCAGCTGACTCACTCTCAGGCTGCATGGTGGTGGTGTGTGGCGTCAGTCCTCAGGGGAGCTATCTTCTCTGCCTACATCAGTGGGGTATGTAGGCTGTAATGACTGTGACTTCCATGCAGCCTTAGACAGAGCTTGTCACAGAATACTACAGGTTATTTTGTGATACTATTGTGCACATGTCATATGGGAGTAAAGTGAACTGAAGCGTGTAAGTAAGACATGGCACTCTGAAGGACTTCATTATTTTGTGTTGAATAATTTCTGTTGAACCATCTACTCATATAAACGTTTGACCTCCTTGGTTAGATTGCATACAAGCCACCATAGCAACTACACCTCTGCACACATAGATGTTAGCCTTATTGTCAGTTCAAATAGAGAGAAACACCATGTTCTCTTCTTGCTGTGAAGCTCTCATTTGTTTCAACTATCCAGCTAGGTCTGCTTGGCTAATATTTTGGTTTGTATTAATTTGTACATGCATTAAGTTTGATTTTACAAATGTGCAAAGACAATATAACATGTAACATTACAATACACAACAACTAGAGCAGGCAGTGGGAAGGATTAGTTGAAATAGAACATCCCCATGTTAGCTTTGGAAGCATTAGCCACCTTTAGCAAATGGCTAAATATCTGTCAAAATAATCACAATATGATTGTTTTTGCATATCTTTTGGCCCTAGTTTAGACTGTTGGTCAGACAGAAATATCTATTTGAAGACACAGGCCCTGTGACATACTGAAGGGAATTTTTTTTGTAGTTTACTGACATTTTAGACAAAACAATATATTGTTAAATTGAAAAAAAAAATCAACCGTTTAATCAATATTCAAGACTTACTGTTTGTTTGCAGCCCTACAATTCTTTTACTGATGTCCATGTACAGCGAGTTGTGACATACAATAGTGAACAGCCCCCCCAAATATTGGCAGGTATGAAGTTGCTGAGATCTGTCCACCATCCATTGCGCCTTTCTTTGTTGCTTCTTGTCTCCCAGCACGCCTTTAAAATGAATGTGTACTGGCCGGCTGCTTTGTGTTTTGTTTTCACTGCCAGTGTAAGCTCCTTGTTTAAACAACACGAAAATTGGTCTGCTCATTGGACGAGTGTTGTCTGTAGTTTGCTCTGTGCATATTTCTCCACAGAGCCTCCCTGAGCCTGAATTTAAATTAAGTCATCTGTTCCTTTTTCTGATTTAATTTGCCATCACCTTGGAGGACATTCATTACTTTTTTAAAGCAGATACTATACAGTGATTATGATCCTTTATGCATGGCTGACAATAGTTATCTGTGCCATGTGCCAAGCCAATTTACTGTCATACCCATAATCATAGTAGAGAATGCCATAGTAAATGTTCTGTCAAACTGAAATATTGCTTTAACAGTGTAGGCAGATAGGCTTGGATTCACCCTCTGGGATTATGTGATGAGCTTGATGGGCCCAGATGTTTCCAGAGAAAAGAAACAAATGCTAATTGCTCTGCATATCTCTAGGCATTGCAAACACAAGTTGTAAGCACCAAATATCCTCAGACACGTCTCCTAGCAGGAAGACTGCGATTTTTAAAAAATGTATTAGCTAAATTCTCTTCACAATTTTTCTTTCCTATCATCTAATTTGTTTTCATATGGCTGTGAGTCACAAACCGGTGTTGGGCAACAGACTCGTTACCATGGTACTAACTACAATTGATATATTGTTAAATATGTGAAATTTTTTGGCTGTACTTCGACAGCCTGTTTGAGTCCAGTGCACAGAGAATAATGTTCTCAAGCTTTGGAAACACTGTGCATTATAGCATTATGGAAAAGGACTATAAACCATGTAAACCTTGTGAATGGTATTTATTTTCACCTGGCAGTTGAACTTTAAATAAAATTATTTAAATGAAATGTAACTGGCTTCATTGCGGGGGTGAGCTGAATACTGTAGTTGTTTACACTCCTTCCTCAGGCTTTCACAGGCTTATCTGTTCATGTACTTATGATACATTACTTTGAGCAGGGCAGACAGATCTGGGAGGGCCTGTAAGCTGTTGTATTTAGACACAACACACAGTCTAACACTCAAGAGACCACAGGCTCTTTGTTTCCATTTCCTCTACAACAATTCAGGGCAGAGTTAAAGCAGTGTTTTTTTTCTGATTTATTTAAGCACATGTGGTTTACAGCTGACAGGCTGCAGGGGCAGCAGAGAACAGTGTCTGTGGTCCAGGTGATTTGTCATTAGATGAGGTTCATTAAGGCTGGCAGTGTATTGTTGGGCTAACTACTGATGTGAAACAGGGTCATGAATCAGGCACAGACACAGCATGGTACACTCACAGTGTGGTAATAATGTTCATGGATCACATTTTATTATGAATTCCACTGCATTTCAGATTTGAAATGTGTTTCCTATTCCACATGGCATTAAGGTAGTAAAAAAAAAATTGGGGCTGTTTGTCCAACTCCCTAAGATTAAATGCCAGTGGCGTAATGTATTGGGTTTAAAAGCACAAATCAACTGTGTGTGATTCCAAAATGTCAGTCATTCAGTGTTTATGGAGAAGCTGGTTGAACTATCCTATTCTGGTGTGACCATATGTGAATTTTGAAAACCTTCTCTTAAAGTCCAGCTTATCCAAAATGAAAGCTGGCTGACCTAATTTCTGGCGTTACCAGCAAGAGCTGATATGGATGAAGAGATTAGGTTTATACATACATACATTTGTGACGATTGCTGTGAATTGCTTTTAATAGGCACGCTTTGAGAAAAAAGATAAACCATGAGAATTGGCATCAGTATTTAAACATATTAATTATTGTGCAAGTAAAAAAACATGAATGCAGACTGATGTGAGCATTTTCATTCAGCATGTTTTTAAAAAACATGGTTATTTAACATGCTATTATAGGGAAATAAGAAGACCATGGGTTTGAATCTGTGTCTGCATGGATTTCCTTCAGGACTTTCCTACCACAGTCCAATGGCATGCAGGTTATGTGAACTGGTGCCTCTAAATTGCCCGTAGGTGTGAATGTGAGTGTGAATGTTTGTCTGTCTGTAGGTGTTAGCCTTGTGACAGACTGGTGACATGTCCAGGGCATACCCTACCTCTTAACGCATGTGTGCTGGGATAGACTCTAGCACCCTGTGATTCTGAACAGGATAAGTGGGTTTAGAAAATGGATTGATGGAATATTACTTTATTAATACTTTATTGATGGAAATTGGTGTAGCATATCACAAAATTAATGGAAAACTCATACAAGCTTAAAGTAGAGTATTTACCAGATTTGGTGAAGACTGAGACAAATGTGTAGGACTGGCAAAATATAATTTTTGCAAAATAAAAAAACAACTGCTTTATAAATGGCCACATTATGGCATTTTCAGAACCAAAAACAAATTATTTGTTCCTTTGCCTGTGGCCCATCTTTCAAGATATTCCTCTAACTAACAAACAACATCTTTGGTGGAGGCAATAACCTGATAATTGTATGACTGAAGACGCTCATGCCCAGGAATCCACATTATTGTACCTTTAAATTTCAGCAGGTTTAATAACTCTTAAAGGTACAATGTGTAAGATATGGACAGAATTTTAGTTTAAAACATTCAAAAAATGAACATTATCAACAGAATGTGAAGAAGTAAGTTCTTATGTTATGTCAAAGATATCTATGTATTGTGTTAGAGAGATATCTACTGAAGTTAGCGTGCTAACCAGCTAGCCACAGCCCATCCTTTGTTGTAATACCACTTGTGTGAGTCACTGTAGTGTCCAGTCTGCCCTCAGTCCAACATGAGAGGATGAAGAAGTAGAAATGCTGCCCCCTGTTTGAAATATGCAGCCAGGAATTACACATTGTACCTTTAAAGCTGAAGTAGCTTATTTCATTGTAATTTTGGTTGAAATACATAATTTTAACCATGTCACTAACAATATTTAATTGAAGGGATACTTTAAAAAAATGTGTGTCTGTGGGCGCCCGCCCCTTTGTATTTAGTTTTTTTTTTTTTTTAACTGGACTCGGTCTGAATCAGACAACCAATCAGGCTTAGCTAGCACGTAACTAGCCAATCACAGCGACCCTGTACAAACAAGGGTCGTTCGGTTTCTACGTGTCTTGGTTCCTCCCTTCCAGAGCCATGTCGAGAGGCATGTTATGTTATGTTACCACAAGGTAGCAGGCTACAAATCAAGCCAAAAGAAGGAATACATTTGAGGAGAAGACAGAGAAAAAGAAAGCGCTAAATAAAAACATTTTCATGACGCCGAGAGCAGAAGCGGAATGTTTGTTGCAAGGTAATTAGTTTCCATGGCTAGCCTGCTGTTAGCCTCGCTGTGGGAGTGTAAGGGGCTGAAGAGCGATGCAGAGGTTGTCCTATCTGTCCTATCAAGTCATCTGTGCAATGTTGATCTCTAACCAAGCCAACTAAATTAAGCTAACTTAGCAAAAATAAGATAACGAACGTTTCCGTGGCTATCCTGTTGTTTGCCTCGGCTCTCTGTTTTTAATTAAGCGCTTTCTTCTTCTCTCTCTTCTCCTCCAAGGTCTTCCTTTTGGCTTGCTTTGTTGCCTACTGTATGCTATTGTAGGCAAAGGAGGTATTGGAAATGTATCCGCTAAGCCTAGCAGAGAGGAAGGGAGCAGAACCATGTAGAGAGAGGATAAGGGCAAAGCTGAATGTGGTCAGTGCCCCGCTGAACCACAAGTACTAACACACACCAGTTCACAAGCACCGTAAGCACGTGTAAGGAGGAACCAAGACACGTAGAAACCGGATGACCCTTGTTTGTACAGAGTCGCTGTGCTAGTTACGTGCTAGCTAAGCCTGATTGGTTGTTTGATTCAGATCGGGTCCAGTTAAAAAAAAAACTAAATACAAACGGCCGGGCGCCCACAGACACACATTTTTAAATAAAGGAACCCTTTAATTAAAAATTGTTAGTGACATGAAATGATCAAAATTAGGTATTTCAACTGAAATTGTAATGAAATAATATTGCTACTTCAGCTTTAAGGGACATTCATTCCCCTGACAGAGTGGTGTCAGTTAGACTTAAGCTCAAGGGGAACATTTCCACTGATTTTGACGAATCACGATTTTCTATGCAGTGTTCTTATTCAGGACTGACAAATGTATGGCACGCTTGTAACATTTAAGGGAACTGATTAAACTCAGTGAGAATGTGCAAATAGTTCTCCCCTTCACCATATATTTAGTGTTTTGTAAAATGTTAAGGTAAGGTATACTTTACATTTACTGCAGTCAATGTACTGTAACTAATGCTTACAGTGTTTGCTCAAGCATAAGCACATAAAAGGTACACTTCAAAAATCCTGCTGCACTCATCTTCATAAGGTTAAATGTGAGAGAGAAAGAGACAAAGGGAAAAAGAAAAGAAAATACACAAGATACCAGCGGTACTTGCTGGCATGGACTGGACTGGTTGACTATGACTTTGTCTGACAGTTGTATGGCCTTAGTGGGCCAGGGAACCCTGACGTTAAACAGACTGGATTTAGACAATCATTAACCTTTTATTTTTCCACCTATCAATGATTTGAGGCTTGCTTTTTAATTTTTAATTTGCCTTTAAGCATCTTCTCTTTTGTTTGTATATACTCTGATCCTATTTAATTTCTTTCTCCATCCCTTGGCCTTTCCACACCTTTCTACTGCTCTAACCCTCTTCTACCCTTTCCTTCCTTGCCATACCGATACACTTTTCCTCTCCAGCTGGGTTTGTGAAGTCGCCAATGTCTGAGACTAAGCTTACGGGGGACACCTTTGAGCTGTACTGCGACGTGGTTGGTAACCCCACTCCAGAGATCCAGTGGTGGTATGCTGAGATCAACCGAGCTGACTCCTTCAAGCAGCTGTGGGACGGAGCCCGCAAGCGGCGGGTATCCATCAACACGGCCTACGGCACCAATGGGGTCAGTGTGCTCGGCATCACGCGCCTCACACTGGAGGACTCTGGGACGTATGAGTGCCGGGCCAGCAACGACCCCAGGCGCAATGACCTCCGACAAAACCCTGCCATCACCTGGATCCGCGCCCAGGCCACCATTTCGGTGCTACAGAGTGAGTGGTCTATGTCCTGTAGTACCTAGATGGTGAACGAACTACCAATCCCCTGTCCCAACCACTCCAACCCGTAAAAACCTCTCAAGAGCCCACCCTCACCACAGCAGTCACTGGCCAAGCCAAAATAAAACAAACACCAATCACGTTATTTATTCATTTTTATAAGTTGCTTTTTACAAGTATTAATAGAAAAACATATTCTAATTGTGTAAATCCCTTATGCCAGTGTTTGCCTTTTGTGTTTTGTTTTCATTAATATTAAATTTTGTTTCTTAATTTGGTCTGGTAAATATTTATGTTCTCTTACACTGAACTCAGTAAACTCCCTGTCTTCCAAAATCCCTTGAGCATATTGTTGTAAATGACCACAAACCCAGGAACTTTACCCAGCCTCTATCTACATTTCCCTCTTTCCTCCCACACCAAACCTTTGTTCTTACTGTTTCATGTGTCCTTTTACAATATTCTGATCATTATCTTTTTCTCTGTATCCTAATTTCACCCATTTCCTATTCCTGGATTTATTTGTGATACTTATTCCCTTAACATTATGTTGTGTCTCTGACGTGGATTGTTTTATTTACTTCAAAGCCCTGCCTGCTAAATCCGGCGGAAACCTAGTGGTGCTTTGAAGTAATGGTGCTTTTGATTTGGCTTTCTCACTCTGGGCACAGTGTAAAAGGGACTGTAAGAAGACACAAGGAGGGATCCGTTAAGGTGTAAAAGAGTGATTCCTGCGCTCAGCTCTTTCTTGATAAAAGCAAACATTTTCTGCTTTTTAAATTTGTATGTGGTAATCCAATAAAGGATAAGACCACGTGAGGGCCTTGAGTGTCTAATTTCTTGTTCAGATGAGACAGAGATTTCACTTCTACAAAACAGTCTCTCTGGACTTGCCTGTGCACTGTGTAACCTTGTGCCTTCTCAGCCATTAAGCATGCAAGTGTGAATCAGTAATGACATTATATCCTATAACCCTCTGCTCTATGCACACAAACATTCAAACAAACTGAATTTCAACTGGACCCTTCTAATCATGCTTCAGTGCTCTGCCCACTGGAGCACAGGGAGATGTGGAATGTTGTTAGTCATAGTGAAGCTCTCTGACAAGCTTAGAGGAGTTTGATCCTTGCTAGCTCTTCTGATTGGACTGACAAATTTTGATTTCTGTGTGAGCACTATTTGATTAGGTGTAGGGCTGATGCAATTTAAGCTATTATAAGAAATGTAAAGGACAACAGCTGTTCACTTCTCACATTTACTTGTTTCCTACTTTCCTGCAATTCAAGTCCTCACTAAATATATTCTGTCATTACTGAGGAGTAAATGTTCTTTGCATATACATGTAATTTCCAAGTTATTACATGTATATAACAGGCTATACATAATAGCCCATTGATATGAATGTATAGTTTGTAGCTGGGGAAACATGCTGAAATCTGATTGTCTTGTTTTGGCCTTTTGCTTAATTTAGTTTGTGAATGTGAATCACTCTAAATCGATATACCCAGAATCAGTATATTTATACTGATTAATATTAATTTATTCCCATTACAAAGCTTTTTAATCAATACTCTTTTTGGCATTTGGATTTTTAAGTAAAAGCAATTTTGATGTTGAATTCCCCCCCCAAAAAAACCCAAAACAAACAAACAAACAAAAAGCAAAAAACATGCATGCATGGATAAAATCTACTGGAGAAACATCTTGTTAACATGCTTAAAGTGATGCTCTACCCAAATCTATCTTTTGAGTATGAAACTCTCAAAAACACTGTAGTTTTCTCATTAAAGGAACAGTTAGACATTTTAGGGAAAAAAACACTTATTTGCTTAGCTTTGTTCTAGATGAGCATGAACATCAATACCACGCTCATGTCTATATGGTAAATATGAAGCTACAGCCAACCGCCAGTTAGCTTAGCTTAGCATAAAGACTGGAAACAGGCGGAAACAGCTAGCCTAGCTCTGTCCAAGGGTAAAAATCACCACCTCTGAAGCTCTTTAATTAACATGTTATATCTTGTTTGTTAAACGTACAAAAACCTTAGTGTAAAAACGACACGTTGTGATTTCTCTGTGGGTTAAGAGACTATTTCTTGGCCGGGAGCAGTGACTTCCTAAAGCCAGTCTAGCTGTTTTCCCCTCTTACCAGTCTTTTTGCTAAGCTAAGCTGCTAGGCTGCTGGCTGTAGCTTCATATTTAGTGTACAGAAACAAGAGTGGTATTGCTTCTCTCATCTAACTCCCAGCAAGAAAGCAAATGAGCATATTTCCCATATTATAAAATGTCTTACTATTGCTTTAACAAAGAACAGCTGCTGTGGTCAGCTTTAATTCATGTCAATTACAATTGATTCCAACGGTCAAAAAAATTTCATGTTTTCAGAAAAAGTAGCAAACCGTCTCTAGAAACTTCTCTAACCATTCCTGCATCATTCTTGATTGTTCCACCAAAATATGGCTAAATACAGTGCTTCTGGGTTGCACTTGCTTTTCATCACCCTTCTTGAAACTCTGGACATCAGAGAAGTGGATTATGGTGCTGGAGTGGCTTGCGAGGTTTCTGTGGATGATTTTCCATTTTTCCAGCATGAAAAACTTTTCACCTTTGGAATTCATCATGGCCCACATGAATTTAAGCTGAACACAGCTGGTTTCTCTGTGAAAAACTAAACCTCAAATCTTTTTGAGCCACTTTTCAAGCCTACAAGGGGTGAGTGTTTCATGCTAAAGTACATACACATAGATTTTGTATGTAGTACCACTTTAACTAATTACATACATCTCAGTGGATTTTAAGTGCAGACATACTGTACACTTGAAAGCAAAGTAGCTATTTTAAAGTAAGCACGTTTGTGAGACTTTGCTTTTTAAAACAGTTACAATGGTATGAGATGTTCTACTGTTTGTATTGCAAAGTAACAGAAATGTGTGCTGTTCTAAATTAGACACAAGAATGTATTGGAAATTGAATTAGTAAGAATGAGTGGTTCAAACCATTTAGCTCAACCACGTGCTCAGGAGGCCCACTATTCTCTCTGTGCCAGCACAGTTACTGGGACATCTCTCTGGCAATGTACTTTTTCTATTGTAAAGTGATACAATATCATGGCCTGCATTGTCTTTTACCATGATATAATATTCATATATATATATATATATATATATATATATATATATATATATATATATATATATATATATTACTATGTTTCAGCTATGTATTTAATAAATCTTGGTAAAATATAACAGAATGCAGCTCTACTTGACATTCAATCAAAACTGGTACTTTAATGAATGATCAGATGATTTAAAGAAGAAAATTTGTGCTGATAATGCAATAATTTAAAAAAGTTACACCCCTCATAAAACATCTGCCAATTAATTGGATACAATATCAATATAAATGCAGCACTGCATTAGAGTACCAGCAAGAGGAAAGGGGGGTGGGGGTCAGGTTTCACTACATCTTGACTCATTTAGAGCAACATTTTATTTTTGGTTACATTCTGATATGGCGATACATTGTCCAGCAGTTACCACATGTTAAGTTGTGACAAGGTGTCCTACAAACAACCTTCTGGTTAAAATCCCTGTGGACCACTGTGCCGTGTTTGCTAAATGTTAATTTATGTACCTCATGTTGTGTGTGTATGCATGTCTCGAAGATACTATTAATAGTATATGTGGTTCTGCTTGGTGGGGGAGAGAGAGGTGTAAGGGGGGAGGGGAGAGATATCCCCTTTGCTAAGAAGGTGCCATGAATGCTAATGGAAGTCACTTGCCAGCCACAGTAGCCCTCCTTTCCCCTCCTTTCCTGGCAGCAGTAGTAAGCTTATGATGCTTCTACTCTCTGCTCCTCCCCTCGGGGGCTCCATCGTTGCCATGGGGGGCAGGCTTCCTGTTCACTATACCAGGCAAAGCAAAGGGCACCTAGCTCTCAGATGACATCTCCTGCTTCCCTGAAAGTCCTTGAGAAATGGACCCTGGTATTGTTTAGTAACCAGTGTGATTAGCAATTTAGAGAATGAAGTAATTTAGGTAGTCATTCAGCAGTAATGTAAAATGTCAAAGGACTGTTCATTGTTATATAAATCTTCAGCCCAGATCTCGAAGTACGTGGCTTTTTTTAAACTTCTATATACTGATGACATTTATATGCTCTTCTATATCTATATCTTCTATTTGACCTCCTCCTGGAGACTGTGTGGCTGTACATTAAGAGTATTCAGAAAATCATTCATAAATGTATTGCAATGACAAGAGATAGGTGTGAGAGAGGTCTAATCAATCAGATTCATCTTTTGTGTTTGTCTAAATATCAGAGACGTTTTGTTAGCAGTTTCTCTTGTGCTTGTACTTAATGTTGATGTAGCATTTAAGTGTATTACTGTAGTTCATCAGACACATTAAGCATTCACATGCTAAGTTTCATCCAAAAATACTACTTAATTACTATTTTTTTAATCTAAAGATAAATGGTTGATGCAAGGCATTCCAACTGTTTCATGTACTTATTATGTCTTTTGTTTATTTATTGTGTGCACTTTTGTCTTCACTTCATAGACACCCTCCTACACAGATCATATAAAAACAGCATACAGCCTACAGCTACTACAGCATGGGAGGAAGCATTAAAACAGCGTTGAGCCCCAGTTCTGTGATAAGGGTTGACTGTCTCTGTCTTCCAGAACCAAAGATCAATGCCTCTGATCAGACCATCCTGTCAGCGGACACCTCTAGCAAACCTGTTACCCTGCAGTGTAACCTCACCACTGCCCACACCCCCCACAAAGAAAGCTTCTGGATGAAGAATGGACAGGAGATCCTCAATACACGGACAGAGCAGAGGAACACAGTATACAGGTGACAAACAGCTTCGCTTCTATGTAATAAGTAGGACATATTTTAGGAGAGAGGACAACATGGACAAAGGGTGCTCCCAGCAATGGAAAGTGAATGAGAATTTATCTACAATTTATCATAATGTTTCACGTAAAATGGAAGTGGCTATGCCAGCAAAAAACAATGCTGAGGTAATGATCAGTCACATCTCAGTTTCAAAAAGTGGGGGTCTGGAGAAATTCTTGTCAGAAAATTGTTGGATAGCAGGACCTTGCTGTGACAAAGGCAGTATACTGATACAGCTCTAAGTTAGAAATGTTCCTCACATTTTCAGAAATGACAACTCAGGTTTGTGGTTCTGCTTGGCTAACTAACTGTCAGTACTTGCTTGTAAATAGGTCAGACCACAGTATAGCAGACATTTTCTATTCTATAATAAGTAGTCAATGTGCATGTTTTGCGGATTTCCCATAGACACAACAACTCATCAAAGCTAGGTCATCTTCAAGCAGTTACTGAGGCAATTAATAAACACATATTTTTCTAAATTCTGATGGAAAATGCTTTGAGAGAGAGAGGGTTGTGTTCTTTATCATGAAAACACAGCTCTCGATTGCAAGAAGCATACAATACTTCTAGCACCTTGTTCTTGTGGGTGACAGTGTGCATTTGACGGCTATACAAATCTCACGGTGCACTTTAGACAAGTTTATATGTATAGCACATTTCATTACATTATGCTGCTAGGTTTACTAGCAAGCCACTATAAATATCAGTGTGCACTGTAATTAAAAAAAACGTAAAAGTAAAAAATTAGAGGTGTAGAGTTTATAGCTTTTTTTGTTTTAAGTAATCAGTGATATACTGAAATAGTTATAAGTGATGTAGAGCTTGTTAAGAACACTGCTGAATTTGGTACCCTATTTTTTAAAATACCTCCAGACCGCCATTGATTGAGACCAATGCTGAAGTAACTCCTGGCTTTCTCACCCATTTGATTCTCAAAAAATTATGCTGCATATCACTGCCTTAAGCCAAATATTGAACTACACCTATGCATCTAACTAGAAGAAAAACTATCATTGCCTAAAGTACCAACTAGTTGTTAGTTCCTGTCACACATTATAACCATTGGAGCACAAAGCTACTGTCGCCCCCATAGACATACCACAGACTCTGCCTAGCCACAAGATAAGACCAATTGGTCACTTCCTTGTCACATTACATCAGTGATACTCTGAAGATTACAGCTAAAATGCCTGTGGTGCCCTTCTCTGCAGAATCCAGAGCTGCTGTTCCGTAATATAACAGCATAATGCCAACATTTTTGTCTCCCATGGCATTGTAGGCCCCTCAAGCTTTCACTGCTGTAGTCCAAACTAATTACTAGAGTTAAACTTAGTTGACTTTAGTAACTTGACTACTTACAGTGTAAGTGACTGTTAAATTAAAGATATGGAATAAGTTGGTGTTTTGTATTTTGTTGTAGAATCGCTAAACCACGGGCAGATGATTCTGGGGAATACATGTGTGTTTACACATTTGACATGGCACCAAATGCAAATGCTACAATTGAAGTAAAAGGTAAGATTTATCTGTGACATAGTAACAACTGAACCTATGTTACATGAATGACACAAATATCACTTTGTCAAAAAATGCCAATATCTGCCAATTGATTTCCTCCATGATGTATTAAAATTCTGAAAAAAGCCCTGGCTATACTTGAGCTTTTACTACAGAGTACTTCATCTGTGGTTTTCTACTGAGAAAAGGTATCCTAGAAAAGTTAACCACCCAAAGCTGTGTGAAGAGAGTCCTTGTTGACAAAGATGTTTGAATTCATCCAGTGCAGTGGTGATGACGGGCAACCCTGAGGCTGTTGTCACTCTTGGCTTTCACTGAGACAATAGTCTAGCAAGATGGACAGGCACTGCACATGCTTACTAAAACATGCAAACACAAAGCCCACTAGGAGGCATCCTTAAGAGGCCTTATTCACTTTTAAATACACTTCAATTAAACTGATGATTTAAGGGTTGTAAATTACTTCTTGATTTAATAGAACTAATAGTGGTTTAAGGAGAGAAAGTGAACTAGGATGGTCTATGTAATAGCTAGAAAACCTAACCAAAGAACTACTGTGTTGGTTTCATTCAAGCTGACAGCGAAGCCATCAACTTGAATAAGGAATCTTCTCTGAGTAAGGGCAAGTGAAACCCTTTTCAAGAGAAGCTTGACTGTGTGTAGTGCTTAAGCCAATTTGCTGTGGCATGGCTATGGTGCATACTGAGCATGCCCTGCCTCTTATTTCCGCGGCTGTCTTAAAGCACTGCCTGATTGCATAACATGGGTGATGACCGTGTGTGTTCTGCTTTTACTGGATTGTGAGATGATGGGACTCATCGCCATTCAAACTGAAGTGTCTTACCCATCACTACACTGCAGGCCTATGACTGTTGAGGCTTGCTATCTGTCCCCTGGAGTAAAAGTCAGTCTTTTAACTAAACTGATGATGCAGGATTTTGTTATTTAAATAGGCCTACATTCTATGTCCACAAAATATTAAAATAACCGAATGTTGTGACATTAACAGTAGGTACCATTGCTGGATCTAAACAAAGCATTTTCTACTGTTCTTAAATGCTTAGTGATTTTCTAGAGGTGTTTAGAGATTTTTTGTGACCCAGGTAGCAAGCCCACTGTTATGCTAGCCAGCTTTGCACTGCGCTTCTGGCAGCAGTTCACTGAGATCCCTCGCCTACAGTGTCCTTGGCACACTCATCCTTGCAGGACTCAGCTCAGAGGCAACAGATGGAGGGTTCTGTGATGTGGTAGGATTAAGGCTCTGAATCCGGACCCAGCCATCTCTGTGGCAGGAGTGGAGTTTATTGTCTGTGATACTAAGCTTACCACAGATACATATTTGGTACCTCATATTTCTCAAATTTTAGTAACTGTTAAGCACATTTCTCTATGAAAATGTTTTAATGTGCATACTGATAATTTCTCTTTTTCCTCAAGAAAAAAATTGATTGTCCAAGTTTATACAATTTTACACAAATTTTCAAAACATATAGGTACTTAAACATAAAATGTGGAAAGCAACTAACAAAGGATTTGACTGAATGGCTCTTTAACATCTAGCGTCATCTTAATCAGCTTTTTTCTATTCTTTCTGACAGCTTTCACCTTGCTCCTTCTCACATCACATTCATACGTCACTTTACCTCTGTCTAGTCCACACAGATTAATAATCACAGTAATCGTAGTCAGGGGTGTGAAATGGAGGTTTCTGCCTGTTTTAGCGCCACTCTGAGGGCTGTCTCTGTGCTGTCAGTCACTGACATAATACAGCCAGGATAAGGCACAAATGAGCTTGGCCACTCCCCTGCTCGGGGAGCACGTGTGCACCATAATTAGAGTGGGGTGATGTCACCAAAGAGCTCAGACCCCTCCTGCTCCATTATCCATGCGCAGCTGAAAAATGCTCACTCCAGGCCTCTCCCTTATCCTGCTTAATTGCATGGAAGGAATTATTGTAATTTTGAGGATTAGTGGAAAAGCAGGAACAGTTATCTTCCTGATGCTGTGCAGAGTTACATGGAGAGTCTGTGTCTCACCTTTGGGAAAAACTCTGTTCTATTGATGGATCAGTTTGACTTGGCATCTGTTGCAGTGCTTTATGACATATGCCTGAATTTATTAAATTCATAACGTTTTGTGTTGCATTTTTATTATCAGTTAATTCATAAATCAGGGCCAATTCACACCGTTTTCCTTTGACACAAAATCTCTGGAATTCTCTGTGGAATTATTTTGAGTGGGAACATCTGGAGGCTGTCATATCATACTGACCCCCTCTTCCATGACCTCATTATGAATTGTATTGAAATGCTTTTATCTCTTCCAGAGTGATATTCCCCATTGCTGGAGTTTGGTGGTGGGGGTGTACATGCTCACAAAATAACTGCACACTTGAGCGCTGTAGTCCACCCCTACTTCTGGGCAAGCCTCTGTTCTATTATATTCTGTTTCACAATGCAGTTTTACATATAAGGTTTCTTTCATCAATCTTTCTGATATGCTGAAAAGTCATACTGGGTTATTTTGTCTATATTTTCAGCTAACCAGGTATCTACTAAAGTCATGACAAAGTTATTTTGTAAGCATTCAACAACTACAGCCTCCATGAGGTTTTGACAGCATACCTACCGGTGTGTCAAAGACTCACTGGAGCTGTAATTTTTGAAAGCTAACAAAATAATTAGTGCTACATGTTAAAATAATTGGGTGTTAAAACTATATTAGCAAGTGCAGTAGTAGATTATTAGACTATTTACCTTAGAATACAAGATCAATACCCCCATATCATGTTTTAGCTTTTTTAGAAGGAATGATAGAAGGAAAAAAACCCTATGAGTAAATGGTGGAGTCAGGTGGAAAAAAGGATAGACTAGAAATTTAGGAAACACAAATTCAGTAACCTCTGTGTGCGATACTGAATGAAGTAATGACATGACTAAATGATGCAATGCAATGCATTTCATTTTTAAAAATATCTTAAAAGACCCCACTAACTATGCTTTTTATTGACTGCAATAGGCTGAAGTTATGAACATTTCAAAGGAAACTGAGCCGCTTCAGTGAATCAACCCTGCTATCTTAATTACACTCCTCTCTCTTACATAGACATCTGAATAACACAAATTATTACCATAGTCAGAACAGCCAATCATGCTTTCCTTATTCATGCCATCTGGTAGGAGTTAAAACGTTCCTTTGAATGTCTTACTTCTGCCAACTCAGCTAATGATCAATTTTATTTATTTATTTTACCTTTCCAGCAAAACCTGATATCACTGGCCACAAGCGAAGTGAAAATAAAAATGAGGGGGAAAATGCAATGCTTTACTGCAAGTCTGTTGGTTACCCACATCCCACCTGGACATGGCGTAAAGGGGACGGAACATCATACACGGTAAATGTACATATATACAGTGGTGTGCAAAAGTGTTTGTCACACTTAAATGTTTCAGATCATCAAACAAATTTAAATATTAGTCAAAGATAACACAAGTAAACACAAAATGCAGCTTTTAAATGAAAGCTGTTATTAAGGGAAAACAAAATCCAAACCTACATGGCCCTGTGTGAAATAGTGATTGCCCCACCCTTAGCAGCAACAACTGCAATCAAGCGTTTGCGATAACTTGCAATGAGTCTTTTACAGCACTGTGGACTGAAGTTTGACAAACATGCAAAAAAATAAGAAATCAGGAATGTATATATATATATATATATATATATATATATATACACTGTATATAAATATAAAAACTGAGAGTCAGAGAGAGAAACAGACAGCTAGATATATACTGTTGGTACGATAGATAAAAGGGCATGCTTTATATCTACCAAATTAATTTTTTTTTTTTTTACATGTTTTCAATGTAATTAACTGAGAAATGGTCATTGTGTTCCAGGACATTGACAACTCCACAGGACGCTTCTTCATCACTAACAGAGACAACTACACAGAGCTCAACATATTAAACCTGGATATAAACACAGATCCTGGAATATACGAATGCAATGCCACTAACGTGATTGGAAACACTGCTGAGACCACTATATTACGGGTGCGCAGCCACCTTGCACCGCTTTGGCCTTTTCTGGGTGTGCTTGCAGAAATTATAATTCTAGTAGTCATCATCGTTGTGTACGAGAAACGCAAGAGGCCAGACGACATTATTGATGGTAAGAAATATTTTTCTATGTTGCTTAACAGTAGGCACTAATAAATAATAAACTATGAAAGTAGTTATTACATTATTTATGTTCAAATTACAACAATGCAATTCAAAACCCTTGAGATATTAAAGTTTTTTTGTCTGGCGTCTGATCATTGCTACAAAGGTATTACAATATTTTACATTACCTAGGTACTGTACATACTGGCCTGAAACTGAGACTGGAGTTAAAGTTTTAAGAATGGTAAATAAAGGTTTGCTTTGAACTGTCAGATAAGACATTTCAGCAAGTACAGAAATTATACAGTAACTTCCTTTTCCAAAAGTACAATGGCTGTAAGGTCAAATGTCATCAACATAGCAGCGAATCAGATCTTAAGCTACAGAGATGTTTACAGGACTTGCCTCCTTGCCTCTCAACTGGTGTGGGGAAAGGAGAAAGGAAGGACATTGTCACATATAAGCCACATATTAAATGCATTCAAATATGATCTTTATACATGCACATAAGGTGAACAACAGAGGGCCCACAGCTAACCTTTCCAAGAGTTGGCTATTTGTGTGCTGTGCTAATGGCAGTGTTCATAAACATGTGGGGTTATCAGCCTGTAGCTATAAACCATATCAGTTCCACTATATAACTTAATTGGTTACTATTCTTTTCCCCTTCCCCCTTCTTTCCAAATGGCAACATAATCTAAATGGGTGGTAAGTGAGAGATCCTGCATGGTTTTGGAGATTTTTTTTCTTTCTGTCAATTTTTATGTTTTTAGAGCCTACAGTCTATCCAAAAACATTATGATTTTTGTTGAGATATTAACACAGTAAATTAATTTTATTTTTATACCAGTTATGGTGAAATGAAAACTTGTCTCCATTCATTTTCCTTTTCATTAGGTTGCACCCATAAAGCCTGACATGTTTCCACAGGTGATAGTCAAATGTTTTGATACATTTTGACATGGATTAAATTGCATATATATCAGAAGAGCCAGAATATTTAATCATATTAAAAGCCCAATCAGGATTTTTTTTTATAAATAAACATTTTGTGTGTTTCTCAACTGATCCTAATTAAACATGCACACCTGTACCAGTATGTTGGCAGTCCTAATGTCACAGCCCACCCTAATCATGTGAGTGAAAGAAGTGAAAAACAATTAAAGCCCAAACCAGATCAAACCTTCAGACTTGGGCTTAGTAGATCAAGTTATCTTCTTTGACTATGTTAGCAAAAAAGTTAGCAAATTCAGACGACTGATGAACATTCCTTAATATTAAATTGTAATTTTACATATTCAAATCCAAACCCAAACCACTAGCATGCCTTGATTCAGTTTCACAATTATTTGGGTAACTGTGGGCCCTGCTTGCTGAATACACTCTTAACTGACATATAATTTAAAACAAAAATGTTAACACCCTCAAATTATATGTGATATTCTAATTCATGAAATAATAAATACAATCAAAATGAGAAAATAAATAGAAAAAAATATGTAAATGAATAGAGATGTGAGGAAATGTAAATGAAATCTTTCTTTGTACTTCACTGGAACTTTTTAGTTTGCTCAAACTATAATGGTACTAAATGTGACTATGAACAAGAATCTTCTTACTATGATCACTCGTGTGCATAGCTTTAACATAGTACTGTGCCGCAAATAGGTTACTGTGCCGCCTGCATTGGCCAGGACACTCTCATGAACAAAAAAATGTTGTTTGGTGTAATAAGCATTGCTCATTTTTATGACTCCCTTACCATATACAAGTAGTGCAATAACCATTTTCAAGCATTCCATGTTACTGCCTCAAACAAACCGCACTTACTGGATACTTTTTGGACTGAGTCACTCAAGCAGATACACTGTAGATGGGCAGGTAGACCCATCTAGCCAAGCAATATTAAGGGTGTAAACCACCCATAACACTTTATTATACTAATAGGACCACTCTGAAACACACTGGTACTTGCTCCATTCAATAAGAACACCTACTGTTATGAATACTTAAATGTCTAGTTCTCTAATACAGGATGAGCCTTGTTTTTCAATGTAATCTACTAAAAAAAACAAACATTGTAGTCTATTCTGGCCAATACAGTTGTGGTATTACAGAGCTACTTGACTGTTAAGAGTACGAAACAAACTTCAAGGGCCCTCAAGGGCCTCTGGTGGCCAATTGAGGTTACACCTAAGCATCTGCAGTCTGGGTCTGAATGTTATACCAAAATATCAAATCTAATGTGGACAAAGAAATGCAAAAGTACACAGGAATGAAAAAACACAGAAATAAAGAAATATGGAACAGGGAAATAAATAAAGTATTAATTTCCTTAATTCTGAGTAAATTTACTCATTCCTTTGTTGATTTTGTCAACATACTTAAAACAACATACCAATTTATGCATTTATTTCAACTTAGTTATTTTTAGTTTAACGTTTGTCTAGTATCCCCTACATAACATCAGCTTTTCCATTTAAAAAATAAATGGCCCGTGCTTTAGGGGGCAGACAAAATCACATCATAAGAATGTGGCAAGATCAAAATGTCTAAAGCCCAAAGGCATTTCCAGTCACCAAAGGTTCTGTCTGACCTCTACTCATGTGGCTTTATCTTCTTTTCATTTTGGAATAAAACATTAACACAAGCAAAATACAAAACCACAACAGTCACCCCACTGATATGAATCACTCCAAGTGGGCAAGAGTTACAGACTAAACAAACAGAGCTTCAGGGTACAACCTGCTTTTTATTTACTTAGCCAAACAAAGTAAGATTTACTCAAATGTGTAAAAAAATATTAATAGATAAATCTGTTTTAGGCTTCAATGTCTTAAGGTGTTCATCAGATGTGATGCTGTTTCGGTCTTCCATTTTCTTCCTCTTAACTCAGCATATACACTTTATCCGCACTTCAGGCAATCACACAGTAAGGGTTAGGGTGACAGACTAAAAATGTATTAATCATTGAATGGGGTCCAAAGTAGTGTTTATCAATGCGTCACGATCCACTTATGAGTATAAATATCAGTTGCAATTAAAAAATATGAACATATTAACTCATGTTTCAAATTATTTCTTTTAGTTTACTAAGTACTATAGATATCAGTTTATAATAGCTACCAGAACACATTTCTTAAAGTTTAAAATATGTTATTAATTACTAGTTATTATTTAATGTAGAATTTATTTCTTTACCAAACCAATAAGACACTATGGTTGTTAACCGCATCTATAATCATCTGTTATCTCTATCTATCTATAATGGAATATATAAATTCTCTATTTTTTATTATATAACATTATTTGTTTGTGACCAAACAAAACAAACAAAAAATGCTTTACAACAATACTTGCTTAAAATACATGGACACACACCCAAACACAAACCACACAGCTCAAGTAAGCTCCGTGCACAGCCTCTAGTTTGGTTTCATCTACCAGAAAAATGAAGCGATTAAGGTGGATTATATTTGCCATGTTTATGCCATTCAAATCAGGAATGAGGACTCCCTGCTCACGATGCACAGCCTCCCTAAAATCTCCTTTTAGCAACCCATATTCCCGGAGGTTTTGGCCCCTGTCTGCGTGCATTATGAATTCTGGTCTCTTGATGGCTTAGCTGTGTTTGAACACTTTTAAACTTCACAGCCAAAGGCTCTGAGGCAGAGGCTGACATTTATATCTTGTGTTTCAAAACCAGTTGCTAAAATTACAGATTTTGCTGTGTGATGATTTGCTAAATAAAAAAAAAATAGCTCACTTTATGTAATAAGACGAATTTGAAGATAAAAAAACTTACACCCACGTATTTTGTTAAGTTACATAAAAAGCTAACTATAACCAATGCAGTCAGACTTGATGTGCTACAATGATAATTATCAATGTTCAACTATCAATCTCACACAGTAAAAATCTGTTATTTGTTATGTGCTTGCAAAGCCATTATAGTAAACATAGCTTTTGTGGTGTATAGATATGAGGTGTGAAAAAAGGTGGGATATGCCGACAGATGTTCCTCCTCCGAGTGATCACAGAACCATGTTTTTCGTCTAACATTATAACTGCCATAATCTGCTCCATATTAATGCCATGGAATGCTGCTAATGCTGCTTATCTCAGACTTATAACTGCATGGAAAATATCTCACTGTGACTGGTTACTTACCTGTTGACACATTTTCATCTGTATGCCAAACACCAACCACCATGTCAACCCCAACGCCGTGGGTTTTTGAACTCACTTGTCACTCAGTGCAACAATATTCACCGTTATTATTTACCAGTTCCTCCTCCTGCAGTTTCTTACTGTTACATTGTAATGTATGTTATTTATTGCACTGCGGTATGGTGAGAAAGAATGACTTTTATATGTTGGTCCCACTGAGAATATTGTTAAAAATGTGTATTTTTATTAACTTATATCAATAATCTGAATGGAATTAGCAGTGAATAGAGATATGTTATGCTATGTACTGCAGGGAACTGATACAACCTCTAGATGCTGAGAGAAAGCTTTGAAGAGAGTCATGTTTTTATGCCAAGTCAGTCACAATATCACACTCATGTACTAGGCTTTTTCAAAATCACTATGAAATTGCTGAGTGTAATTAAAAGATGGCTTTAAGTGTGCCATCTGTAACCCTCCTACACATATGCTCAGTTTGAAATGAACAGGAACCCCATGAGATTCAGATGGCATGTGAGGTTAAGTTTACATTGCTTGGCGTTAAATATGTGGTTGTTTAAGAGACCATACCACAGTTTTTTCACATTTCAGCCCTTCTACTACAAAGAGCCTATGTCACTGCTGACCATTTTCCACAATCATAGTCATTTTTTCTCAATGGGTTTTTACCACCTTCCACAGAGCCTTTAGCAGTCTTTAGTGTCCAAAAACGTTTTTTTTTTTTTTAAATTCAAGAAGCCACTAAATTCACACTCCTGTGTTTGCTTAGTGTTTTACTTCTGAGTCTGTTTATCAGACACAACGCTTGTATATACAAAGCTATTCAGCAGCTGACTCCCATATCTATGATGTCAGAGCTTCCCACCAGTGCACGACTCACCAGTCACACACCAGTATTCAAGTATTCAAAGCAATCTGTGCTTTCAGCTGCATCATCACACAATATTAATGTTCACTGAAGGATTTGGTAACCTATCTCTAATAGGTAAACTAATGGCTGCCTTGGGGAAAAAAAATTGTGAAAACTGTCAGCAAAGTAAAGTACATATTATTTGCAGTAAATGTGCTGAAACATGCAACACAGATATTTTCCTTTTATCTTTATTTCATATTTGACTTCTGTGTTCTTTTTGTGTCCTGTTCTCTTCTTGTGCCAAAGACGATGAACCAGTTGGACCAATGTAAGTATATAAATATTATTATTGCTACACATATAATTCATCCAGAAATACTGGGTACTATGATTTGAATGGCTATTACCTTTAGGTCACTAAATCACAAGTGCTTCTTTCCTAGGAAAACAAATTCAACAAACAACCACAAGGACAAAAACATTCGCCAGAGGAATACAAAATAAGCAATTTACTCAAGTAAGACACTGTTGAAGGGGATGGGGGCTTAATATAGAACTCACTGTGAGGATTATCCATAGTCACGCCTTCTCTTGACTTTCTCTTCACAGATGAGATGGCTAAACTGCATTTTTTGACTACATGAAGGTATCAGAGGTGGATAGAGCTCCGGGCAGTTTTCAAAAAGCATATCTTGTCTCATTTTATGAGAAACAATATCAGCATAACACTGGCAACAAAAAGAACATAACGGCTGTCTTAAGCATGCCTTATTCAGTCTTACATGGAGATTTCAGGATGACGAATAATGACTAAAACCACCACAAAGGTGTACACATTTTTAATGTGCTGTTGGTGTCTCCTTTATTAATTTTATCATATCCTCAAATGAGGTGATCCCTTTTGTATTACATATCATGTACAATGCATGCAAGATAATTACGCAATAGGATACTCAGAATAGACATTTTCTGTTGTTATCCCTCGTGTGGCTTTTTTTGCATCTAAAATGACCTATGTTTTTTATGGAGTCATCCTTATAATATATACTGTATATATATATATACATATATACTGTATGTACAGTATGTATATGTATATATATATATATATATACATATATAGTTAGTTTTATTCTTGAAAATTTGTACAGCATATCATGGTAATTTAACTATGTTTGATTTTGTGACAAGAAGTCCACTTTTAACAGAACTTTTATTGTGAAGCAAGGGCTTCAGTGACTGGCAGTATTTACATTTATTGAGAGTGATTACAGAAAATGACTACTGTGTGTTTAACTATCTAAACAAAAATGATGTGTATTATTTTATTTTATTTCCAGAGTAACTTAGTTGTCTTGTATATGTTGAAGTATGAGTGTTCAAATGATAGGAAATCTGTAAAAAATATTTTTTTTATATTTCCCAATTTCATTTATTGATTTAAATTTTTTATTTTTTCTCTCTTTAACTGTATAGCATGGCTATAATCCTATGCAATATGTATTCTTAAATAGATATATGGAGGGCAGTTTGTTTTACTCAGTGAAGCTTTAATATTGTGGGATCACTTGGAAGCTGACATAGCAAAATTCACTGCTGTAGCTGCATGACTCCTCTTTCAATACAATGTATCCATGTGTGTTGCGGTGGAAATGGACCTGCATTAAGATGGGAAAAGAGGGACCAGAGTATATAGCCACGATTAAACATATGAGTGAGACCAATATTTTTTTTCTGAATAAAAAGTTTGAAAATGAATCCAGATTTTTTTTGTTGGTAAGTTCTTCCTCTAACCCCCTAAATTCAATACCATTCAAAGCATCTATTTCGAACCATATACCATAACAACTAATGTGTAGCAAAATTTCAAACAACATTGGCAGCACAGCAAGAAACGATCCCCCACCACCACCAAGCACAGCCTACATAAACTGTATAAGAAAAAACACATTACACTGATGACCTTTCTGCCTTCAGCTGTTGTTGAGATTCTTCACTCTTGAAGCAGTTTCCTCAGCTCCCCCTCCACCTTCTCCACAAATGCATGAAAGCTGGGATCCAGCAGACAAATACGCAGGATGGGCTCCAAGTCACCTTGTGCCAAAGAACCATGGCGATATACTTGAGGCAGAGTCACAGCGGTCTCTCCCAAGAAGTGCTGTGGAAAGTCAAACAAATACTTAAGTGAAATTAAGAAGAAGAAACAGTTAATTTAGTAGCCTATGTTAACGTTCATAATATAAGGAAGTAATGCGCCTCATGAAAATCAATCAACATTGTGCTGATTAGTTATATTTAACACAAAATTACAATTAATATGTATCACAGTGGATGTTAAATTTTGTTATTTGTTAGCTTTCACTTTTAAAGATCAATACCTGGGTAAGACGCTTGATGGACAATGATCCTTGGACAACCTCAGGCTCAACTCCCACAGCCTTTCCCTGCCAAGTCTGCTGGCACAGGGTTACACACAAAAGAAGAAAAAAGATTTGAGGACGATGGCATGACACCACAGGATTAAGAGGCCAATCAATGGCTTCATTACTAATTGAAAGATATCCACCCCTCAAAGCCTTTTCATCTTCACTGTGAACTCCTTCAGTGTGTCTGACCGCTAAAGGTCACATTCAAACTCATTGCAAAGTCCATTCCTTTCTCAGTCCTTCATGTTAAATGTTGTAAGTTGTACGTTTCACTCAGAATCCAATTTCTAAATAACCATATGCTCTGAGTGTTTTCTAGTTTGAAAGTAAATAAAAGGCTACTACTAATATTAAGCAGAATTGAATAATAGAGCACTAACAAACTCAACCCTACAGTATGTCATTCGTAGAATGTGAATTTCAACTGGTTAAATGCTTTGATGGCATGTTATATTGTTTTTTTAGGTTTGGGTCAAACATGTTTATTTTCATAATAAACAATTTGACTGTTAAAGGCAATATTAAGAACTCATTTCTTCAGTGGCTTAAAGGGTATGCCACTTTGATGGTGGTATTTATAAATTAATTATATTATTGTTCTACATTGCCGTCTGTGAGTGTGTGTTTGGGGTGCGACATACTGTATTCTACACCATATATTGTATTGTGATTGGCTAAAGACACATGTGCAGTATATTCTCTATCTCAGTCCACCCACTCGTGTCACCTCTAAGAATAAGACAGTATTGCATATAGCACCATCTAGTGAGTATAATATGGCCACTGTTCATGAAGCTGACTACAGCATTGTGACAATACTGTTGATTAAGCAATGAGTAATGACTATATGATGAACTTTAATTATGGCAATTTACATTCCGCTTTTTTTAAAATGTGTCTTATTTCCAGTGTCTCATTTCTACCAAACAAAGACTATGCCAGGAAGAAAAAAGCAGCCGCTCTTTGATACTGTACAAACAAACCAGACTCTCAAGACTAACATTTCAAGTTACCACCTATGTCATAGGCCTATTTTGGGGATTTTTATGGGCAACACATTTTAAACGTACAGACATCTGATCTGTGAGTCAGTGCTGATTACAATACAGACATTTTTTTTTACTGAATTGTAAAGTGGCCAACCTGTATCACTGGTGCAAAAACCTCAGTGGGGGACTGATTGGGGGGCGGTGGGGCGTCATCCTGAGTGGCAACAGGCATGTACTCCATCAGTTTTTCCATAGCACTTGAGCACTCCTTTATAGCCTCTGCCCTGCTACTTCCATCAAACTGCATCCTTATCATGCGGCTCTCCCCCTGCAGAAATCCACAAATACATTCAGTCTGTATCTGTCAATCTAAACTGTGCCAATGAAAACACACTGTGGTTTGTAATGTTGCTTTTGTGAAATCAGCATCTCATTAAGTAAAAAAAAAAGGATTTGATAAACAAGGAGACTGTTAAATTTGATGTTCAGGCAACTCATGTCTGAACACTAAATTTAACAGAAAATTGGGGGTAATAATGGTAATGGTAATAATTTCAGTATGAGAAGGCCGTTGATCACAGCACCTGAATAAACAGCATAAAAAAACCTATTAATCCAAACCTAGAGTATTATTAGTTTTTCCTTTTAATTTGTTATAGTCTAATAAATACAATGATCTTGCAAGGGATTTAAGGTATTAGGACAGACCTTGAGAAAATACCATCCACTGTCGGATTGAAAGGCATCTCACGACTCACCTCCACAGTAAATCGAAACATCAGGTTATCGGATTTCTGGTGTACTTTGAGAAAATCAGAGCCACAGAGCAAAGGTATTGTATCCTGAGACAAGACAAGAGAATAAACATCTTCAGCAGCCAGGACAGGTAACTGTTTTCTCCATAGGCTACATTAACTCAAGGACAACATACAAAAAACATTTTTGGTAAATTTTAAGAATAAAAAATCGTCTTCTTTTGTACTACGGCAAGTAAAGGCAGCTTGATTTCCACTCCATCACTTGTAAAAATTACTGGATGAAATTAATGGACAAAAGAGATTATAGTTTTATCAAGCTGACTGGGGAAAAAAAACTGTTACCTAAAACTGCCTGCAGGGGTCTCTGTTTACTCAGTAACCTCAGCTTTAAGGCTTATGATGAGCAGATGTATACAACAATAGCATAATATTGTGATCAGCCTATTTTGTTAAATGTGCTTTACAAATACATTTACTATCAATACAATAATGCTTAGTAATTTAGTAATCTTATTCAAGTGTCTCTGGTTGCAGCGCAAAAAAATCTATTACTAAGTTAGTTACTGTAATTGTGGGAATAAACATATAAGTAAATATGTAATTAAAACAAGCTTATGATTTTTGTGGATACACTTGTTTTCTGTGGGATATTCAAAATGCTTTATTACATACCAATTAGGGAAAAACACATTATTAGATATGCATTTTCATTCAAATGCAAACTTAGGTGACCAACTGTACTGTTTGCAATTAATTAAAGGAAAAAACAGAATAAAAGTGTGTAGAAATCTAAGAAATGCAGAGGTTTCCATACAGGGCACAAGGGATCACTAAATGGTTTGATGAGTATGAAAATGATGTGAATCATATTCTATGGCCTTCACAGTCACCAGCTCCCAACCCAGTTGAAGACATATGGGATATTTTGGACTGGCATATGAGACAGTGCTCATCAAAACACCAAATGACAGAATATCTTTTGAAAGAATTTGTGTTTCATACCTCATTTACAAATGACTGATTTTACTTTCATGGGTCAGGAGTATCCATATTTTAAGAGAGCACTGAAACTCCTCAGTAACCTCTTGATTCTCTCTGATACAGCAAATTTCCATTGTGTTCAAAGACAATTCCAAAAGTTTCCTTCAGAGCTTATCATGTAGCCTATAGGCCTAAGATCGCTGTATTGAAAGGTCCTGAGCATTCACTGCACCAATCTATAATAGACCAGTCTATCATCCTTGGTGAAAGCTCTCTGCAGGCTGACCTGAATATCCGTCAGGCTCAGCACCCTGGCGCAGCAAGATAGCTGTGTCACCTGCCAGAACTCCATTAATGAGACATTGAGTGGTCCCTCAAATTTCTGTTGTCTGTAGGGCAGGAAGTTAACTTTTTATGTCTAAAGGCATAAAAAAAACTGATAAAGGCCACAATAACTGGTAAAAGTCCCAAATAAATGTTCTAAGTTTAGTATTTTACATGCTTAACCAGACCAGCAGTGTTACACACCTAAAGATAAGGGTTACCTGCTGAAAAAGTTGGTTTAACACACAGTATTTACTATTATTTGCGGTGGTGACTTTAGTAATGCCGGGCCCTGATTGTCCACAACTGGTATTGGCCTACTTGTGGAATTAAGATGTACATGTCACTCTGCTGTGCCAAGGCTGGCAACAAACCAACGCACGAACAGGACAACAAATGTCAAGTCCATGCAAATGAAATTTAATCAAGCCATGTAAATTCACACCCAACCTAACTACGACATAAAATGTTTTAGATTTATGTGAGCCTGAACCTGAAATTCTTCCCAATAACTGATTTTGAACCTGTACCCAAAAAGTTCTGAGGGACATTTGGCTTGACCCAACCAAAACAATCCAGTCAAATCCCAGCAGATTTGAGCAGAAATGTCAAGCTCTTCAGCAGAATATTTCATATGGCCTTCATCGAAGAAGCCTGCTGAGAGAATGGTGGACTTTTTCTTTAGCCATTTTGTGAAAGGTGTAATTCAGAAATGCTACTAAATACAACGTATAATGTCTTTACATTAACACATAGATGAGTGTTCATTTCTTTATATTCACAGAGAAAAGGGGTAGAGGTAAAGAGGTAAAAACAAAGCTTAAAAATAAACACAAAAGCTACAATGTAGTGGTACATGATACATGTATACTCTTTGAGGAGAGTGGCAGAGCAGTCATGACCCATCCAGGAATATCATTTTGGAGCAGCATTACTAATAATTAATAGAATTCATATTCAGTGTTCCCTGCGTATGGGGGTGGACAACCAGTAACAACTGTGACGTACTACAGATTGCCAGTGTCAGAGCATGACAATTGCAGCTGCAGCCTTAAATGATTTCAAGCAATTCCCCTATAGCCACAATTTATTTTTTGAATTATAGAGCTTCAAGTACAGGTACACTGCAATACCTATGCAACAAAGTGTTTCATGCACTGACACCTGCTACAGTCTAGAGTCGAAATGTCAAGGTCTTATGAGCTAGAAGTGTGTATGTTAATATCAAAATTAATTGATGTACACCACAGAACTGCTACACCAATTTATACTGATGATTTCTATGTATTCCTGAGACTGTCCATCTTGAAGGAGACTATATTTTCATTTTTGTCAACATTTGAACAACCTTTCGCTTGTGATATTTTGAATCACAAGCTCCACAACCATTACTGATCTTTCAGAATACATACCATATAGAAACTCACAATAGAGGTCTAGAGGCTGGATCTAAACATACAGTGTAGGCTTAATCTTCAGGTGTTGTGTGGAACTCATAAGGGACAATGCATGGAAAACAAAGCAACAGAAAACAAAAACAGTCAATCTAGCCACATAGTCTTCTTACCAAGCTTTCCTGTCCTTGCAATACCAGCAAGTATCCAGATTCCACAATTGTGAGGACAATTTCTGGTTTATTACCATTTGCCTCAAATACCTGGTGAAGAGAAGAGAATATTAGCCAGTGTATAGTTATATTGAGTAATTTGTTTTTCTGATCAGCTCATGATGGCTCTATCTATAAATTTTAGATGGTGTTTGGTTAAAATAGATGCGTGTAATTTTTTTTTCAAATTAAGGTAAATAAGGCAGTCCATGAGCTTTGAATTACACAGTTCTATCTGTTCTATGAGATTTTGAGAACATGATTTGACAGCCTATTTGGTAAAGCACTACTTGATATCATTTTCTTAAAAAACAAGTTGCTCTATCCAATGTAAATCATGAGTGTCTAGAATAATACATGTTTATTAGAAAATCAGTCAGATAAAATCTTGTAATTCCACACTCACAAATTGCACTGAACGCTACATTACACCCTGCAATGTGGTAGAGTCCCATGGGTGGAGTGTAAATGCACCTAAACTCAGTTTAAACAAATAGTTTGAATTTATTCTCAGAGTTGTCACACAGTATTATACTGTATAATCTAGGTAGATTTTGGTTCCACGGCCATCTATCTCTGTCTTCACACTAAACATACAGTTCCAGCTTGCCATCTATAGTCTGATGCAGTTAATGAAAGACAAAACCACAATCTTTAAAGCTACACTTCTTTAATTTGTTACAGCACACAACAGTATCCCCAAATCAATCTTCATCATTATTGTTTTATCTATGAAAACAAAGTTTACTCATCACTTAGGCTTTGCTCATAGATTATAATATATATATGTATATATATAAGACCTAAAGGTATCTCATTTACAACAGGCCTTTTTCATCAAAGACATTTTGACATGTCACAGCAGGAAACGCACAGGTGTAAATAATAAAATTAATAATGGCTAAATTCCATTTAGCTGCTTCGGGTTTTCAGCATCTTGGTTTTGTGCATGTTGGCTCCCTGTCACAATGTCACTGCTTACTTCAACACTTGAATAGAACTGTTTTACTTGGGAGTAAAGCTTCAAACAAAGGTCTTATCAGTCAACATGAATTGTCTCCAACATAAACTGGAAAGACTCTAAATTCTTTTTTACAGCTTCCCAAATGAAAACTGTCTGCAGTAAATGCTGCTTTTCTCATTTTATATCATAGTTAACGGAATATCTTTAAGTTTTATGACTGTTGCTCAGGCAAAATAGCCTAAGCATTTTCAGGTCATCAATTTAAGCTCTAGTAACATGATGGGGATGGTTTTCTTATTTTTGACATTGTATAGCCTACACTTAAACATTAATCAATTACTCAAGAAATACAGAAAAATTCTGATAATATCTTCTGTCAGACTTTAGTGGACTTCAGTTAAGTAGAATACAGGAATTTACCAAGAGTTCTTTCATGTCCTGCTTACCCCGTTTTGTGCCTATTTACAGTATCACTGCACTGGACATTACAAGACAATAACAATAAAAAAAAACATTATTATATTTGGTAAAATAGTATTAATGTGCGTAGATGCGCACATAATAATAAAACTTTGTATCATGCATTGTCACTTCGGGAAAAATAGTTTTAATTAGCGCAATTGTGCAGAACAAATCTTTTGAGAGTCTTACAGGATTATGGAAATACCTTTTAAACAGCGGTTAAAGTTGTTTAACAATCTTCTGAAACACAAACTGAGGCCACTATCCTAGCTAGCAGGTAAATTAGGTCCCAAGTAAAACTCTATTAACAATGTATGAAGTGAGTTTTAATTCATATGCATGCACACTACAATGATAACGTTATAATAAGCCAATACACCTGCAATGACGGTAGCTTTTAGCTGGCAAATCATAGTTAATTGGGACTAAGGGCAGCTAATGTCAGACTACGCAATGCTAAATAGACGTTACTTTAACAGGAAAACTAGCTAATCTTAGCTAGTAAGTATAATGCATTCAATATTAAGTAGCTAAAGGTCAGTTACCTTCCAAGGCTTCCCTCTTGTTTCTATAGAGCCTGGAACGAAACGCCCATAGCGTTTTAACCTCCATGCCTGACTGGTGGCCATTTCCAGTAAGTTAGACAAGTTCTTCGCAGATATTTTTCTAGCTAACCAACACCTGACGTGCTAACTTTTACAGTGAGTGAACGAGTCTGGCGCGCGGTGCGAGGACACTCCAGTTTTATCCAGCAAATGTATAAAAACTGATACATTCTTTACTTTAGGTAGGTAGGTAGGTAGGTAGGTAGGTAGCATGCATGCATTAGGAATCAATTTATGCTGAGGAATTTTTAACACTGCATGTGTACGCTCTATTTCAATTATACACACGGCTGACAACATTTGTTTTTTCTTAGCTAAACAAACATAAGCAAACATAAAGCTATTTTGTAAACAGGGAAGTATGTATGGAAATACTGTGAATAAATATTGTGTAAGACTTATACAGAAGTAGTTTTATGTGCGATAGAATGCACACAGCCTGTTTAAATACATTTGACAGTACAAGCATATTATGTACATAGTCTTCTACAATGTCTACTATAATACAGTGCAATAGGTAACAGTGGTGAGAATATTTGGTACAGTTTCGAAACCTGGTCCTAGCTTTAGGGTGTACCAGCAAAAATGTTTGATAGTTTGTGGTAAGTGCTGACTCATTGTGACCTGAAAACTCAGGATTGATGTTCCAGTGTTAATTATAATGACTAATTAGTATTGGCTGCATTCCATTTAGGTGTACCTGTTCCGGGTCTCTGGTATTGTGAATGCTGACTCACTGGCATGGCTCACTGGGACACATCCTTAAACTGGAATTATGCTTCTCCTGTCTGTACGTATGTGAGCGCGGATGGGGGTCACACAGATACGTTCGCTTGGCTGTTTCTTTTATACTTGTGTGTAGCAGAGTTTCCGTTAGAAAAAACTGGTCTGCGTGTCCTGGAAGATTTCTATATCCCAGACAAATGGGAGAAATTCCGGTCAAATATTATCTGTGTTTATTGAGATTAAAGCAACATTATGCAAGAATTGGTATTTTCTGCGATGTGGCACCACCGGTTTCAGAGTGCAATTCACTTATACACCTCTGTGGTAAATATGGACAGCTGTACACGTGCATTTGTTATGATTACATTACTTATGATCAAAAATTAGCTAGTCAACAACTTTGCTAACACAGCCAAGCATCAAGCAAGTGCAACAACACAAGACATAGTAAGCCAGCTAAAATTACTTACTAGTCCAACAGCAAGAAGGCGAGCTCAACGTCTGTCTTGCAGCCTTTTATTTCCCAAAGCTCTTGCCAACGACTAATAGCCCGTCCGACATTTACTCCTGTCCGGTGGGGTCTTGCTTGGTCACTCTCTTTTTTTCTCTTCTTAGCTTCATCTGTCAACGTCTCCTTCGGTCTCTTCACCTCTGCCATTATATCCGTAGAGGCTGCTGAGCCGGCTCCACTCCCCGCCAGCATTCCCAGCCCGCTCCCCCTCGCCCCGAGCCTGAAAACCTCCTCCCTGTGGTCCAAAGCTCCTGTGCTCGTAAACACCAACACTCCCCCAGTGCTCTGAGCTGCCAGTCCTGGCAGCACGGCTAACTGAGCTAACTAGCTGACGGCAGTTAGCAGCAGTTAGTAGCAATTAGTGGTTAACTTACTTTAGCACCAAGTAAAGCTTTCTTTCGGTCGTGTCTAGATGGTAACCCTGGATTTGCAAAACTTTTATTAGCCAATGAGAGCCAAGTAGTTTTGTTGCCTAAACCGAAATCTTGCGAGAGTTTCTGCAAATCCAGGGTTACCATCTAGTCACGACACTTTCTGTCCACCAGGAAACTCTTAAATCAGAGAGTTGAGGTAGAGCAGTCGGAGGACATCAGAGGAAAAACCAGAAAGCAATTCTCCTTAAAGTAATGATCCAGTTTCACCAAAATCAGCGACATAGTCGGTGGTGTGTGACTTTGTGCCATAAAGCATTTTGACCAGTTCGGCCCAGTCAGGATAGATTTTCACTGATATCCCTGATGAGGACTTTGTAAGCCTCCATAACCGCGGAGCACTGTCATCACAGCGATGGCATCTCTTTTCACTGGACATTATGACCAGAGAGATGTAAATATGTCAGACTTTAGCAGATTTTGCCGGTAAAAAAAACAATAATTACCGGATAATGGAAACCCTGGTATATAGTATGTTTACGTTTGTTTTTGTCTGTTCCAGCTCCCAACAGGAGTTGAATCAACCAATCAACTTGTTTGATGAGGTTTGGGAGGCGTGTGTGTCTGTTCCTCTGCAAGCCTTTGCGACCTACAGTTACCCTTAACCAGGGTCCAAAATAACTTTTTGGTATATCTGCCAATGGCTGGTAAACTGAAAAAAAATACCGGCCAAAATATTTTTCAACTGGCCATAAAACTGCACAAGATAGATTAAAAACATAATTACCCATCGACTGACCTTTTTAAAGGGAACTTATGAAAAAGGGAACTTTATGAGTAATGAAAATGTGTTGTTGTCTGTTGTAAGGAGACTCAACTTTTATTTTAAAATGTAAATTGATATTACATCATCCCACACACACAAACACACACTCTACTAACAACACGTGTACCCAACTCCACATACTTAAAACGCTCAAAATTACTCAATATTATGGTTGTATGGTATATCATCCACACAACCAACTACGACTTAAATTTCATCGTCGTCAGATACAACCTCTCTCTCAGCACTCCTTGAAATTCGGTCTTCGACTTCTGAGGCAGTCAGAGTGCCACAGTTCGACTACAGGACCACTGTTGTAAGCATAACCATAGCGATGGTGGACAGTGAGGGTCAATCAAAGAATTGCGATACAATTATTGACGGTCATATGTTGAATGCTGCCACTAGTGTGCAGAGATGGTTCAAAACAAAATGTGGTCAATCAATTTATGTTTTGTAGTGAGGATAGTTTGTCGTGAAGAAGGCCTATTTCAGCAACCCACCAATGGCGGCTGACCTCATTTATTTTATTAGCCAATGTAGATTTTTAGTTGCATTTGGCGAGTTTGGTGCTAATTTTGGACCCTGCCCATAACACCCTTCTCTCGCAGAGACGTTTAAATGTATCGTTGGCAATTCCACCTTATATAGGGTTAATATTCCAACAGTTCTTTTCCTGATATAAATATAATTGCCTGCTGTGACTTGGTCAGCTGTCATACTGGCCATATAGATATCTCCTTGTATGACACATCACCAAACCTTTAAGTTTTAGTACCAGGTTAATTATATATAAATATGTATTCATATTCTACATTCATATTTTCTTGTTTTGTACAAAACAAGCAACCAGCTGCCATCGTTGTTGGTATTAAGAACTTTGGAAACAACTGAATATTTTTCAGCTGGATAGAGGAGTCCTTGAGTGTCTTCAAATGACCTATGGGTTTTTTCAAAGTTTAGTTTGTATTTATTTTTGAGAACCACATATGTGTTCCTCTGTGACTCTAATGTAGTCAATGAAAAGTTTGTAATGTACAATTACATGTAAAGGATTACATGTAATAAGAAGCACATAACATACTGTAAACACATAACATGAACAAACAATCTTGATACAGATTCCTTAGATTTGTTTGTATTCGACCTACACACACCAGTAACAATATACCTGCAGTAAGCTAATATCAGCTTATTATCAGATATATCGGCCTGGCCAATTTATTGGTCCAGCTCTGTTAGATGTCTGCCATGTCTAGCTCAAAGCACTTTGCTAGGCAACATCCAGTCTGATCTCCCCACTGTATTGTTTTCTTCCCAGATTCAGCTGTTAACTTGGCTAACAAGAGAGGCACAGCACAGGTATGACATAAAACAGAAGATGGAAAGAAAAGGGATGATGGCTCTCAAAGAATTTCACAACAAACTGAATTAATTACATTTCTGATCACTCACAGTACGCTCAACAACATTGTCCCTGAACAGTTGTGTCATAATTGTATGATCTGGGGAAAGAGATCAAATTGGAGGAAACAAAAATTGTTAGCAAGCTAGCTAACATTGTTAACTTTCCCGTTAGATGCAGTAATGTTACCAGTTTGATAACTTCATAGCTAGATAACTAAAGAGCTAAATAGCTAAATGTATTTTATAAGTTGGAATTGATTGGCTCATTTACGGAGAACAGTGGCAGTAACCTGGATGTAACGTAACTTTAACGTTACCCCTCAACAGAATACACTAAATCGCAAGCTCTCTCTTCTTGCAGCAGACGATAAATACACGTTATGCATACAACATGTAATGCATGCATGAGCTATCTTGTATCAAACGCAGAAGAAAACAGGAAAAAAACTGAGTTTTAAGGATTTTTTTTGCCATTAATTTTTACATTAACTAGCTTATCCTCCATGTTGCATACAATAGCAAACGATAGACCAGATAAATTAACAAGGCAGCTGGCTATTTTGCTAGCTTGCAATCACTAACTAATGTTAGTGTTAAGGTTTGTTTTTAATAATTATTTGAGTGTTCTCTTATATTAGTAAATATTACATTTGGGGTAATGACACTGATCCTAGATCAGCAATTAAATGCAACTTTAGCCTCAAGTTTATTCTAATGCATTCTTATTAATTATACTGCAGGGAAGAACAGGGTAAACACTTTACATTTTAAAATATCATGGCCAGAAAAATACAAATTTTGATCTAATAATAAAGTGTTAATTTTTCTGGTCTATCATTTGCTATCGTCCTTAAAACTCAGTTGGAACGCTGGAAGTCAATAAAAGTTGAGAGAAAGTCAGTCTATATAATGACATCATACTAAATGCTTTGCAACATTCATGGTTTTAGCATTAATTTGAATGGCCAGGATTATGTATGTCTAATAGTTATTAACAACATTTTACACCAATTTTAAAACGTTTTACACTACAACAGAAAGCAAACTTGAACAGTAATATGTAAGTTAAAGCAGCCACAGCAACTATACAGTCAAGAACACTGAAGTCAAGCATGAAAACTGCAAGGAGATGATGAGGGAGTGAGACTGCCTGTGCACATGGGCGAAAGCTGTGGCCCATAACCAGTTCATCATACGTAATTTTATAATAATGCAAAACAGTGAATATACAGCCATTGCTGATTTTAGGGGCTGCTGCAGCCCCCTCAGCACCCCTACTTCCCTCGTCCATGCTCAGTTTTGTCCCATTTTCTTCTGCTTTTGGATAAGAGCTAGCTCATGCATGCATTACAGTATGTAAACATTACGTGTATTTATCTAGCATCGTCTGCTGCAAGAAGAGAGAGATTGCGACTTGGTGTATTCTGTTGAGTGTTATAATACATCTGGGTTACTGTCACTGTTCTCCGTAAATGAGCTGATCTATTATGGCTTATAAAATATATTTAGCTACTCTTTTGACAGGTCTATCATATATCAATTTGTTCATTGAAATGTGAAGAAGAACCTTTTGCCACTTCAGATGGTACCGATATTTTGCACTTCATAAATTAATACGTTGTACTTTATTTTGCCAAATCTTGTAATTCTGTTAGCTTGGTGGGGAGTAGGTTATTTTTCCAAAAAAAAAAAAAAAGGATCTGGGGAAGCATGCCCCTGGACCCACCTATGTTTTGCTCTGCTCCCGCATCCTTCTCACCTTTTTCACCCCTAACCAGTTTGCATGCCTGTATTGTGGTACCTGAACTGCCTCAAAGGGACTCAGTGTGGTTTTTAACTGCTTTAAGCTGTGTTTTGCAACCCAACAGTACTTTTTTGTCTACCTTTCTCTCTCTCTTGAAATTGTAAGTTACTTACCAACAGTAAGTGGGTTCATCAATAAAACTCTGGAAAGGGGCTACTTAGAAAATATGTATTCACTGAAATTAAACAACTGGGAGGACTTTCACTGGGTGCAATGTATGTCTTTGGCGTCTAGAATTCAATTAATTTCATTCATTTTTGAATGGGGAGCCAAAGTGACATTATTTAAATCCAGTAAAAAATACATCCAAATTTAGATTTATTTGGCTCATATATTGGCTTATTTATTAACTATTTTACATTAGCAAAATATGCTCTGGATTATGTTTGACTTCAGCATCTCAGACAAAGCATTCATGTTGTATTTAATGTGACATTGTCCACTGTAACCGAATATAAAAGTCTTTCACTATGAAACAATGAAACTTCTGACCTACCTTTGAGAATCTGTTGGAGAAAATATTTTAAAGATCGATCTTTTATCCAATTGTAAACTTTTTAATAGTCATGTCACTTATTGTGAGTGATTTTTTTCCCATCATTTTAATATAAAGCACATATACCATAAATCAATAGTGAAATTAGATTAGTTTAGTTGAGTTCACATTATACAAATCCTGGACTCTTTCGCCACTTACTCCCATTTTCTTGTAGGATTTATCAATGACATTTTGTCAAGCATCTTGGTATGAAGAACATTGATAAAATTGGCTTTGACTAATTAGTTGAGTTTTTTTCATTACCATATTGCCATTTATTATAGAAAGAAAATTATCTGCACTGAAACTGCCATGCCCCTACTTTGGACATTGTGATTGTATGACATAAATGCTCAGAATTCAATCTGTCACTGACAATGAAGGTGCTTCCTTTTTCACAGACATGTGATAAATGTTTCATGGCCATTACACGTCATCACTGTTGATATTACAGAATCGTGTAAATTTGTTCACAAGGAAACATAACAAACACAACGTAAGATCATAAGTCTTAATTGCGTTATTCCCAATGCTTGTTTTTCGTTTGTTATCAAAAAACATTTCAAATTTCGAAAATATACTTATTTATTCATTCTGACAATATGGGCAATGTGTTGTGGCACCGTCTCTAAGACGGATATATTGTAAATTAGAAATCCATCATTGGATACATAATATCAAATTAGAATTTATGCATGTAGTTATTTATATGTTTTGCCATTTGAGAGGTCTGTCGCATAACAACAATTCTACATGAGAGCCTGTTTGATAAAACACCTTTTGCCAAATTATAGACGATCCTATTACAGCTTCAACTGTATTCGTGCGCAAATTACGCAGTGGATCAGACTGATAATACGGTGGCAAACAGGCTACTTGGTTCTTCCAAGTGAAGCTCACAGCAGGGCTGAACAATGGGTTTGCGTTGCCTACCTGTAGACTTAACTTAAGAGACCAGGAGAGCGTTTTAAGAATGGGAAGAGCATTCCCCTTTAAACAAGGTGGGCTGAGCTTATTTGCAGTTCTCGCTCCTATGGCAACCCAATAGATCAGCATCATGAATATTCACAATTCGCCAAAACGCACCATGACTATGGATCAGTGATGTCAGCGGTCCCTGGAATGCTCCACTCTCTTTTGCATGATTGTGTCGCGTTGTTTGATGGCAGCTGGTAAGACATCTGGTGAAAAGAGCATCCTACGTCGTGCATGACCTTTCCCTCGTATCCATATCACCGTCCGTCGGCACGTCCCTCACATGTCACGCTAAGGTGACTTTCAAGCAGTTTTTCCACTTTTGCGCACAATGTCGGAGCGGCACAAAGATGTACATCGGGGACGCAGTGGCCAAGCGGACCGCCCAGGCTGTGCGTGAGGACACATGCAAACTGTCAGGTAGTCTAATTATGAAACAGAGTATCTCTCATCTGTTTCAGTAGAGCCACGGCGGTCCATGTCATGTGTAGCAGGCTTTCAGGGATTCAGATTAGCTCCAGACTGATCGCTCTCACAAACAGAGCGTGGGGCTGGTGGCAATAATCGTTTCAATACAGCCTAACAATCTGGAATTATTTAATTTTCTCCACTGTGTCTCAATGTCATAATGGACAGGCTGCACTCCTCCATGCGTAAAAGGCTCTACAGTTTGCCACAGCACATTGGACAGAAAGCATCTATAATGGGCGAAGGAGAAGACGCAGACAAGGACACCCGGAGGAAGAGTATTAGGATGAAGCATCTACCGTCTCCGTCGCCGACCTCTGGGGGAAGCTGCAAAGGCATCGGGGAGACCAAAAGTGGGGAGTCTGTGATCATGGAGACGGACATAGGGAGACCGATGAAGACCAGCTCAAATGGAGATTGCCGTAGATTTCGAGGCAGCCTCTCGTCCATCACAAGTCGGCATGTGCACGACTCTGACTCGGCGGAGGAGAGGCGCCTCATCACCGAGGGGGATGTTACCCCGAGCGAGGAGAGCCCCCCCGGAGCGATCGGCGATGGGCCGCCGGATCAAGGCGCGCAAGGGGCCAGCGGTGGCGGTGGTACCCAAAAAGATTCCCCAGACCAGCAGTCAGGGTTTATAAAGTTGGATGGCATTGATCAAATTCTGCCGGACGACGAAAGATTATATCAAGCTGGGTTCATACACAGACAGTTTGGAGCAATGCTTCAACCAGGGGTCAACAAGTTCTCCCTGAGGATGTTTGGAAGTGAGAAGGCGGTTGAACGGGAACAAGAGCGGGTTAAATCCGCCGGATTTTGGATAATTCACCCATACAGTGATTTCAGGTAAATTTAGACACCACATGCTCCCAACAAAAGGTTTAGAATGAAGCATCACGTTAACGTCGATGCCTTGCAGGCCCAGATGTTTTTCTCAGTGCATTTATCATTTATTAGGGCATTCATCAGCTCAAGAGCAGCTTTCATTGTTTTATTCAGCTTTATAGCACCTTCATCACTTATCCTTCATGTTGAAAGATGACATTTTACCAAAGCCATAATTGCAATCAATTGGCTTTACTGCTTCGTAAAAATCCTTACAATTTACTAATTCATTTCTAGATTAATAAGGGATTTTTCAGTGCCATAACACAGTAGAGGAATGTCCATTAGTTTCAGGGTATGCACATATTACTCAGGAGGCCTGTAGATACACTGTGTTGTGTTATGGAACAACCCACAGATAACAATACCTTAGCTAATTAGGCCAATTTACCTATCTTGGGCAGATGCTATCCAAGTGGATACATAATTGAAGCCCTTTAGTAGTTTCTTCTCCTTTATTTGAGAAAACGTGTGCTCAGGGGACATTATTTAACATTGATTAGGGTTAGTGATGACTTCACATTGTCTTTACAGGCTTACATATTGGTTTTCTTATTTTTTTTATACATGGTATTTTGAAAAGTAACAGGGTTAAGTCATTTTATTTGAATTTATTTTGATCATTAGTTAAAATTCTAACGCAATTTTGAAATTAGCAACACATTTTATGTTTGCATTTAATAGTGCTGTGTACGCTGACAAATTACAGCTGCAGAACTGAATAGAGAAAGTCCACGAGCACTCTTTTGTTGACCTACAGATTCCTCTCTGTTGTTAGTGCCCTTGAGTTTGTTATTGGCCATATGCATCTTATTCGTGGCCACATAGAGGCTCTTAACTGCTAAGCAAGACTAGATTTAAGGTCCTTCGTCCTTGCTTTTAATATTTTAGGGTTGTCATACAATGCTTTGGTGAAATTAAATAGTTTAACGCAAATGCATAGGATGCATATGGGCATTTTTAGCATCTCAGATGACCAACTTCTAAGACGTGCCTGTGAGCTGTCTGCACTAGTTATTTATTGCCAAAACACTAATACTGTGGCTCGAACTACATACTGCACACACTGTGCACACTATAGTGCACACAAGTGTGTATATGATCTTAATATTACTAGATGGGCCACATACAATTATATGGTTTTGATTGAAAAGTGCTCACATACTTTGTTTCCTTCCTTCATCCAATTAAATCATATAAGAAAAGAATGAAAAATGCATCTATTTTGACTATTTCATAGCTTGTATGTAGGTAGGTAATGAACCATAGCTTTTTTTAATTGAACACATTTTTCTATAGTTTAATAATTCAGGTGAAACTATTTCATTACAAGCTGTGTCAGCCTTCGCATTTAGTTCACATATGCATCTATTACCATCATTTAAATCATGTGGAGACATTTGTGTTGCTGTAAGAGGATATAGAGCAAGATCATCATTGTTACACATGCTGTATTTCTCCTTGTCTGAGAATGTTGTCTAGCCTGCCTGGTGTTTTATAGGCTATGATGGTACAATGATGTGATATAGAAACTCACTTACCACAAAAGTGTGTTTTTCTACCTCAAGAACAAGATGTCTGAATTTGAGAGACATGTGAGTTGTAGCGCGAGTTGCTCACAGGCCCGGGGTGTCAGTGGAAAAGGCTAAATAAGACTCTTCCTAGAATAGAAAACAGACACATTTATCTGCCTGTTTATCCTGAGAGAAGGGACAAAAACACTGTGGTGGCTAACATCACTGGATGTTTGTTTTTTTTCTTTAATTTTGTATTCAAGATTGTCTCATACGTCAGCTGTCTTAAGCTGTCATGAAAAGTATATTTTAATTGAATTGTTTGTGTGTATGTGCGTGTGAGTGAGAGGTACATAGAAATTGATAAATGTACAACAAAGATAGTATTTCTTTGTGCGTTAAAGGAAAATGCTTTTTTGTAACAGCACATTTCAGCTGATTTGATTCTGGTACAACCAGACCCAAGTGATCAAATCTGTTGTTTAGTGTCTCCAATCTGTGATTGGTTTATTCTACATTAAGAATCTGTCTGTCTCCATATAGTATTTTGCCTGTGTCTGCTCAGTCAAAAACTGTAAACAAGTGCAAGCCTGTCAGAGGCATCTCAAGCATAATGTTGTTAAGGAACTATTTGCAGATCAACACTACACTGATTAGTGATTCCTATTTCAAAATCCACACACAGTTTAGATATGTCATCGTCAGGAAGTGAGACATGTATTAGACAGTTTGCTGTTTTTGTTATGCTCCTCCCAGCTGGTTGTGTTTCCTCTGACCCCCTCTGATCTCTTACTCACTGTGTTAAATGTCACAAGGAAGGTTGTTTTGGGGCTTGGGGAGACTGTCCTGATACCGAAAGGTCAGAGATTTGGCACCAGCCATCAGTTTTGAAGTGTCTATGAGCAAGACGCTCAAACAGGGGCTCCATACTGCACTCAGTGAGATGTACCAAAACAAATAGATAAATGAAAATGCACTGAGAGAGAAGTGCTCTAAAAATGAGGTTGGCCACCCACTTGTTCAAGGTCTGAGGGGGGATACTGTACATTACCATAATTAAACATTTTGGCGATCTGAGAACAGTTTGCTTGTGGTTCAATAAATCTACACTGTGATTACGTAATCACTCAACTCTACAATTTAAACCACAGATGTGGCACTCAATCATGAGAGTAAAAAATTGAGCCTGTGCTTCGGCTAACTCTGTATGGGAAAAGATTCTTGTGCATTTCTTTGTGACTAACATGAAAAAGACACGGTAAACTACTTAATTCTCAAGTAGATTAAAGGATAATGGGCCATTACTGAAGGAAGTCAACATCTATGACACCTTTTATCAGTATTAAAATGCTTCAAATAATGATTGAAACCCATCTCTGTGTGAGATGGAGAAAAATAGTACACCATGTCAGTGAGTTAACACAGCATGTTGAAAAGAATTACAGCTAGTATTTTATTTTTAATAAACTGAAGGATAAACATGATACTTGGGCGCCTACTTCCTCCAAAATCAGGATCAGAGACAGGACAAGATGACTAATTAAAGTACACAAGGAGATGAGTGGGACCTTTTAATGGGCCCGGAGAAGAGAAGGGTCTCTGTGAATAAAAGTTTTATTCCCATGTCTGCATCAAAGCTTTGGCACTATAAGCTCAAATTAGAGTGTCACAAGGAATCACATAGTTATCACTGCGCCGGAATTCAGCAAAATCTCCTCTTGTCAAGTATTGTATAACGCTAAGAAGCAAGGGAGGAGCAATATCTTGCAAGGGAAAAAGACGGATTAAAAATGGCATCATAATCCAATCTAGAGGCTCATTTCCAGATCCAAAGCTGAACAGCCTCCTTCGATTCTGAACAAGCATCTCCCAGTGAGCAGATGTGGTCAGTTAACCAGAGAGTGGCATCTACACCCCCCTCCCCAAAAAAAGGAGACAAGTGTACCCACAAAATGATTCATATGGAGTCTTTTAAATAAGGACGATTATTACTGTCCTTAAGCCCACGATGACCATAAAATATCTTTGTTGTTTTGATAGGATTGTTGCCCCCTCGGCCCTGCGCCGCACCGGATGCTTCTGTTGGATATCTGCTCTGCTCTGCTCTGCCAGCTTACTTGTCTCTGTTGTGACTTTATATTTTTTATTTAAAAGCTGCTGTACTATATAAGCTGTCCTGAGACCTATTGATGCTGCACGTCCTTGGTCGGAAGTAGAGATTGATAAAAGTCATAAAATGTTTGTTGACCCTTTTAAAGACAGTAGAAAACTGCAGAGCTTGATTAACAAATGATACCCCTGTCACAGAATGGATCCTTTATCTTTACATGATGAAAACCAGATGATGTTTTTTTTCTTACCTGTTTGCATAGAGCCCTTTGAGTGGATTCTATCAATGCAACAGCATTGTGCAGAGTTCTAGACAAATGATGTGGCGCAATATTAGAATGCAGCCCTCTGATCGTCAAGTGCCTTTTAATTATCTTGTGATTCAGAGCCCAGAGGACACATCTGTTGGAAAGTCTGCCACATTTCCCTGGAGAGATAGAAAAGAAGATGTCGTACATTATAACTTTTTTTTTTTTGCATTGAAGGCTCCATTAATCCCCCCTTTTTCCTTTAGAACCGTGTTGCCAACACTATCAGAGAGGGGGGTCAGCCGTCCTGCAGTTTCTGTCAATCAGTTAAATCCCTTTGCAACAGTCAGGCGAATCCTTCCATCCCCTCTGCAAAGTCCACTTTTTCAACAGCCTTTTATTTCTCCTGCACATCCAACTCTGTTTCCCAAAAGACACTTACCTAGACAGTGGCAAAAATAAATCCTCTGAAAAGACATCTTACAATTTTGCTTCTGTTATTTTTTTGCAGAGAATACATTAAAGAAAAGTAGAGCAGATGTAGTCACCAATGTGCACATTAAGGCTGTGATATAGTAAAGGGAAGTAACTTTTAGGCAAAGTGTTGACTAAATGAAAATGTGCACTGTGTTCCTGAAGGCATTTATGTTACCTAATAATTTGACCAGTTTCTGATTTGATGTTTTCATTCTCTTGATAAAGTGAGTCATAGCATTAGTGTCCTCAATTAGCCCAAATAGAAAAATGATTTTTCGGACAGCTTCTCACAATATTAGCATGGCTATGTTTACTTTTGCATATTTGCATATCTCAGTCTTCAAAAGACTAAAATGGTAAGGACAAGCTCAGTGTACTTGATAAGAATAAGCAGAGAATGGGAGCTGTGCTATTTAGATTGTATTTGGATTTTGTTGGAAATCTGGAGGAAATAAATCCAATGGTTATTATTCCCTTGATGAATTTTGAGATATTTTAAATACTGCACAAATTGTGCACCTTATCCTTATCATGCATTAGCAGCCACTAACAGCTTTTGGTTGAAGATATAGTACTCTTACAAGTCGGGGATCTGAGGGGGGACGAGGGGGGATGCCATCCCCCTTGTTAGCAAAATGACCAAAACCCGTCCCCCTTGTTAAGCTGCTCAAAAGATGCTCTGTGCTTTGTCTTGTAGTGCCGCTTCACATTGCTGCTTTTAATAATCACCACTGTCTCAGATCATGAGACGTACGAACTGCCTGTGGGAAGATTGAACATGTAAGAGTATGTCCATTCTTGATTAAAAGCTCTGTTTCCGCTGTCTACTTTTCTCTTTTTAGAGCACGGCATGTGAAATTATTTCTCTGACTCGTCTCGTCTCTACTCTCCCTGTGTGTACCTCACTCACTGACTTGACTCGCAGGCCGCTAAACCAGTGCTGTAAAGGCTAGAAAAGCTGCGCCAGTTAAAATAGAAACGCTCCGTCAAAATTTAATAATTCTCAATAATTAATCGATATTCTCTACAGCAGACGGGGGGAAAGAGAAAGTGCGGCAGCAGCATGACAGAGGCTGGGTCAGAAATGAACAGAGCTTGGACCAAATGTGCCCTTGAATGTTTTTTTTTTGTGCCGCAAATTGAGTGTTTATTTGACAATATAACGTAATAATTCTACATTATTTCAGAGTTTAGTAAATGCCCCTAAAAATCAGTTCAAGGGCCAAAAAACTGGCTACCTTCTAGAAAAAAAGGCACAAGGGAGCCCTTCTCGCCCTCCAGCAAATCGCCTACTGACTCTTACTGTACCGGAGGAGTGTGCACATGTGTATCTGTGCGCATTGTGTTTGTGAGCGTATGGGATCAGATTAAATAACAGCATTCTCTATTTCAGTCAGGTTGATTGCGGTTGATTTGAGAGTACGGTTTGCTATTGATTTGTTTGGGTCCCATGAGGCCTCTGGCTTGCCATCGTGGATTTATTGCAAAATGAGATGGAGAGACATACACGGCTACAGTGAGGGTGATTCCCCTTCTTGTGGCAGTGGCAGGAGTCATAGTATGGGTGAGAGTTACACAAAGGTCAAGGTGAGGTGCTGGAGGTGCAGTAGAAGAATGTAAAGCCTAGACACTGAGAGCCCCATTTAAACAGTTTTTGACAGTTTTTCAGTGCAGTAAGCCTTAATGATGACAATTGCAAGATGCATGTGAGATCAAAATGTTTTAAATAAAAGATTGAGTCCAGACTGTAGAGTGTTAGCATGTGCCCTCATCGACCACGTCTTGTTTTCTAGTGCTAATCTGCATGGGAAGGTGGAGAAAAGGGCATTTTGACACTACATAGGATGAATGACACTCTATTCCTTTTGGTCTCCATTAAATAATTCCTCCTTTAATTTAGTGAGGGTAAAACATGGGGATTACAGATGGTTCTGGCTGGGCCTGAAAGTGGGGTAATCAAAATAGGCTCCTGTACTTATCCACGAATATTAGGAGCCAAGAGATTATTACAGCACAATTTATTTAATGGAGGGAGCCTAGGGAAGATGTGCGTGGCCGGTGGGTGGAAGGCTGCCTGTCAGTGGCAGAATGATTGAACGGTACCGTGTGACCTCACCAGGCACACTTGTGTGGGAGTGTGGAATCAGGACACGTGAGCACAACTGTAAAAGAATGGCCTTTAGTTTTGCATGGGCTTTTTTCACCCTCCTGATATGTCATTTAATTCAGCTTTACGTATTAGGCAGAGAGCTGAGTTTAACCTTGGCTAAGTGATGGTCTCGAGGTGAGGTTATATTGATTGACTGGACATCATATACATTTTGAAAATGGGAAAGCCTTTTTCTGTTAAGTGCAGCATGTCACCCAACTGGTATGCTTAATGTATTTTGGTGACCTGACAAATGTAATGTTGTGTGTCCTTCCTGCGCCACCATCCTCTCCACTGCAACATCAATTTATAATCTCGCCAGGTGGATACACAACACTAGTCAGGATAGACCAATTCTCTAGTTGTTCCTCTTTTAACACATTTCAGTGTCAAATTTATTTCTCTTGCCACTGGACAGATGTGATTTTTGTCCCACTGACCAGAGGTAAATATGTCAGAATTACTCATCTCAACATTTCAGGGTGGTTGATGGAGAAAATGTGTATTTATTTACTTACTTTCTTTAACAAGTTATCACCCCATAGTCAAGTCATTTTTGAAGTGCCTTGTGTGTGACATTAGCGTGACCTTTCTGTATTCCTGTTGACACTTTCTGATTCTGGCTACGGCATTATTTTAGCACCATTTCCTGTTTTGAAAATGAGAGGAGTGCAAAAAAGAAGGGAAAAAAATTAAGAGTGCTTGCTCTCTCCATACAATGGACTGACACTTATCCCTTGTTGACTTCGCCTGTCCACTTGGCTCATGCAGGGGAGAAGTTGAGAAGGGGAGGAAGCAGGTTACAGCCGGATTTGTGAGCCTTGTGACACATGAATTGTGCAAAAGGGGCTCCAGCTGATTGTAACTCTGTGGAGATAAACTCTGAATTTGACAGTGATGCTCTACTGTATGCTTTTTTCTTCTTTTTTTTGTCCTGTGGCACAGTAACAATTATTTTCCATCCAAATAGTGGCTCTTGTTATAAATCTCATTTTACACATTAGTTTTAATTTCAATCTGACATTTGATATGTAATCAGTGCTGGTCGAAAAAGCAATCAACATCAATGCAGAATATATAGGTGTAATCTTCCAATGATACCCAAGAGGGCATTCTTTACTTTGATTACGGGCACTGCAGTGATTCAGCTTTCTGCATCATCACCTAATTGATAACCAGACTAAAGAATATCTATCTTCTTTGGTATTATTGCTTTTACTAACCCATGTATAATGACTGAAGAATTTATTGCACATAAAAAATGAAAACTTTGAAAACAAGAAATCACTTGGTTGCCAGGAATCGAGAAAGCATAGCACACTGTATTTTATGGGAATTGTCAGCATGGTTGGAATGAATAATTAAGATTGCTTGGGTTAAAATACCCCCGGTATGCTATTGATTCTCTCTGATTTCTTCCATTCAGCGTCCAGGCACGCTATTCACACACAGAGCTGGGTGAAATGCTGTTTGCAACTACTTTTCTTGGTTTGTTCTTGCCTAATTAGGAGCCAGATGGTAGGATTTACTGATTTTAACAATGCTATGAGGGTCCAAAACACAAACACGCAAATTAGAAGGCAGCTCAGTACACCACTGTTTTTGACCTGAAACACAAAATGGTCTGATATATGACAGCCCATCCTTTTGCACCCCATGCAGGTTAAAATAAACTAATACTAAACGTATTAATTGCAAACTATATTTTGACCCTGATTTGTCCTTTAGCTGGAGAAAAGTGGTATGCTGAGAGACTGCTTAGTGTTTCATTCTCCCCCAGAATTACCCTGTTTAATGCATAGTTTGTATAGTACAGTAACCAAATCACACCGTCCCTTGTGTTGACCTCTGCATGCACGCTGCAGCCCCAGCCTGTTTATTCCTCCTCACACAGTTCTATCCAGTACAGGCTGACCTGTTCAGCCCTGCCTGTGTCCCAGGTGCATTCTCACACCCCTTGTCTCTCTGAAATTGGATTGCTTTTTTCCTATCAGCCTAGATAGGAAATGGCCAGGATGTCAAACTGGCACTGATATGCTGCTCCAGGGGGTGGACACAATATGTGAAACACCATATTAAAAAGCACTTTAAATTTAATGGAAGATACTCACCATTACAAAGTGAGCTTCACAGGCAAGTTCTATTAAGTTAAGAGCCAATTAGCAGAATGTGCCAGAAACAATAATCAGTTCCACCTGCAGGTGGACGACCATGGGTAATGTAACAGAGATGGCATTGTGCCAAGACTGTCATTTCTCTACATCTGATCCTTCTACGTCTCCATTGTCTTTCTGTCTATCTTAACTTTTGACTATCAATTTCTTTTTTTTCTTTTTTGTCTTGCTTGTGGGAGGTTTATCTAAACAATGGACTACCATGTCCTGGGGCCAGTCATTAATTAATTATTAACATTTATGGACTTTCACTGGAACCATTTCATGATAATATGATCATATTGTGTTTTAACAAAAAATGTATATAAAATTCTGCTTTGCAAAATTATCAAATTCAGACTGTAGTTAAAAAATGAACACAATTAGTTTTTGAGGGTTTTGTGTTACATGTGTGAAGCATTTTGTCTGATGTAATGCATAACAGTCCAACAGAGTTCATTGCATTGAATAGCATTCATATTTGACAAAACCTTAACTCTAGCCCCACATACTACATAGCTTTTATGAGCTTTCAACTGAATCTCATGGTCGTCATCTGCAATGAGTTGCTTCACTGTATAATGTGTTAAAAATTTGTTTCAGTTACTAGTAGTTTATTAACCAACTCCATGACAGGTTGAAATCTCAGAAGAATGATGGTAAGTGGACTTGAGTTAAGATTATTTTGTCAAATTACAAGGTCAAGATGAACTTTCATGCTCAGATCATTTAGATTTTGCAAATATATATATATATATATATATATATATATATATATATAAATATATATATATACACTCACCGGCCACTTTATTGAATTGAATAATTGCCTTAATTATTTGTGGCATAGATTCAACAAGATGCTGGAAACATTCTTCAGAGATTTTGGTCCATATTGACATGACAACAACACGCAATTGCTGCAGATTTGTCGATTGCACATGATGCGAATCTCCCATTCCACCACATCCCAAAGGTGCTTAGTTGGGTTGAGATCTGGTGACTGTGGAGGCCATTTGGGTACAGTGAACTCATTGTCATGTTCAATAAACCCGTTTGAGATTATTTGAGCTTTGTGACATAGCGCATTATCCAGCAAAGTAGCCATTAGACACTGTGGTCATAAAGGGATGGATATGGTCAGCAACAAAACTTGGTAGTGCCCAAAGTGTGTCAAGAAAATACCCACCACACCATTACACCACCACCACAAGCCTGAACTGTTGATATAAGGCTGGATGAATCCATGCTTTCATGTTGTTTATGCCAAATTCTGACCCTACCGGCTGAATGTCACAGCAGAAATCGAGACTCAGGCAACATTTTTTCAAGCTTCTATTGTCCAATTTTGGTGAGCCCATGCCCACTGTAGCCTCAGCTTCCTGTTCTTAGTTGACAGGAGTGGCACCCGGTGTGGTCTTCTGCTGCTGCTTTAGCCCATCTGCTTCAAGGTTCAACGTGTTGTGCGTTCAGAGATGCTCTTCTGCATACCTTGGTTGTAACGAGTGGTTATTTGAGTTACTGTTGCCTTTCTATCAGCTCGAACCAGTCTGGCCATTCTCCTCTGACCTCTGCCATCAAGGCATTTTCGCCCAGAGAACTCCCGCTCACTGGATATTTTCTCTTATTCGGGCCATTCTCTGTAATCCCTAGAGATGGTTGTGTATAAAAAAATCCTAATAATATTGTGGTGTTGATTTGAACCATATTGCCCTGTGTGTTGTGCATAGCTTCCACATCTTATTAGTGATCCTATTTCATTTGCTCAAAGCACTTTCATTTGTAAGTTATAACAGATGGAAAGAAGGCAACAAATATAATTAAACAATACAGTACATCTTCGTAACAGAGCTACAGTAAGGTGCAACAGTAATTCAACATATTGTGGAAAGTGAGACTTTTACATATCTTTATGCGAGTTCAAATAATGATCTGTCATACAGCCTGCTCATAATTTACCTGTGATTGCCATTATTCCCTTGCTAATATCACTCTCTCCAGCCATCTATGCAGAACAGACATGGCAGAAGGATGGCATTTCCTTAGAGGACCTCTCCACGGTTTACTCTGTAAGAATGTATAGAAGGCTGAAGCGCTTTGGTAACAGTGGGGTTTCCACTCAGAGAGGAGCAGAGTCCAGTGCGCTGAATAAAGAACTCTGTGTGTGGCTGGCGTGATTCACAGGAAATAGTTCCCTGGATCAATATGTTTGGCCTGGCCCTGCCACATGCTGGGTGTCTAGAAGACTCTGACAAATGGTTGGATTATGAGACATGGAGTGGTTAGAGATGGGGGGGGGGGGTACCAAGTTACCCAGTGGTTTGAACAGGGAGACAGCAGCAAAGTTGGTAAATCCAATCCCTGACCCTGTTTAGCATGTACAATCAAAAAATTATAGAGCTAACAAATAAACATGATAAATCCTGCCCCTGTTTGGTTTCAGTCAGATAAGCCTCCACTTTTGCTTACTCACGCATACCAGCAAAAATGAGATAAACTACATCTCCTCTCCGATTTGATTTGATTTCATGCTCCGAGTGTCTTCTTAGTGAGGGTTTTCCATCAGCTTTTAAGCTGTATTAATGTTGGTTTTATTTACGTCTGCCTTTGTGTAATGTTGCTCAAAACAACATTGTGGTAGGAAAAGTGATGATCCCTATGTTCAGAAGACCATGCTGACATGGATCTCTCCTCGTACACTCCCTCTCTTGGTTTTCCCTGCCCTTTAGTCTTAATATGTTGTACAGAGTCATTTTCTCTCCCCGCTACCACATTTTCTCTCCCCTTATTTGCTCTTTTCGTGGCCCTTCTCTCCTTGTCACACTTTGACCTCAGATCACCGTTTTGGAGATGAATAAAAAAGGCTTTCACTGCGGCTGCTCCATTTGCTGATTGCAGCACCTGAAGTGGTGAAGATAATGGCCCAGTACTGGTGCAGCCCAGAGCAAGGGCATGAGGTGATGGTGTACAGGGTGAACAGCTCCTGGTATTACAGACAGTACATTATCTTTGCACTTCATCTATGTTAAGAGAAATCCCATTGCTCCATCACTCTCTGGCTCTCTCTTGTCCAACAGAGTGGTGGGCTGGCGGGGGGGGGGTTGTTTTCAGTAGTTGGGAGGCACTGGCCAGTGTTTCCTCTGCCACACTTTTGCTGGCTGACAAGGGACCCCTTTGACATGAGCCTAAGGACCTTGTGGGAGATAACAAGGCATCATGATAAAACACAGATGCAATTAGTGGCAGGATGACAGTCCACAAAGCTGGAGTGCAGATACTGGCATATACTTGTAGGATAAGTGCATGCTGATGGCACCGGCTGGAGAGCTTTCTGTCCTCTCCGTGTCTTCAGTACAGCCCTGCCACTCTCTATGTTTCCCCCACAGAGGGCACATTTATTTGCTGACTGCAGACTACCCGTGTACAGTTTTTCTTCCTCTGACCAGATAGGTAGCAGGTTGCGCTCTGGGAAGCTGTGAAGGACACTGCAGGGCTGCAGAGACAAGGACGGGGATACTGAGTAGCCACTAGTGTTGCAAGGCAGAGCCTCTCCAGAAACAGACAAAATTAAAGAAATAAACCCACTGGTATAAAAAGGGGACAGGAAACACAGACTTGGCTACTTCAGAGCATTCTTCTCAGTGGGCTCCCTGATTGCATCTGGTCAGTTTGCAAAGTAGCTTTGGTGATTTCATGATTTAGTCAGAGCGCTTAAGTGCACACTTCTGAGCTATTCAAACATCAGAGCAAATTTAGGCTGGACTTATTTCAATGAGTGGATCTGGGGCATATTCTTGAATGTCTGGGACTGACGCAGCGGCATTTAGAGTGTTCCTAAGATGGTTAGCCTGGTTCCGGACCTCTGAATCGCTGCCCACATCTCCGATTTTGAATGAAGATGAAGTGAAAAGAAACTAGCAATTCAGTGATTATTACACTGCTGAATGGTTTGAATTCCCTTTAAATATAGAATAATAATATAGAATCATCATGAAAGTAATGTGCTGGGTTTTTGAGCAATGCAATGCACCAAACACTAACTGACCCACAAATGACATACATACAGACAAACTGAGGTGAGGACAGAAAGAAGGTGAGGAAGGCTTTTTCAAATTAAAAGTATGTTTTGACTACATGCATGTGAAATCTACTCAGACATAACCAGAGTTTGACCAATAGATGAAAGTACCTGCATTCTGTTTGTCAGTTGATCATAATTGATAATAATGATCAATATAGACTGTGTTTCCTGCTGTGTTTATAACCATTACTGATGTGAAGACTAATAACTCAGATTCAGTTGTTGTCAAGTGTTACTCTGTGATTCAAAAGACTTATCGATGAATTGTGAGTGATAGCTCCACTCTTGCGTTTTGAATTTTGGTGGTTGTGCATCCTTCTATTAATTTGTCAGTGCCTACCTTTAAGGGGTCAGACCTCTATCTGTTAGAAAATGTTCTACTGCAGTGGATGTGACATTGTCTTTGGCATTGTCTTTCTCTTAGCTGTGTTGAATAACAGTCCTAGACAGCGCTTTAGAGGTGAATGAAAAATCATACACTGTACCCTTACCTTGATGTCCTACCAGTAGAACTACTTGTAATCTTATTTATGTACCTCTTTTAGCAGTGTTAGGTAAGGTTGACTCCTTTCAGCTGATTTTGCTTCTCCTCTCCCCTCTGTAGGTATTTAGTAAATCCCTCTGTTTTCTCATAGCCTAAGGTTGGGGAGATTTGCCTCTCCCTCTGATGAAATCTTCTTAGCCTAGGTTTGATAAAACAGCGTGCCTCACCTAAATATAGCCACCTGCGACTGCACAGCCCCATTGTCAGTGATGTGCTTGCAGTGTGCCTGCTGGCTGTGCTCAGCGAAGACAGCGACGTTACTGACATCGTTGGAGCGGGTGACAACAAAAATAGGATTAACCCTTTTAACCTGAGTTTTGTTCTTCTAGACACTTAATCTTGCTGTGTTTGCCAACTGGCTTGTTTAAAACCAATGCTCTTTTATGGGCAATACATGGGTGTTTTTTGTTGTTGTTGTTACAGATGTTGTTCTCCAGTTAAGTGTGACAGACTTTATCATAGATAGCCACAGGGAGAGGCAAAGTGTAGCTTATGTAAAATGAAGTCGTCGTCGTCCCCCCACACACACACAGAGCCTTTCATGCTTAATTTCCATTCAATCCTCCTCATTCATTCAAAAATGGCAAGGGACTTAATGAGGCTGTTGTTCTGTCAGTTATCATTTGAGTTTAATTTAGAACTAGTTCAGTTAAAGTGGTGCTAAAAAAGATATTTGCAGCAAAAATACATCTACACCGGAAGTTAGCTCCAAACAGGTGTTTCAAAAGGAACACTAAATGCATTATTATTATTATTATCTGCGCTTTAGCTTAATTTCTCCCAGCAAATTGGGTAATCAGAAAGTGCAATTTTGACATTGGATTTTTGCACTTATGATTTTCATAATTGTCTCTTACCAACAGTCAATGTTGGTTTCTTTTAACTATGAAAGGGACATCTCTAAACTTACCCAAGAAATTTTAGCTGACCGAATGTAACCAAACCAGAACCATAAAGGTCCCAAACCAGAAAACACTCCCATGAGTAGTTTTTGGGGCACTCATATGGGCCATTTTTTAGAGGCTTTGGAACGCTCTGAAGAATTACCTATTTTGTTGTTTAGGTATGACAACTGGTTGGTTTCAACTCTGTATCTGCAACTAAGCTAAAAACAGAGAAACAGTTTCAGTGGAATAACATGTATTTATACCAGTGGAATAACATATTTATACAACAAACAAACACACACAGTAGTCCTATTAGTAGTGATGCACCAATCCAATAAACATAATCGGGTATTGGGCAACTGTGATCAATCCATATGATTCACCATTTGTTTCTTAGTCATGGCCATTTTATAATTGTAACAATTTTACAACATTTTAAATGAATTAAATTTTCACGAGCTTAAAATAAACATTGGTGTATCAACATCTTGTTACAGTTCAGTTCAGGTAGTGGACTCAAGAAAAGACAAGACACACAGGGAACTAGTATAATAAACAAAAGATGCCCTTATTTACATACTGAAACGGAGTATATAACACAACAAAGGGTGGCTGAGAAGTCCAGGTACATGTCCAACAAAGAGTAATCCACAAAAAGTGCAACAAAGAACAAAGTAGTCCAACAAAGGTTAATCCATAAAGAATCTGAGAACAATAGGGAAATGGAGGAACATGGGGAGAACACAGAGGCACAGGAAAAAGACTGGGGAACAGATACAGGACTGAAGATCAGCATCACATAACTAGACACAGGTGCAACTAATCAGGACAGGGCCAACAATTAAAACTGTCGAGAAAAGCAAACAAAGACAGGAAGAAAATTATACAAGATACATGAGGCAGAACACTTACAAAATAAAACAGGAAATAACACAACTAAACCCCAAACCACAATGCATCTCTACTTCGAGATCATCAAGTTACCTTACTCATTCAAACTCGATCGCTTCTACATTGTCAGCTGTACAAGCTTTAAATAGAAAAAGAAAAAAAGAGCACTGGTATTGGATCAGTACTTGGTATCAGCCAAAACCTGGAATTTAGGTATTCAAATTGTTTTTGGGAGGGAAAACGTGAGAACCGTGTATAGGCATGTGATGGTCAAAAATGAAACAGGGTGTTTGTGCTATTGATATTTAACATAACATGAGCCAGAATTCTCAGGCATATAGTGAATCAGAACTGAGCAGGACCCCAGATAACTCAACCAAATCTTCAGATAGAAAATGGGAGCACACACACATGCACACAAATTAATTATTCAAAAGGGAAACTGCTTTTTCACGCAAAAACAGATACATTTCAATCGTTAATCAGCCCAAATTACATTTACAGTGCACACAATGTTGGCTGGTGCCCTTGTGGAAGTGTAGGCTGGGAGCACCCACTGTTCTTTTGCTGTTCCCATTCAGTCAGTGTGGTGCAAAATAAAGGGAGACACTGTTACATGCTGTCTGCAACTTGTACCTGACATGACAGATGATCTGCTTGCATGCTATGCCATCACTCTCCCAGCATGGTAGCCAACAGATAGACACCTCTACAAGGGAAATGAAAACAAGTGCACACACGCATGTATGCACAAATACAAACATATACTCCCTATATATGCAGGACTATATATACCCAATTCTTGTATCCCCTGTGCCTCCTCAATTTAAATATAGGCTATTCTGAAAGGTAAGTGTGTGTCCATCTCGGGCTGTTTGTGGTGGCTCTCACAATCCCTTTCAGGTAACCTGGCTGGTAGGGTGAGGAGAATGAGAGAGGCTTATCGTGTAGTCAGATGCACTCTGAGGGTGACAACATGTTCCTACAGTCCCTGGTCACCCCACCGGAGAGCAGAGTGGGCTGTGGCTCTGTCCCTACAGACATCAAAATGTCAGGGCTCCCTTCATCAGTACATTGAACTCTCAGCACCATAACAAGTTAGGTGTGAGCCATTCTGCAGCTTCTTTTTCCTCAATTTTTCCAATGTTTCTCTGCTTTGCTGGGCCTCATTTTTAAAAGTTTGTTTCATACACATCATGGAAATCTACCGCCTCAGCTCAGCTCAGTAAAAAAAAATTTGAGGTCTACTTTTCAGCGGCCTGCCATTTACATCATACAGACAGCTCTGATGTTCCCAAGTGATCACATAATTATAGGAACACACACAGAAGCTCTGGCCACGTTTTTCCATGGTTTGTGATTATATCTTTTTATCTTTTTATTATCATGTGTTTTTATCAGATGTATTTTGTTACCTGCAAAAGATTGATTCATGTAGAAAAAACATCATATATAAAAGAAGTATTTAATTGCTGTCAATAAACTTTTCACTATACATTTACGTGTTTTAACACGTGTACTGGAGTTGTGACCAGAATAGCCCAGGCATAACTAGGGATGACTATAACAACTATCTAATAAAATAGAATAATAAATAAAAAGGATAAAACCATAAATTTGTTTCAAATGAGATGTTTGTCTCTCCTCCAAAACCTAGGAATATAACCTTAATTTCACCACTGCTAGGTCGCTGTACTTTGCTTTCTTTTTATTTCAATACAGGTGGTATGCCACTGCACAGTGTGAGTCTGTGATTTGGGATGCACACAGAGATATGGGATTGTTTAATGCCTTTGAAATGTCCGCCTAACATCCCGCACTTGCCGAACTGTATTTATAGAACAATGTTCTTCTATGTCAGGGTCCCAGTGCATAATAAAACACAGTAAATGGATCCCTGCTATGTTTAGGTGGCCTGACCTCCATTAGGAGGCAACTACAAAAATGAAAAGGTGAAATGTGCATGTAAAACCACAGTCTACACGTACACATAAACACAATGCACAAGGATTCCTAAACAGCTCATTAAAATTCTGCATAGTGAGCTATTTCCTTATCCCAGAATAATTTAGTGGTTCAATCACAATAATATTTGTTTTAGGGGTGTCCTCAATATCTGACTAATGGTCATAGGATGTCTTCCACTAGTAGATTTATTTGAAGAAAAAAATCCAGTTGTACCATGAAAAAGAACCATGATCTGATTTGTTTTTCTCTTTTTATGTTGGAACATGTGTTGCATTTCCCTTCATATTTGGAAAGATGCATTATCACCATGAGCGTACCGCAGCTGCTGTTAATCAAACCAATCCCCACACTCCTATAACAACTGAGGCTACTCAAACAGGTGGCAGCAATAGCTGTGTTCTGCCAGAGTGACGTCCAGAGTTCTTAAACAGCATTCTGTCTTGTTATTCTTTCTACAAAGATGTTGAGGCGCTCTCCTGTGGCAGTATTTTTCTATTTCTTTCACTCTGTTTCCTCACTCTGTCATTCATACAGCATCCTCTAACTGCTGGCTGAGATTTTTCTGTAAGGTTTAATTTTTTTTTTTACAAGCCAGACATCTTTGTCAGGCCCCCACCTCTATGGCTTGTCTTGTTTTTTTCTGGTGCTGAAAGATACCCAGTCGTTGAACTCAGACTGCATTTATTTTTATTAGCCAGGCTAGTGGCGTGGCTCCAGGAATGGCAGTGTTGGTTTGTCCGCATCATCAGGTCAAAGTCCATTTGTCCAATACTTTGTTTTATGACCAAATACCATGCTAACATGATAAACCAAGGTGGTGAACATGGTAAATGTACCTGCTTAACATGAGCATGTTAGCATTGTCATTGTAGGCATGGTAAGCATGCTGACGTTAGCATTCAGCTCAAAGCACCGCTAGCAGCCTTACAGAACCGTTATGTTATTGCAACTTGTTTGTACATGTGTACATGTGCCTTGAGATATCACTCTGTTTTTTAATAGTATATTAAAGGACAAAATCTGTTTTTTTTTTTTTTATAATTTAACTATCTCAAGTCACATATATTTTACATTACCATTAACCAAGGAATTCCATATAATATTTTAGAAGCATTATATGCCTTACTCAAAGTTACATTGATTCTGTATGGTAATGCAGTATTAACTTAGAATTGCATTGCCACACTGATAATGTGACCTTAACACATGGATTACATGTCTCTTTAAACTGATTTTACCATAGTGAACACAATGAAAACCAATGTCTGCCTGGAAGAATGGAAAAACACATTTGACTGTCTTAAATGTTATGGTATGCTTTTGAAAAATGGTTGCTATTTGTGATAGTATTTTGTAATTTGTAGTACAGCAGCTGCAGAAATATAAAATCACTGACATTATCCTTTAAATGTGAAAAGAAGTATTATGTGTAGTTGAGTCATCATAGTTCATACAAATAGCAAAACAAAGGGATTTACAGTTGTTACAGTTACTGAAAGAAACAGAACCCTGTCTGTCAAGTGCTGGGAGGACACTTACATCATATTAGTAAGCTGTGTAACTTATACAAATGTGCATCTAGCATTTGTAATATTAGGAAACATGGCAATATGAAGAACAAATGTCATTTCTTCCTTTTAAGTTTTTCTTGTCCTCCTGGGCTTTCAGTCTTAACATTTGCAAACACAGTGGTGGCAAGGTCTGTCTAAATATAATTCCACTTGACAACAAGCTGGAACAGTAGATACCCTTTTACTTTGAAGAATTCCAATTACTGTCACTGTTCCCTCAGTGTGTGTGCGTACATGTGTCTCTGTGTGCAGTAGACATGAAACTGAGATGTGTGTCTGCGTATACTATGTATTTATGTATGCATGTGTAAGTGTGAGATGCTCTTGTAAATTGTAATCCGAGTACATTACAACTCAAGCGTCTGCTACATAGCAACCTGTGTAGTTTTGCAGTATTTTACAGTAATAAATTATTCCAAGAGTAAAGTCTGTCCACAGATTTATGTGTTAGAGGCAATGAGACCTCTTGTCTCCAAAGGCAACCATGACAAACAGTTAGATAGAGAATACAGTGATGGCCATCATTGATGTCCCATGTTTTGCCTCCTTAATGCATCAGTAATTGAGTTTAGTCATGTTTACAGAAAGATAAAGAAAATAGAATATTGCTAGCAAAAAGAAATCTCAAATTATTAGCAGCACGTTTCATTTATAGCAACGTGGAACATCCATGATTGTAGTAGCATCAATGGGGATGTCAAGGTACAAGGGTAAATCTATTTTAAGGTCAAGCTTTTGTAGCACTTCATCACAAGCATATCTCAAGGATTTCAAATAGGAAAAAGCCTTTATAGATCTAACTAATCATCAATGAAATGGTAAACTGTGCTTCATCCAACAAAGCAAACACAGGGAAGCAAAGAAAAAACAAGACTCCCAAGAAAGTTTCACAAGAAAAAAATGGAAGACACCAGGTGTGTCGTAATGAACGATCGAGAACTCACAAATGCAGAACATAATGTGTAGATTTAAAGGTAAGTCAGTGTTTATTTAAACAGAAGAGATAACTGAAGATAGCACTTCTCCCGAGTGGTAGCACCGGAGATGTATACTGTAGCCCTCTGGGAAGCGGTACGTCCAACCCTGGGCGGACTGCGAAGATCCAGGAACGGGGACTGGGGAGGTGTGTTCTGGCCTGGTCCGGGTGTGGCGACGTGTTGTCCTGGCAGCGGATCCACAAAGTGGAGTGGACTGGATCCGCGTGGTAGTTGCTCATGAGGTGTCGCTGGCAGAGTTGGGGAAACAGCTGGCTAGCTGGCAGAGCCGGGGAGACAGCTGCCTAGCAGGCAAAGTCGGGGAGACAGCTGGCAGGATGGCGGTGTAGCTGACAGGACAGGCAAACAGGTTGGCAGAGATCCGGGAGGACAATGTGACTGCGATCACCAGCGAGGAGGGTTTTCTGTGACAGAAGCAAACCAGAGTTTACACAAACGAGATAACTAGACAGAGCTACAATAGTACTTAGCTGGGTGAAGCGGGAAGCCGTTACGTAGAGTCGTACAAATATACGGAGACGATCTGGTGCTGGTAGTGTGGCAGAGCCAGGTATTTATGCTGTCTAGACTGATGAGTAATGGGCGTCAGGTGTGCCGGTGATCAGCAGCAAGCGGGAGACCAGGGAGCCAGACCAAGAGACACACACACACACACCTCAGACACCTCAGACTAACAGAGGACGCACAAGACACACAAGGAGAGGAAAGTACACCAGAGCCTGCAGGGGTTGTACGGGCACGGTGGCTGACTATGACAAGGTGTGTGCTAGGATAATTTTATCAGCTTCGAGGTCCTGGTTGGCCCTCTCTGTCTGGCCATTGGACTCGGGGTGGAATCCGGAGAGGTGAATCCGGAGAGACTGACAGCTGCTCCCAGGGCTAGGCAGAATGCTTTCCATACCTGAGAGATGAACTGGGGACCCCAGTTAGAGACTATGTCGAGTGGGATTCCGTGGAAGCGAAAGACCTATTGGACCAGGAGATCCGCTGTTTCTCGAGCTGAAGGAAGTTTGGGGAGTGCTATAAAATTAACTGCTTTGGAGAACCGGTCAACAATGGTGAGGAATGTAGCGTTACCCTGAGAGGGAGGTAACCCGGTAACGTAGTCCAGAGCTATGTGGGACCATGGGCGACTGGGGACGAGTAGTGGTTGCAGTAACCCAGCAGGTAGTCGATGGGAGGTTTTACCTCGAGCACAGACTGCACATGTGGCCACAAAGGCCCAGGTATCCACCTCCATGGTTGCCCACCAAAAATGTCGTTTAAGCAGGGAGAGTATGCGAGTCATGCCTGGGTGGCAGGCAAAGCGGGAGTTATGGGATCACTGGAGCACATGGGAGTGAGCACAATCAGGGACAAACAGGCGATTAGGGGGACCGTCTCCAGGGTCAGGTTGGTCTCTCTGTGCTTCCCTTGCTACCGACTCAACCTCCCATGTCAGGGAGGCTACCACGCAGGTGGAAGGGAGAATGGTGTCAGGTCCGGGGTTGCTGTCCAGGGAGTGGTCCTGGCGGGATAAGGCGTCGGGTTTGCTATTCTTGGATCTGGGACGGTAGGTTAGGGTGAAATTGAAGCGTCCGAAGAACAGAGCCCAGCGTGCCTGTCGGGAGTTGAGCCTCTTGGCCGTTTGGATGTACTCCAGGTACTTGTGGTCCGTCCACACAATAAAAGGTTGCTCTGCTCCTTCCAGCCAGTGCCGCCACTCCTCTAATGCCAGTTTCACAGCCAAGAGTTCTCGGTTCCCAACGTTGGAGTTCCGCTCGGCGGGGGTGAGGCGTTGGGAGAAGAAGGCTCAGGGATGGAGTCTCTGGTCAGTGCTGGAGTATTGTGAGAGCACGGCCCCTACTCCCTCGTCTGAGACATCCACCTCCACTGTGAACTGTCGTACGGGGTCAGGTTGGATGAGGATGGGGGCCGGGGTAAAGAGGGCTTTGAGCTTGGTCAGGGCAGTGTCCGCTTTGGCGTTCCAGGAGTAGGGGATCTTGGAAGAAGTGAGTTTGGTTAGTGGCCGGATCCGGTCTCATTTGTCCACTCTCGAGAATGTGCCCGAGGAAGCTCACCGAACTGGTGTGGAACTCGCATTTTTCTTCCTTGACAAATAGTTTATTCTCCAAGATTCGTTGAAGAACCTGACGGACATAGGCAATGTGGCTGGCTTGGTCCTGAGAGAAGATGAGGATATCGTCTAAGTAGACAAAAACAAAGTGGTTCTGAAAGTCTCTCAGTATGTCGTTGATCAGGGCCTGGAAGACAGCTGGGGCGTTAGTGAGTCCGAATGGCATGACTAGGTCTTCGAAGTGACCCAGCAGGGTGTTAAAGGCAGTCTTACATTCGTCTCCTTCCCGTATCCGGACGAAGTGATAGGCGTTCCGGAGATCGAGCTTGGAGAAGATAGTGGCACCATGAAGGCGGAGTTAAGGAGTGGCAATGGATATTTATTTTTGACGGTGATCTGGTTGAGCCCTCTGTAATCAATGCATGGACGTAGAGTCTTGTCTTTCTTTTCCACAAAAGAGAAGCCCGCCCCTGCTGGTGAAGAGGATGCCCAGATGAGGCCTGCCTGTAACGAGTCCTTGATGTAGCTTTCCATCGCTTCCCGTTCGGGTCGGGACAGGTTGTACAGGCGGCTGGATGGAAGAGAGGATCCAGGGATAAGGTCAATGGCGCAATCATAGGGATGGTGTGGTGGCAACGACAGGGCGAGGTCTTTACTGAACACTTCCTTTAAGTCATGATATTGCTCAGGTATAGGAGTCAGATCCAGGGGTTCCAGGTTGAGTGTTGGTGTGCTGACCTCTGGTGGGGACCGAGCAGATTGCAAGCAGGTGGAGAGGCAGTAGGAGCTCCGACTTGTTGGAAGACGAGATGAGTTGAAATTGAATCCTCACGATGATTCCCGGAGAGAACCACAGCTATCCAAAGCCTCCACCTGACGGGGCAAACTTACAGTCTCTGTGGGGAGGCCAGCTTTTTGGGCCAACGTGGTGTTTAGGAAGTTGCCCTCTGCTCCAGAATCAATGAGGGCTAACAAAGGGAGTGACCTCTGTTGGTGGTAGAGAGTAGCTGGGACTTGAAGACGAGGCGGTCACGGATTACGGGGGTTGTTTTGGCTCACCAGAACCCCCACTGCAACTGGTGAGCCTACTCTTTTGGCCTCACCGGACATGCAACCAGAAAGTGGCCCCTGTAACCACAGTATAGGCACTCCCCTGCCGCCCGTCTGGGGAGGCGCTCAGCTGGCGTCAGATGGGCTCGACCTAGTTGCATGGTTGCGAGCATGGGCCCGGGGTCAGGATTTGGGTCCCAGGTCTTGTGTACGTGGGGAGAGCCGAGTTGGCTGAGTGAGAGGACGGCTGGTACATTCGTGGCGTCTTTCGTGTATGCGGTTGTCCATTCTAATGCATAGCGAAATCATCGCGTCCAGGCCGCCGGGTTCATCCTGAGCTGCCAACTCATCTTTCATTTGCTCGTTCAATCCCTTCACAAATGCACTGATCAGAGCTTTTTCGTTCCATACCGAGTCCGCTGCTAGTGTGCAGAACTCCACCGAATAATCCGCCACACTTCGGGTCCTTCGGGATTATCCGTAATAGCCGCCTTCCTGCGTTCCCACTGGTGTCCGGATGATCAAAGACATTCCTCATTCTCTACAGAAACTCCGCCAGGGAAAATAACGAAAGGGGTTGGCTAGCGTGCATTGTCTCCGCCCAGGCCAGCGGTCTTCCCTGTAGTAATCCCACAATGTAGTTTACTTTAGATTGGTCGGAGGCAAATGTGATGGGACGCTGGCAGAAAACCAGGGAACACTGCAGCAGTAAGCCCCAACACCTGGTAACGTCTCCGGTGAAGGGGTCCGGGTCTGAAGCGTAGGAATCCTGGAGTGCTGGTGAGGACAGTGGGTTAGCAGGAGGCGGAGAAGACGCCATGGGAACCATAACTCAGAGCTGGGTGGTTAACCTGGAAACTCTGTGTGTGAGGTCTTGACCAGGGAGCCAGACCAGGAAACACACACACACACACACACACACACACACAACTCGAGACTAACAGAGGACGCACAAGACACACAAGAAGAGGAAAGTACACCAGAGGCTGCAGGGGTCGTACGGGCATGATGGCTGACTATGACAAGGTGTGTGCTAGGTTATTTTTATCTGTATGTTTTTGCTTTGTGAGGCTAACTCACTAAAACTAAATTTTTACTCAACTTGACTTGGACCAGATGTCTTTTTGGATCAGGCCGTGTGATCGTGTAGAGCAGCAGTTCATTGAAAACGAATGAGTTATTTACTTCAACACACTGTGAATCCACCACGAAATCAATAGACATCAGCTGCAACAAGGAAGTGAAATATCAGTAATTACTTGTTGTCTAGCTCGCTTGCAGTAAAAATGCATCTTCTACCCTGGTTATGTATGTAGTATCCATTTTTCTTTATTTCTTACAGCCCTGCTCTTGAAATTGGTTTTGCACAGAGACAAATCTTTGTGGCCCAGTTAAAGTTGGGTGGGTTAATCATCCAAGCTTACTGGGCTAGTGCACAATGCAGAACCTGCTCATGGTGCAATCTATGGAGTATCCAGGATATATCACCGTTAAGACAAAAGGGCCGATCTAGATTCAATTACCAAGCCAACAGAGGGTGCAATTTATATCCAAACTCTCAGGCTTGGAAGATAGACAAGGTCACGGTACAGTTTGTAATTATCAGTTAACTCTCATTGACCTTTGAGTTGTGATTTACAGTCCAAACAATAAATGGCTTTCATGTCAAGCTGCCTTCTGGCATGATGGGGAGGTTACATATGTATAGGTTATTATGCTATAATTAGTCCTTGTGTGTATAAGCTCACTTCCACCACACATGCACAACACCCAAAGGTACCTAAGGTTAAAACAGGTTTGCGATGAGACACAGAGTGTCACATCACTGGTTGCTTATACAGAAAAACAGCATATCAGACTGTAAATCTGTGGTTAGATAGATAAACAATTTATAAACTTCTGCAATGTTTGCCAAGCAGTTGCAGTGTGTGTGTGGGTTGGTATTTTGTGGTTAGGTCATTTTCAAAAAAGTCATTCTCAAAAGGTGAGATTAATATTTATTGATCCTCATAAATGAAAATGTAATGTAAAGTAATATAAAGACTTAAATAGCAGTAAAGCTAAGAATGTAAATGAGTTAAGTTAATACGCTTGTGCTCTTTTACAATATGTGTACACATGATAATAGCAAGTGAACAAAAATAAACATATATATGAAACATATACATTAAACATATATATGATATTAGTATGCCATATATAACAGTATAAATTATTGGTGCCTGATTGTAACAGAACAAGTTATGCGCAAAGTAAGTTCAATCACAGAAAAACATCACAAGTGAACATATAATCAAGTTTATTACATCTGATAGACATTTAACTTGTCAAAGTAGGAAAAGCACAGATGTTACTTATAACATTAACAATGGCTCTGTTCTATTCAGGTGTCTCAGTAAGCAATGACAGTGTGACAGTGAGCCATTGTGCACAATACCAGGACCCTGACACTGAAGCAGCTAAATGGAATTCAGCCATCAGTCATTTTATTATTTACACTTTTCCTACTGTGAAACGTCAATGTCTTCTGTGAAAAAGGCCTATAGATGCTACACATAAATGTCACTATAATAATACTTCTAATAGAGAATTTTACTATATTCTGACTTTCGCATTCTCTCTTTCACCATCCCATCTCTGCCTTTCTCCATTTCTCTCTCCAACAAGGTTTTACTGGGACTTGACCATGCTGCTGCTGATGGTGGGCAACCTCATCATCATCCCCGTGGGCATCACCTTCTTCAAGGATGAGCATACGCCCCCCTGGATCGTGTTCAACGTGGTCTCCGACACCTTCTTCCTCATGGACCTGGTCCTCAACTTCAGGACGGGTATTGTCAAGGAGGACAACACGGAGATCATCTTGGACCCGCAACAGATCAAGATCAAGTACTTACGGAGTTGGTTTGTGGTGGACTTCATCTCCTCCATCCCTGTGGACTACATCTTCCTCATTGTGGAGACGCGCATCGACTCAGATTTCTACAAGACGGCACGCGCCTTGCGGATTGTCCGCTTCACAAAGATCCTCAGCTTGCTGCGACTCCTGCGCCTCTCTAGACTCATTCGCTACATCCACCAATGGGAAGAGGTAGGAAAGTGCACCTCAGTGTGTTTACCCTATTTGTATAGTTGTGCTGAATGTTCCACACTTTCCTGTATGATGTGTGCTATTTTGAGTTGTCCTTGGCAAACTGGATTCCCTGGATGTTGACAGTGGATTCACACAGAGACAAAAAGACAGTGATGTAGAGAAAATACCAAGGAAATCACAATGATTGATAATCATACAAGCATACTATTTGATGAAGCTAGTCAAACACATAGGGCTTTACTTCCTAAATCCAATTATAATCCAGATGGTATTTCCATGCTGTGGATCTACTGCAAGTACGTTTGCAGAGCTTTGTACCCTCCCCTTTCCCCTGGAAAGGAAATATGGATAGATGCTGCTTCTGATTACATCCATCCTTGAAAGGAGTGAAGAGGCTCTTTTGGTGTACCCCAGTCACCAATAAGTTGATGAAGCCGGGATGTTGATTAGCATTTTCTCTCTGTGTGCCCATCCAGCTAGCAGTGGGACCACAGAGCCCAGAGAGGCATTGCTGCAATACGGGCATGATTATAATTGCGGCAATAATTATAAAAGTTCCCATTGCTCTCACTGGATGGATCTTGTCGTTTAGTCTCAGAGGTAAAAGGTGCAAAGTGAAGCATCAGAGTCTCAGCATGGAGTCAACAAGAAGACACTCCACTAGAGGATAATATGGGACAGTCAGGGCTGCTATATTGATCAGCCACAAAATAGGAGAAAACATTGGATAATTTAATAAATGCAACCCACGAGTAGGACTACTTCTTGGAGGCTCGGTGCTTCATAATACTGCTGTTTGTTATTCCACATATCCTCCCTAAAAATAACCAAAGCCCCCTACTAACTTGTATTTCTCTGAGGCGATGGCAGTGCATGGTGGAGGCTTTAGTTTAGGGTTTAGTGTCTCGATGAAGAGTACTTTGACACAGTGAATGGGTGTGGTCATAATACTGATGTTGTATTGCATTGTTGCAGTTCACACTGTTGTTGATGTCAGGTATCAAAGCATCAGTTTGTGTACCACCAGGCCCAGAAGCCATTTAACAGATGTGTCTTACGCTTAATGTAGCTGTCCATACATCTCACTGACACACGGAAATGTAACTCTTCCCCACAGTATTTATTAAGTATGTTTATTACTTTTGTGTCCAGAAACACTTCACCCAATCACAAAATTACTTTTTTATTTTACATTAAGGAAAGAAATATAATGCTATTTTGGTGCTGTTGCATAATTTTTGCCATTATAGATTTTAAATGTATTTTTGTGAGTTTTGTAAGTAAAACTTATTCATTTCAGTTTACTTATATTTTCCAATTCAAACTCAGTTTTGATAGTTATAGTATTTAATGGGAACATACACATTATTACTATATGAAAGGGGCAATGAATAGGATAATATATTTGCTGCAACATCATCCCAAAGAGCTTAATTTGGCTTCAGTATTACAGAGGGAAAGTGCTGTTTGTCGTCATCAAGACAATCACAGTCAACAAAACAATAATTTCAATGTATCTTGTTATGTGTCTCTCTTTCTGGCACCACTGATTGAAGTCCTTTAATTTTATTTACATACGAATATAAGCAAAACTTAACATGATCATGAAACAAGAACATTTTCAGAAATTAGATCCTTGGCTCAGCTGTGTTGTGTTTTAACTTAGACTATTTTAGAAAATGCACAGTGGATTTCTCAAGGTCACATGAACAGTACATGGTGATTTTATTTATTTTTTTATTTTAGTGTGGACTTTTGCACTAATGTCACATTCACATACTAACAACACTGTATTGATATCCATTAATTAGCCTGTTTGCACACTGTCACAATGCAGCGCCACTCAGTTTGTTGGTGGGTGTGTTCACCTGAGTGCATGACATTACATGAACAATTGGAATGGTTGAATAGCAAACTGATTGACAATCAAAACACAATATCCCCAGACCTGCCCATGGGCATTCTGAAAAGTTCCTGGTTTTCAGATATTCAGCTGGCACTCTGGGTAGAACAGTGTATATAAGTGTGGTGACATTAATCATGCAGGGCCCCTGTGATGCCATTTCAAAGAGAGGAAAAGTTCAAATGAATCACTGGGGGCGACTCCCTTTGCCATCCTGTGCCTCCATGCATGCCTGCTGCTGTACTTCTGAGCCCAAAATGAAGGCAGGGGTATTTGCAGTTGAGGCCAGCCTTCAGCTGAATAGAGTGCACACACTGACAGTGAGCTGTCACATGTTCAGCGTGTGCAATGAGGCAACAAAGTAAAGATAGGAGAGAGGAGGAAATGATAGAAGAAGCGAAAAGGAAGGACGAAAGAAAAAGAAAAAGCAGTGTCGCTTGCTGAACTAGTCATTGATTATTGTATTGTTTAGTTGTAATAAACCACCACCCCAGACTAGTCCTCTAGAAGAAAACAAAGAGCAATAAGAAAAAAAATTGAAGGACTCTGCAGGACAGTGATGATTGCAGCATCTAAAAACCACCAAAACAATACGACAAAGAGAGGGGACATTACACTCACTGAGCCAGCTGCCATTAACGTGTTTTATGCCTGTGTGGGTGGTGTGTGAGGTTTACTGATTAATGCTAGTTAGGCAGACAGAGTGAAAGGCCAGCTTTGCCTCAGCGCCAGAGTACTCCAGATGCAACCTCACAGAAATGTCATCTGTCACTGAAGAATAACTTGTCGCCGAGATGTCACCACCTGACTGACTTTTTGACTTTTCATATTGGCAGCTACACTTCAGACAACATGTATGTACCTCATCGCCATTTGAATATTTTGGTAACACTTCACACTGATTTTTGTTTGATCTATTCACCAACATGTTGAGCTTGAGAGAGAAATTGGAACTACACAGTAATTATGTGGTTGCACTTTTATACTTTACTGTCCTACAAATGTTTTATTGTGTTCCATAGATAAACACAGTAATACACTGAAAAATAAAACTTTAAAAGTTGTTATTTCCCCTGGTTTTCTCAGAATGGAGGCAGGATCCTTGTGATCCATGACACTGTGCAATTTTTATCCCCTGTAACATCACTGAATGCCATTCAGCATTACTTGCCACTTTAAATATGGCGGCGCAATGAGGTGCACTTCTGACACGGCAGAAGCTGCTGCCCTATGATGTCCCGATGTGTCGTATGTACGATCTTTCGAAGCCACAAATGCAGAACACATTAGCAGTCTTTTAGAACCAATTCACACTTTACTAGAATGTCAGCAGGAATAGTGGGAAGCGGCGTAATTCTTCAGAGCGAAGTCTTCGGCGTCGAACTTGATAACTCCGGGGGAGTAGCGATGGTTCCGGCGTGGAGACTGAAGCAGCGGTCACCCGTCTGACTCGGTTTAGACCCCGCGTGGATCTGGACAGGCAGACTGGTCTGTGAGGCGAGGTGTAGGTGGTACCGTGTAGACCTGGGCTGGCCGTGAGGTGGAATTGGTGGTGGGGTGTGGAGACTGACCGTCAGCGGAACCAAGATCATGGAGCAGGTTGGATGCAAAGGGTCTGGCTCCGTGGTGAAGTAGTTGGAGACAGGCAAGGTGGAGTGGCTGGAGAGACAGGCAGGCAGCCTGACAGGAATCCAGACAAAGACAGGAACTGTGATCACCAGCACAGGATAATCCTGAGGCAGAGCAAAAACAGAATAAAAAAACAAGGCAAAAAACACACTAGCAAAGAGTACGTAACTTAGTAAGTCTGCGGCGCCTTTATGTAGCAATTGTACAGGGACAATCTGGCGTTGGTGTTGTGGGAGAGCCTGGTATTTAAGCTGTGGAGACTGATGGATGATTGGAGACAGGTGTGCCGGTGATCAGCAGCAGGCGGGAAACCACAGAGCCAGACCAGGAGACATTTACACACATACACACACACCCATCCAGAGACGAGTCAGGGACATACAAGACACACCAGGGTAGGAGAGAACAACAGAGAACACAGGGCTGGGGAGGATAAGGTGGCTGACTACCACACGATGTCCTCCAAAAGGCAAAGCTGATTTATTTTACTCTTATTTCACAAGTATCTGCAAGCTATAAATAGTCCTGCACAAATTAATTTGGTTTTTATTGTTTGAGTTTCATTTCCTCCTCAGTAAGAAGTCACACAGAGGACACTTCTTCCGGGAAGTGTTGAATACAGCTCAGTGAACTGTACTGCATGGTTTAATGCCTCGTAGAGTGATACTGTTGGGAACGAATTTTAAAATTAGAATCTTTTCACATGTACTCGCTGCAGTGAATAAAGCTTTTTAGGAATTCAGGACAAGACAAAGGAATATAACATGTTTACTGGAGAGATGGAGAAGCAAATCATACCAAAAGCAGGGATAAAACAAAAGACTATGTCTGTTCTGAAGTTGTCAAAAATAGATTCATGAAATCAAAGTAGCATGCTTACCACAGAGAACAAAAAGAAACCTTTGTCAAAAGGTGACTAAGCTAATCATTTGCTGCCTCACATCCTCACTCAAAAAATTGCACCTGTGTGACCTGCACTTTCACAGCAATAGGCTGGTCCAACCGGTTCATAATGCTTTGGGAACAGTTAGCTAAGTCCCACATGTAGTATCGTCCTCGGTCATAGCATCAGTATTTTATAAGTGAACAACATGTCTGAGAGACATAAAGGTGCTGAATCTACACATGCCTCCTTAAAGCCAAAAAAGAATACTATCTTTAGACAGTATTTAACAGCATGTTTGTATGTCAGTTGCATTTTCCTGCATGTGAGTGTATGCATGCTTTTGCTGGCTTTGTTGACCTGGACTATAATTGCATGTCCTTAGGTGCACATACTGTGCTAGTAGCCTAAAGCTTAGACATGTTGGCACATAACCACAAATTGTTGAAGTGTCCTTGAGTGCAATGCTTGACCCCCAAACTGCTCCAGTGGTGCTTCCCATAAGACAACAGAAGGGATTGTGGGTCAAAGCAGAGCTGCATTCTTTCATGAATTGCAGTAAAGTATGAGTACAGCTACAGTAGTAAAAAATAACTGTTATACTATTAAAGTACTTTTTCCTCCACTACATTTATTTTAAAGCTTTGTTTACTAGTTTCTTTGCAGATTCAGATTATTAGTACAAAATCTAATCAACAAATAAATTGTGATGTATTATTATACATTAAACTACTCAGCAGTATATAAAGTAATTAAAATTAGCTCCACCTCCAACTAAAATTGATACATTAATGCATCAAAATCTATAATCCAATAATATATTATATATTATTCTGAAACGATCTGCTTAATGAGTACTTTACTTTTGGTACTTCAAGTATATGTTATATGCTAATACAGTGGTATTAATTATTTTGTTTTACCTAAAAGATCTGAGTACTTCTTCCACCATTGGATTGACGTATACTGGTACTGTATAAAATACATATTGTACACGGTGGCATCATCAACATCTCGAGCATTATAATGTATACCCCCTTTGTATAGTAATAAATTGATGATAAGCTAGGACTGGAATTCCAGACTCACTGAAGTTTGGGATGTAACATTTACATTGTCCTAACAGTAAAACAGTGAAATAATGTGAAGTATGTTATACCAGTGTGTCTTCACGACTGATCAACATCCTCACAATTTGGGAGGGAAAAACGAAACAGTTTAAATACAAACCACAAAATGCTCCTAGGACATTTCAGCAAGTAAAGTAACATCTGAAACTGCAATCATATCATCTGCACCTCCTCAAAGACTCTAATCCAAACACCACTAACACCATCAGTATCCTTTTGCATAACTAAAGCAATGCCCCGATCCCCCACCAGCTCCTTCTTCTATGTCCTTTTTATCACAGCTGTCATAAATTAGCTCTGATTGCATCCATTTCCTCTCCAATCACTCCAGATTTAAGGGTGTTTTTACAACCGCCATGTTGACAGAATGCTGTTTACAAACAAGGGGGTTTTGGTGGTGGTGGCTATAAGCCAGTGATAACACTGTCATGCATAATAACGTTCAACATGGTGTGCAGATATCCATCACACATACACAAACACACTCACACAGAGCAGGCTGCTGTTATGGCGTCTCCTCTGTCTCCCTCTTTTCAGCTTCCTCTTGTCACTTTTCATCTGGATAAAAATGAGACTGTGACCGGATATTCTCCTCATTGGAGTTGTCTCCTGTTGACGAACCAGTGACTTGGATGTGATTAGTCATCCTGTTAAATCAGATTCAAGGCAGTGCACTAATGACTAAGCTCTGAGGGGTTCCTCTCATTGTGCCTGATGCCTACAACATGCCCGTCTCATCTGGCCAACCCAGTAAACGTTGCTTTTAACGTGGATGCAGATGAATTTGTGAGACAAGAGCTGAGGCTTTTACTGAAGGGGGCTAGGAGTTAGAAAGAAAGAAGAAGATATTTTATGGTAAGGTGTGTAGTCAAATGACTTGAGGTGTAAGGAGCTATGCCACACCACCTGTGTTTTTTTTATCACAAGTCACGTCTATCTCTATTAATATTGGAATCTTGGATTGTTAAGATTTATGGCTTTGCTCGCCCAAGTGGCTGTGTGTTGCAGTTATGGAGAAACAAAACGATCCGTCAGTAAAATGCTCAGATGCTATGATAGAAGTTAGCCGTGTGCCCCATGGGTTCAGAGAAGGAGTGAGGCGCCTTTCGTTTCCACCCAGTAAATCTATACAAAAATATTTAAATAAGGTAAATCAACTAATCAGCCCCCCACTCACTGACCCATTACCTTAGCCAAGGACTGGTCTTTCAGAGATAAGAAAAGCAGGAATAATAGATTTAATGGGCTATTATTGAGTGCACAATGAGGCTTGCCAGCAACAGTGACAGGTCCTCAACATTCTGAATGAGCCTTGTGTGATATCAATACCCACAGTGGATTTGCTTAAAAAACTACAGAAATGTGTAATCCTGCACTAACCCAATTGCACATCTTGGTAGGGAGCAGAGTGAGAGTGGTTTATGTGATCTGAGCCCTCCAGGCCCGTTTAGACAGATGATGGAAGGGTGTTCCCAGTGGTCCACTCCCAAGCCTACTTCTCATTCTCCACGTGTGCTTCGTCCACCATGACAGCGTGCATGAGCATGACATTTTGGTCGCGGCATTTATAGTGAGAAATCTAACCCCTGCCCACAGCCTGCTCCCAGAATCTGCCATTATGTTGGATGTTTAAAAATAGCACTGAGACATGTGTGGATTGATTTAATTGATAAACCTTATTACACATACCAGGGAAATCATGTCTTGCTCAAACACAGGAGGGAGCAGCATGTGGCAATTAACTCGAAGCTAGTAAACATACTGTACAGTACTTCTACAAAATTAGCACTGTTTCTAGAGAAAAGACTTTAAAATAACCAGTATATCCATCAGAAATATTTTATTTGTGTATTTATAAAATGACAATTTGAAATGTTTTTCAAGTGTGATGCTAAAACTGCAAGTTTTTATGTTGTAAATGTGTTTTAAACTAAAATCACTAATTCACTAAAATCATTATTACTAAATGACTAAATCATTTAATGAATGAACGTGCATTTGTTTTGGAAGCGAGTGAAAGAAAGACGCAACTTATTTTTAATACTATTTTTCTTTTCTAAACACAGCTGTTTGCAAGATGCATAGCGATGAGGTAATCCATTGTGGCTATGTAAAATTAATAACTGTAATATGATGATGGTGAAACAAAGTTAACTTTATTGTAGTACCATTCATACACCTAGGTTACATGTAAGCCTACAACTAACAGATCGGTAATACTAATTTTGTTGAGAAAGCTAATAAAGTTATCAACATTCCCTAGTAATGTTATGTCTTCATAATAACAAGCCAACAGCAAGATATACCTTGGTAGCAAAGCCAACATAAAATGTTACATTATAAGCAAGTTGTATTACAGTAATGTCCACTGTGACCTATAACTCCATCGTCTGTACACAGCCAAATAAAATAGACATACAGTATTACATACCTGTCTAGGGGTAATAGAGGGCTAATTCAGGGTCAGTTTTGAATCCTTTCAAATCCTGCAATTCTCTCCATCTGTTCAATGACCGACCAATGTTGACTCGTGTTTTCGCTCATGCTCTATCTCTGTCTCTTTTAGCTTTTCTTTTTGTTCTTCGGTCAATTCTTTCCTCTTTGCTGGTCCTGCCCCAGTATCAGCCATAACCACAAAATATAACAATAATACTTTTAACTGGCTAACGTACTACTCACTGCGAAACTTTGCCTGGGAAAATGTAAACATCTCTTCCGGTCTGTATGTCATCATAATTTTGTCTGATTTCGCGGGGAATCGAATCTGGTGACAGGCATTAAGAATAACTACAGTATATAGAAATAGCCAATCTTCTCACTGATGGTCTCGTTTGCTTATGTAGGTCATATAGAGGCATGAGTATTAAATTGAGACTGTTTCATAACCAGTTAAAAACTCCTTGTAGTTGCTTTAATCATTACATGAATTATGCAAAACCAATTAAAGTAAATCCAACAGCTTTTTTGATAAAGCATATCACTTGGTAGATACGGTACGAGGTTGACAGAAAATGGCATCAGAAAAACAGTATGAGTGAAGAATTTTTGCTTTTTCTTATGTGTCGAGACGCCATCATGCCACACATTCATCATCATTAGCAGCACGGGCAGCAAACACCAGATGCCTCGGTATAGTGCTACATCGACTGTGTCTGGGCAGCTACTGTCACCACCATGGGACATATACATCTATTCTCTCACCTGGATCATGCTCTTCGCACTCCATCTGTTTGCGATGACTCTGCAGCTGCCTCCATCCACTCTGTGCCTGTCTGGGCCTGATCGCCGGCTCACAGGGATACAGATTAGTTTATGACTTTAGGATGTAACCCTGTTTTTGACCCCTGTCATGTTTATTGGTCTTTATTTACTAGTTTTATTTGTCTGTGAAACGCTGTGAATATCTTTGGTCTATCTCTTCCATTGGTAGTAGTATGGAAAAAGCCAATTTGTGTTAAACTTCTTAGTTGCATTTATATGGAAACCAGTGTATGTTTTGCGATGTGGTAGGATGCTAGTATTTGTTGCAGCAGCAGTAGAAGTACTGGTAGTAGCAGTATAGTTTTAGTTGGCAAAAGATTGTAGTAATCATAGTATTTCTAGTAGTAATTTAGTAATAATACTAGTTTTATTATCAGCGTTCCTTTTTTATTTAAGTGGCTCGATTACTGTTAATAAAATAGTGCTTACAACCATGTCATTGCCGTTTCACTAGTTGCATTTATGAAACCACTACACTCGCGTTGACTTGCTATAGGTTATGTGATCTGACCCATGTTTTTGATTAAAAAAAGGCAAGCAGAGATCACAACAAGCCCCCCTAACAAACTGTTGTGTTGCATCTCCGTGCCCTCATCAATCAAAGCTCTCTTATTTATGCTAATGCTAATACTGCCAGACTCACACTGTGTCCCTATCAATTAGAAGAAAGTGGTCAGCAATCCATCATCCTCCATGTAACGTGCCATGTTGTTGAATGCCGTGTGTACGTGTATTAACATTTGTGTGTTTGTGTTAAATACTGTATGTGTGCATGTTTATAGTAACTTTTTGTTAAATTATACAGAGCAGAGACGTCCTGCTGTATGTGGCTATTTTATTATTTACAAGAGGCGACAGAAATGAAAGGAGAGGGAGAAGAGATATAGAGACCTAATTTCTTTGCCTCAGAATAATGATCCTTTAATAATGATCAAACCTTCTACCAGAACCAATCTTGGGAATAATTTTTCATAACTGGAAAGTCCTGATGTTCCTGCTTGGCATGGGTGTATTTGAATTGATTACAGCTGTGAAGAGAGATAGGGGAAGCACCTTCCTCCAGTGACAGTACAGTTTGGGTTACAAACTGGAGATTTGCATTGCATTACCGCTGACAGTTCTCAGGCTTTATTCTCCACACAGTGGTTAAGTGTCAGAGGTCTTTTGAGGGCGCAGTAGGAATGTAGCAGAAGTTATTGTTGAACACTAATGAGTCATTCAGGCTGCACCACAAGATATTGAAAGGAATTTATCCTGCTTCAAAAATATACTGACACTGTAGAGAGTTCTATAGTATTCAGTATATTGACAGGTTCAAGGACAACCCACACAATGTGCATGATACACTAAAGGCAGTAGATCATTTTATGCTCCATAAGAAGAGTTATGTCCCAAAATAAGCCAATGTAGCAGAGGTCAAGATATCCTGAGTTTTTACATGCTCCAAAAATGCTGGATCCTACATTTCCCATAATGCAACTTGATAGAGTCTTTCATTAGACCCTCTCTGCCTGGTAAACACCCACATCTATCAAACTCCAAGCCCCCAGTTTTTAAAACAGGCATTCTGTTAAAAATATCTCCAAGCACAAGGTGAGATAACCCCGATGACATCACTATGACATCATCAGGGATATTTTCTCAGACTTTAAAAAAGTTCCCCCAGAGCCACAGAAGAAATTATACAACTGTTTTCACATGCCAAGTAGTACTCCCAATGACAAGTAAGCTAATTTAAAGTGTGAAATCGGTGTAGTGCCCCTTAAATTTTCGTCCTTTATCAGAGCAATCTGACATAAAACTAATTTGGAAAAAACAAATCCATTAAGACATTTGGCATTTTATATCTAGTGTAGCATTATGCATAAAGAGGAAACTACACAGCTTTATTCTTCTCCTTTGACAAAATACACAGTATTCCTTTTCCTGATAGTCGAAGGCTAAATGTAATATTCGAACAGTAATTATGCCAGAATCTCAAATAACTAATTTTAAAAATAATAATTGAAAATGTAAACAATACACTGTACGCTTGTTTGCTTTATATCTTTGTCAACCCTTAATGTCCCAGGGACTGCTGTATTTGAATTCACATATTACTTTATAGATTTAAAAGTGGCCTCTTTTATAAAGCTTCCCTTTCCTGTCTGGAAATACGATTTCACAAATGAAAAATATATCAGGCTCAATGTTGGAGATGGAAAGGGGTACGTCATGATTTATTCATTCGCCCCAGAATGAATTTAACACTTTAATGTTAAGGAAAGCCATTACGGCTCCAACAGGAAATTTGACATCAGACAACATTGCATATTAGACAACATAACTTATTTATCATTGTGTTTAAAGAAAAGACAACAACAATATTCACATGTGATGTGCAGCTGTGAACAGATGTGTAGAAAATTAGGAGATTTGGTGGGTTGAGCGAGAAAAGATCCAGCTGGGCGAATGATTTGGCTAAGGTGATGTAAAAGTGCCCAAGGCTAAACATTTAAAACAAGAGCCCAAAGAAAGAGTGGGAGAGAGACACGTTAAGTTTCAGTGCGTATGTTTGTGTGGACAGACAGCGAGTGCGTGAGTGGAGATGTCTCCATCCACTCTGGATGCCTGGTCCGCTCCTCGCCCGGGCACATTTTCCTGGGCATACCTCTGGCTTCATGCTAGCCTGTTGACGGAGCTAAACTGATGTGATTTGATGGTGCAGCAGCACCCACACTGTCCCTGCCAGCCTCCTTCTTAACACGCATACAGAAAAAATACACAGATACACATCACATTTGTATGCATTCAGATGGAAGCAGAAAAATAAACAAGCCTGGTGCTACAGGAAAGAGGACTAAGATGAAACTTGGAGTGACAAATATGTCGATGTCTTCATCTTCCTCCTCATCATCACCTGCTGCTGAACAACAAAGTGAAGATGGAATATCCCCTCTCAGTCACAAGCCCTTAAAAGGCACTGAGTGGATTTTAATAAGGAGTGGAGTGGTTAGCAGTGCACACAGTGGTCTTCAATGGTATTAAGAGGCTTTGAATGGCTGAGGCCATTAAAATCTACACCAGCCCAGAAGTCCTGGAGCACCTTATGAGTATATTTATCATCAGGATTAACAAACCCAGCTTGTGAACGCTCTCACGCCAGCAGCGTAGCCACCTCTACACTTGTACCATTATTGTGTTTGGCTGAGTGGCTGATGACAACAGCGATTCAGCAGCAGGGGAGATAAAGCTCTGGTCCCAGTCTGCTGACCATCCCCAGTGGACCGTTCTCAGAACAGCAACATCTGCATCCACCAACTCATCTGTGTTTAATGGAAAAAGCTATGGTTTCTACAAGCTAAGTACATTGCCATCTAATTCATAAACAATAAGCCCTGTGCATGACGTAATCAAAGAATAGACCCAGAAGTCAATGAACTGCTTGTGGAGGAGGAAAATCTCCCTTGAGGACTTGTGTGTGTGTGTGTTCGTGTGTGTGTGATTTGCAATCTAGAGAGATTCCAAGGATTTGACCATCAGTGTGTTGAGTCATCCTACCCTAACCCGTTTCCTGCTTCCTTCCTCTCCCACCCCTTAGATCTTCCACATGACCTATGACCTAGCCAGCGCCATGGTGAGGATAGTCAACCTGATTGGCATGATGCTGCTGCTGTGCCACTGGGACGGCTGCCTGCAGTTCCTGGTGCCCATGCTGCAGGACTTCCCCGCCGACTGCTGGGTGTCCAAAAATAAGATGGTGGTAAGTGCTTCTCCTGCACCGAGTCATCCTGCCCGTTCAAATCAGATTATGCCATGTCTTATCTCATCCATCAGCTTCAGTAATTACTGTACTAAAACCCTTTAGCGTCCTGGGAAAGATTGCCTTGCATATCTGTCATTTTAAGCCCTAAATCAAATATATTTATCTTCTACATTTGCCCACATTTATTCAATTTGCTGATTATTTTTATTTGGAGCTCTCGACATCTGTCCATATTGTGAAAGGAAAGAGACACTGAGACTGTGCCGGGAACATTGATTTTCTGAGGAGGACAGACGGCCTTTATTCAATATTGGTTGAATATTGACAGTTTCCAGTGAGCACTCATGCTGAGCTTTAATCCTGCTGTATTGTTAAAACAGCTGCTGGAGAAAAGTCTCTGTTAAAGCCGGACTCATAATAGAGTTCTCTTTTATTTGCTTATGGAAGCGGACTGTGTCACACCTGATTCTGAATCATCCACAGCTGATGGCCTCATGTTAACTTAGCATGTTATAAAAGAGTGCAGCTCCAAAGGAATCTGAGTTATTGTTAGGTTTTGTGTTGGGGCCCTCTATAAGGGATTGATCTGACCTCAGTGATTGCTTCCGTCTTCAGTATAACATACCAATAAATCAACATATATTTAACCCTTAAGGAATGCAGCTGAGAAGAGTGGTTCCTTAACTGATGGCTTATCAATATACATGTCAATGTAAGTGTCAATAGGGCAATGTTTGGGCTTTTGTGTGGTCAGCAACTCATTTCAGGGAAAAACTGAAAGATGTCCACATGGTGGAATAAAAGCCTGGATTGAATAGGTTTATTGGCAAGCAGATTTTCCTTTGTCAACTTACTGCATTCAGCTGTTTAGTATCCATATAATGATCACAACCTGTCACAAATCTCTTATTCATTCAATACAAATTATTTTCATTAGAATTGAATACTTACAATACAGGCTAAAATTACTTTTTTGAAGTCATTTAATAATTCAAGTCACAGACAGAATTACATTTATTAACAGAAAGATGACAGATAAAGAGCGCAGAATAAATGTATTTTTAAACTGTGACAACAAAACAACACATTCAAGGAAGCCAACTTTGAGTTTTACATAAACCAGCTTCTAGTCAGCTGTATGTTCAGCTTGCCCTGCCAGAACAGAAGTCACATGAGTAGTTACATCGCTCAAGGTATGATGTATTTGGTTCATCATGCCTCACTGCCTCCCTGACATGCTCACTTGTTTTATTTAATCATAAAAAATGACAGATGTTGCAAACCACTGTCCCTTGAGATGTTTCACACTTTAGCTAATTTTAGATCGTTTTCCATACCTGTCTGTGCAGAGATACACACACTCAGGGTGAGGTGGTGCTACTCAGGGACATGTCAGTACTGGAGATCAAACCAGCAACTAGTAGACAGCCTCTTTGACCAACCTTCCAGTTTAACCAACCTCTTTGTCTTTCAATTATCTGGATTAATATGGATTAAGACAAAAGATAAAGATATACATTCAGACTTCTATGTTGCATATGGTTACATCCATGCAACCATGACTATTTCCTCTTCCATTTTTATAGTTCTCTTCCCTTCACACCAGTAAAGATGCATTTTACCACTAGTTCGATATGCGTAGAGCCAAGTTGCAAGGGGATTATTTTAAATTACATAAGGCTGAGCTGTCAGGCAACATCATGTAAACTGTGGCTCATCATTAAGGTACAGTACAGTATGCATGGATTAAAATGATCCATTGATTTGATGTCTTATTCTGCAGCAATGAAAACAAGGACATAATTGCTTTAGTAATCTCTTTGTTTTATAAAACATACTGTATGTGAACCTTATGTACATTGCACATGCAGAAATAATACTGCTTGATACATAAAGCCACAACAAACAAAGACAGATTTAAATAGTCCTGCAGAGCAATAAGAGCCATCCTGTGTTTTTTTAAACAAAAAAAATCTAATTTTCCTGTTATATGATGACATTTTCAGAGAAATATTGCCTTTACTCATATTTTCTTAATAGAAAACCCTACTTTTACCTTAACTTACTACTTTTATAATATAAAAATCCAGTCTTCCATTTTTAAATGTTGTATTGCCTCAATCTCAGCGAATATTGGCTCACATGCCAAATGCCTTGTCACAGGATGATTTCATGCAGTTCTGACTAGATTATATTTAGGCATTTTCTACTTCTCATGTTGTTACAGCTCTGAGTCGTGTTTCCAAAACTTCCACAGAGGTTGCGCTGGCGGCCTCCTCAGATTTCTGCACCCAAAAACAGCCATTTGCGTCTAAGAGTGCAGAGGCCCTGAGATGTGAGGAAGAACACTCATAATATACTTAGTTAAAAATCCCGTGTGAGGGATGTAGCCTCTCATTAACATCAAAATAGAGTTTGTTTTGTTTCACACAGTAAACACTGTCTAATTAATTGCATTACGTAGAAGAATGGTTCTCAATGTGACAGAATAACAAATATATCTTTCTGAATTAATTCAAGCCTCGGGGGCAGGCACCTCTCAGATGGAAAACTCCACATGTTTTGCTCACATTACCTGGTAGACAAAGAGTGTGTTAGTATTGACTCAGTCAGGGTTGGTTTGGTTCTGATTAGAATCATTAGGAGACATTTTTTGTCTTCTTTTACAGTAGCTGTCCCATTATCTTGTTGGGTCATTGCTCCTTACCTTTTCAGGAGGGCACTAATAAAATTGCTATCTCTCTTGGCTTTTCCGCTGTGGAAATGAGTTTGAAAGCAATTTGGACATGTCACCCTCAGGAGAGAGTTGATATTGATTTGCCATGAACTACCACCGGGTTCTAAAGGAAAAGGGACAATTTATCTACAAATGAGAAAGCTCAAAGAGAAATCACATTTTTCTAAATAGCTGACCTACTTTCTGTCATGCAAGCCTCAAGTGTCTCACGCTCCATCCGCCCATTCTCAGGGCTCTGTTTTAGGCTCTTGCCCAAATGTCTGCTTGCTCCAAATGTTTGTATATTGAAAAGTATGTTTTACCCTGCCAGCTGCTCCGTATTGAAGTAAGACGTGGACATCAGCCATTAGTTTTGTCTTAAGTAACTGGATGTGTGTGTGTGTATGTGTGTGAGCTGTCAGGGTGCTCATTGACCTTTAATGTGCCATTAACACCCTTATGAGAGAGAGAGAGTGAGGAAGATAGAAAGATAAAGTGTTCCAATGTACTCACCCTAACTCACCCTATCTCCTCTGTTTCATCCAGAATGACACATGGGGACAGCAGTACTCCTACGCACTTTTCAAAGCTATGAGCCACATGCTGTGTATTGGGTATGGCATGTACCCCCCTGTGGGCATGACAGACGTGTGGCTGACCATCCTCAGCATGATTGTGGGTGCTACCTGCTACGCCATGTTTGTGGGCCACGCCACTGCGCTAATCCAATCTCTAGACTCATCTCGACGGCAGTACCAGGAGAAGGTGAGTCACGATGATGTGTTGCTGACAGCTGTGTTATCATGATTGTATTTGAAGAGAGGACAGTGGTGGCTTGAAGCCTGGTTTTATTTTCTCATTTAATGCAGCAGTTCACCCCAAAATTTAATTTGTTTGATGTTTGTACAGCCACTAAATACACACTGACATCTAGGTAATGCAGTTCCATCAGAACTCTTCCAAAAGGGAAAACAAGCACCATCCTCCTCTACACTGAGCACAGCCCACCCCCTACATCCCCGGCCTACTCTAATGTCAAGTTCATATTAACAGATTTCGTCACACTGTTTGTATTCTTTGTCTTTCTTCAATTTGGGGGATAATCATACTCCCAAGTTTTGGAACTATGGTTCTGATAATGCTTTGGGAGACATAAAGAGGAAGTATAATGTTGCCATGGAGTCAGTTAGTTAGCTGTGAGCTACAACTTGAGCCCCGTTCTTTTTAGCCTATATTTGTTTACATTTTGGCAAATTGACACCATTAAAAGTATGCCGAATTAGCTATTAGCAGTTCCTGTTTGCCATGTACCCATGGATGTACTGACAACTATCACTGGATTACTTTGATACTGAAGAAAAACCTGATGATTCTCAGGCAATTTCTGGAGTTATAAGGAGCATTTTTTTCTATGATTTCTAAATTGATTTATGGACATCTACTCTGTCCAGCTAGTAGAGGACGTTTGAGTGGCACAAAGCTGTCCTTTGAAAACCATGTATCTCCAAAACATCAACTTTTCATGAGCTAAGAAAAACAGCCTTGTTTTCAGGTGTGTGATAGGGGCATTTTACAGCTAACCAAATGGTTTATCTACAGTTATCTACAGAAGTAGGAACATTTTCTCAAAGAAGGAACTCTTCAATCAATACATGGTTTTCTTTGGACAGCAACAAACACAGAAAGCACTATTACTAGAAAATAGGGCATACAGAGCTAGGTGTCAGCATCTTCTCAGCTCCTGCAACAATCTTTGGCTGGATGGGTTTTTGCTGTGGAACCATCCATATACTGTAGAAACAGGAACCCCAGCCTCCCCAGTTCAGTGAAAGAAAAGCCCTGACAACTGGCTGTGAAGGCTGAGCCATGTTTCACAGTGCCTTGCCCTCTGTGGGCCCAGCGTGGGCGATAATGAGCTGAGCTGCGAGGCTGCCACATTGCTCACCGTCTGTGGCGAGGAGAAGATGGGAGAGGATGACCTCCAGGGAATGGAGGCAGAGGCTCGAGAGACCCCACCCGAATGAAAGAGGGAGAGGGAGAGTGGGAGTGAAAGAGGGCACAGAAAAGGGAGAGGAACAGATTAGCTGACGTAATGGGTGTATGTTGCTACATCTTCAAAAGGAGAAAAAGTGCACTGGATAAATTAGCACCTCACTAATCTAGGGGTGAGTAACAAGAGACTAGTTTTCCACCAGATTTCTCACAAGCTAAAAAGGTGAAAAATCCAAACAGTAAAACATGCAAGGTACATGACTAATGCTGCTGATGTGAGTAGCTGTTTAATGAAAAGGGAGCAAACCATCTCCCAGCTCAGCACTCTCCATTTGTCTGCTGCTCTGCTTTAGAGATGCCTTGCTGCCAAGTAGACTGAACAGCTGGCCTGTCTCAGCACCAGACAAGCATGTGTTACTAAAGCCATTTGCTGCCATTTCTGGGATCACCTCCTAAGGCGCCTTAAGAATCCCCCAGCCAGCTAAAAAGGCTCCCCTGTGCTGCCACAGCTTCCCACAGTGCCTGCATACAGAAAGGTTATTACTGCAGACTGCAATTAATTTTAAAGAGTGCGGATTCTCTCATTTATCTTTCCACATGCCTCAGTGATAAGGCACTCTCTAGGTGCACTGTCACTATGTGCTCATCTGGCTGTAGGAGCCAGATAGTAGTCACTTCTACTACACTGTACTATACCCACTCCTCCTTTCTGCTTATCAGGGTTAGTTCCTTCAGAGACATAAACCTTTTTGTCATTGGCCCTTGCATCAGTTATGTGACAATGGGATCTGCTTCCTAGAGATTTCACTCTGCTTTTTCACGTGTTATACCAATACAATAATCCACACACTCAAGAAGTGGGCAATCCACTGGTCAATCCCTGGAGTTTTGAGAAGGCAGGTGGCTGTTCTCAGATGGCCATTGGGCCGCCATGACAGGGACAGCTGTTCCTGTCTGCTCGGATTCAGCCTGGAGAGAAATCAGCTAACTCAGACACCACCAACACAGAAGCGTCCAACCTGCCATCATACACCAAGCTATTATACATACCTGTCTTTTAGACTGAGTGATTCTATGCTGTTTCATTAGTTAAAGTAAGGTGCTGCACATGCTGAATGTGATGATGGTAATATCACAGACATTAGGTAAATATAAAATACTTGATGATTACAAATAGCGATGCAAATCCACAACAGCATATAAGAGGTATAATTCTTTATTCTCTAACCCAAAGAAGGATATGGCACACGTTGGGTAAAAATTAATGGCAAAAAAAATTAATGGCACTGCATTAAAACAGTTCGCTGCTTTGAAATATCAAATAGAAAAACTGTTCAAAGAACATATGTATATTTGCATATTATGTGGTGGATACTTTAAATAATAGTATATATGTTCATATTAATCTGTACTTTTATGAGTGTTATTGAACTCCCAAACGCAGTCTCAGAGTGGGTACTCAAAGTACAAGCACACTGAGAAGCTTTATTTCATTCATTTAATTACTCAAAACCAGTGTATATTTGTAACACATTATAGGAAAAAGGATTACATAAAGTGGTTGTTTTGAGTGTGTCATGAAAATTAAGATGAAAAAATAACTTTGTCTTTCAACTCTCATAAATATGTTTACCTGCAGCTCTGCCATAAAAATGTATTTTTCATCTTGGTCCCACTACCTTTGTTGATTTCTAAACATCACAGTGTTCAGAGACTCTCTTTTAATACTTCATTTAGAGTGCTGACTCAACACATGCATAGCTGATGTTGCAGATTACAGACCGTGAAATATAAAGAATTAGACATTTTGACTCATTAGTAAATGCTGGAAATGCCACCAGTCTCTTTTCTGTTGGCAAGCTGAAATGGATATCTGTAGTTTGCAGTTGGAGTTTTTGTGTTCGGAAGCCAAATATGCCCATGTTGATATTCCAAAGATGTCAGCAAGACTGCAAAACTGCATCATTTGCATACACCACCAGTCTGTGAAGTAACATGAATTGTGACTTACTTATCTGTAGACGCTATGCAGTCCCATAAATCACTGGTTTGTGTTTTGATAGTTATGCTTATTACACAGTAATTACAAAATTCAAATGTAGATGGGAGTTGTTGAAGAAAAACATGTACTGAAGAGATGTCCTCAATTTAATAAAATAATAACTCGATAAGCCCCAGTTGGCGTTACATGAATATATGGATTTAATACCAACAAATCTGTCAACAGAGAAGCAATGTGGCAGAGTGTACACGGAGGCACAGCCTACATAATACTTAACTTTGCATCCAAAAGGTACACTTCTTATACCAGAACAGTGGGTGGTGGTTTACAGGTTACATCATCTAAAGAAGAGACAAAGAAACAGACTGTCTCTGTCCCAAGTTGTCAGTATAAGAAGAAAAGAGACTTCTGGGACACTTCTATCTTAGGAACATGTTAGGAACATCTAGTGCCCCATAACCCAAAACAACATAATCACAGGGCCTGAGGCCTCCTTTGTGAAACCATACTTTAGTCAAAGTGTCAAATTCTATTACGCCCATAAACCCCTTAGTCACCCCCAAATTAAAAATGAAAATGAACATTAGCTAACATGGAGCTGTATTACGTTATGTATGGCATTTGACCTGAGTCAGCTAGTAGGTAAACACCCAATGGGAAACAACACAAATTCCCACCCTCTACTGTCACAGTGGGATGGAGGGTAGATACTGATACTGAAATCAAAAAGCAGATCAATGTTGAGCCGAGCAGCACCATCGCCACATTTCACTGCCTCATGCTGGTTTTGATGTGACAGGCTCTGAATTTATCCACTGTAAATGAGCCTTAAAAAGTAGAGCATGGAGCTCTGATACGCATGGCTGTATGACCAAGATGAGAGGCCATCTGTCCAGTTGGCATGCAGAGGTGATATCCAGGTAATGGTTAACTTTAGATGGGAAAATCAGTGAAACCCCTCTTGGGGACTATGATGAAGAAAACCAGTCTATGAAGGAATCTTAGAAGTATACAGATGAGAAATGGGAACTGAGTATAATCTTTTCTGAATAGAATTCTATTACAATGTGCCACCATGTGATAAATGCCTGGGTTGTCAGAAACAGATTTAAATGAGCTCTTAAATAGGAATCAGGCAGCCTTTTAACTGTTACACAAAGTAGAGATCCCAACGATCACACTAAATGCTTAGGGTTGAAGTGTGGCCCCCACTGAGATGACAAATACCTTTATTAGATTCATTTTCACTCTGTTAAAAATATATATGCCTGATGCCAGTCTTTTGCTGCGTGTAAACAACTGAACAATAAAAATAAAAACGTGTGCATTTTCTACCTGTTTGCAATTCAATTTCTTGCAGATGTACCCGACATTATGGATTAGGTTGGGTCCATATCAGATCTGAATGGAAAAGAGACAGATTGAAAGTGGACATGGTGTAAGCTTTTCCTAAGCGCTACCCTTTCTCCTCGATGACTTCCATGTGCTAGAGGTGCAGAGTGCTAGTTACTGAGTGCTCTAGTCATGGTATTTTAGTTAAATTTTCAAGTAGTGATACACATTGTGGTATCTTTATTTGAACGCTGTACTCCCTGCTAGATAAATTGAGTTTAATTGTACCAAATGGTGCTCTGACATGGGTAAGTTTGTTCATTTTTGTAAAATCATATAGGGCAGCAGCTAACGATTATTTTCATTATTGATTGTTCTGTCAATTATTTTTCAAATTAAAAGATCAATTGTTAATCTATAAAATGGGAAAATAGTAAAAAAAAATGTCCCCACATCCCAAGATGAAATGTTCACATTATTTGTTTTGTCAAGACAAGAAGTCCAAAACCCAAAGATAATCAATTTATAATGATGATAAACAGAAAAAGCAGCACATACCCTTATTTAACAACCTGAAGCCATTAATTGTTTGGCATGTGTGGCTTGATAAATGACTTAATAGATTAATCGAATGTCAAATTAACTAATCAAGTCAGCATTGGATATATTCTAATTAATGACTAGTATATGATAAAAGACTTGATTAATTTCTTGAGCTGTTAGGTACAACAGTGATTTGCCTTTTCTTTTTCTCTTTTGCTTTCTTTTTGCAGGCATTTTCTGTACCAACCCTAATATGATATACTGTAACTGTCTCTACGGGAGTAGAATGTTACTCATAGTACACTGTAGTACAGAATAGTACAGTACTGTTTTTTTTTTTAGCAGTATAGACTCCTGTAGTATTATTAATAGTATTAATCAATAATATTTTGGGGTCTCTCATCCCCACATTGAACCCCTGCATTACCCAGAGAGCAGTTATACTACACCACAGTCTAAAACAGTGTGAGCTGGAATGGGTTAAGCATCTGCCAAATTCCCCCAAGGATTCTTCCCTCTTGACTCAGGCATGTTAAGAACCATTATCACACAAAGAGAATTACATCTCTCCAGATTGGGGGCACAAGATGGCTGCACATGTGACTGTGCATACAGGGTATGCCTGCCACTCCATCTCTCTGTAAGCCGCTGCTTATCTGCCACTATGGCCCCCTACAGTGGAAATGTATGCAGTACTGATGGGGACACCAAACAAAAGAGATAATCTCATTCATTTGTAGGTGACTTGTGATCCATGTTGTCTGACTTACTTTATAGAAGCTCTCTGATCAAATGTGATTGAGGATTTTTTCCTCTCAGGTTTTTAACTGTATATTATTAATATTATTCAGCATGGGATAACTGAGTGATGTTCTGTTTGTTGTTGGTAGCGATGAAATCAGGGATGCCCAGGAGGGACTTGTACATGAGTAGCATGTTGTAGCATGCCAGTCCCAAATGGCTTTAGAAGAAAATGGCAATGGGGTGCTACAGCCCCTCCTCTCTAAATCTCTAATTAACACTTGGCAATTAAACATGGCTCTTTTGGGAATAGTTAATAAGAGGCCCAAAGCTGATTATTTGTGGGCAAAGAGGCTCTAGGGTTTTTTTGTTCCCCCACTTCAATCCCCCAATCAAGACCTTTGGAAATACAGTAAATAGTCATCAGAGGAGGACTATATTTGCACTTACAGTGTTGTCCCTTTCTTTCCAAGAGGGAAATAAATTGATTAATGCTGCCAGGGAACTAGTAAAACATACAGTTTAATGTTTTCCTTATTTAGGCAAAATATTTACCCGGTCAGCTCTGTGTTGATTGATTTTGAAGGCATTAAAGAGAAACCTTGTATGAAAAAGATGTAGGTTTCATCCAACAATAGCAATACCTTTGTGGTGCCTTGTAGAGGTTAAGTCACAATTTTCCCATACAATCAACCCAAGGGCACAGCTGTCAACAAGTTGAGGAGCTTAAGTCTGATTCTGCCTAACAGTAGGAGCTGTTCTCATTAGTTGGGACCTGACTGATGGCATTAATCTAAACCCTGTTACATTCCCTTTTCCTCTTTGTCTGCCGCACAACTTTCACTGCTGAGTCAAGGACATGCCCCAGAGGTACTCAATGAGTTACCTGCTCTCTGTGTGTATAACCAAAACCAACTCAAAGGTGCAACCAATGTCAATATACTGTATATTTAGTGTCATGAGAAATGTATGTTTTCTGCAGCATTTGTTGTGTTCCTGTCAAGACTGTGGTGATTGGACAAGGGAATGTCCTTGTTTGAGTAGGATGCACCATAGAGACCATTAAGCACATCCTATTAACTAACTATGGCCTAATTACACCACTAAATAATACATCACTAAATGGTTCTTAAACTTTTTCTGTCACGCCCCGCTTCAGAAGCTGAAAAAGGTTCATGCTTCCAAACTTAGTAGGACTTATCCATGGCTAGTGGAAAAATTAGAAGATATGTAACAGAAGCCAGACCACCTGTCTCACCGTAGCATACTACTTACTACAGAATATAAATGGCTGCCAATGAGTACTACTACCAGTCCTGAATTCAATGTTGTTATGACCATTTCACACAAGACTGAGCTGTCCTCCAACACATGCCTCACAAACAAAGCAGGTGGAGCATTCTATATAACAAGGTTTTGTTAATTTTTATGTTGCCCATTTTTCAGTTTTATTTATATAGTGCCAATTCATAACAGAAGTTATCTCATTGCACTTTTTCTATAGAAGTAAGCCGTACTCTTTATTATATTATTTACAGAGACCAAACAATTCCCACCAAGAGCATGCATTTGGCGACAGTGGCAAGGAAAAACTTTGTTTTAAGAGGCAGAAACCTCGAGCAGAACTAGACACCTACTATTATGAAGGTGAAAAAAGGCTTTCCTTGAAGTCTTTTTCATGTGGGAGTTAAAGGACATATCCTGATCAAAGATAACTCTGAGGTTTCTTACGGTAGTGCTGTAGGCCAGGGCAATGCCATCTAGAGTAACTATGTCTTTAGATAACGTGTCTTGGAGGTGTTTGGGGCCAAGAACAATAACTTCAGTGTTGTCTGAGTTTTTATGTCCTTAAGGTATGCTTGAAGTTTAGCTAACTGATTAGTTTCTTCTGGCATGATCAATAGATATAATTGGGTATCATCTGCATAACAATGAAAGTTTATGGAGTGTTTACTAATAATATTGCCTAAAGGAAGCATATATAAGGTGAATAGAATCGGTCCAAAAATAGAATCCTGTGGAACTCTGTGACTAACTTTGGTGTGCATGGAGGATTCATCGTTAACATGTACAAACTGAGATTGATCTGATAGATATGTTTTAAACCAGCTTAGTGCGGTTCCTTTAATGCCAATTAAATGTTCCAGTCTCTGTAATAGGATGTGATGGGCAATGGTGTCAAATGCAACCCTAAGATCAAGTACAGAGACAAGTCCATTGTCTGATGCAATTAGAAGGTCATTTGTGACTTTCACCAGTGCTGTCTCTGTGCTATGATGCACTCTAAATCCTGACTGAAAATCCTCAAATAAACTATTGTTATGTAGAAAGTCACACAACTGATTGGGGACTGCTTTTTCTTAGAGAGAAAGGGAAGGTTAGATATACTGTAGGTCTATAGTTGTCTAAAACCCCTGGATCAAGCGTGGGCTTTTTAAGAAGAGATTTAATTACAGCTACTTTAAAGGACTGTGCTACATAGCCTGTTAATAAAGAGAATTGCTCATGTCTAGTAAAGAAGTGCTAACTAAGGGTAAAACTTCATTTCATGCTTACGTTTGTGGGTGCAAATTTTTAAGACTTGACCTTATTATATGACCCATACCTTTTGACGATGCAGTGAAAGGTTATGGAGAAGGAAATAGAGAACAGTGGAGAAAAATAAATGTTTAGAAAGTATAATTAAGTGGCTGACATCTCTTTTGGGAAATGAATTATTCATATTTTATTTGGGAAAAATTTGCATCTGCTTGGAGAGCTGTATGAGAGAGAAGGGAATTGGGGAAAAAAAGTACGAATGGGAAACAGACCAAAGAATGGCCATGTGGAGAATGATCAAAACTGAGAAAGAGAGGGAAAAGATTTGTGAAAAAGTGAAGATGCAGTTCAGTATAGCTCAGTGAGCATAATATGCTTCTACTGTAATATTGCCGAGGCTGGAAGCTAATAGGCTCCGCACACACACAAATAAAAACCTATCTACTGTAGACAGTAAGACAGTAAGTTACAGTAAGGTACTTATATACAGAGGCACAGCTCACTCTTGACAAGTCAGTACATGCTAGGTTAGCGTGGACACCCTGAGTAGAGGTGTTCGTCAGGGCTGCAATTTCAGTCCGATTTTATTTAATGTATATATAAATGAACTTGCTGTACAGTTGGATCAATGTGCCGCTCCTTGCCTCTCCCTCCTAGATAGAGGTGAAGTCACTGTTTTATGCTAATGATCTTGTTCTACTGTCTCCTGCTGAACAAGGACAACAGCAACAGCTGGGCATAGAAGAAGTACTATCAGAATTGGGGCCTAGCAGTAAAAATGAAGAAAACTAATTGATTTTTCAAAAACGCCCCAGATGTCAGTAGAACAAATACCAGTTTACCGTAAATAATCATATCATTGAACACACTATGAGTTATACCTACCTTGGTATAACCATAACGGCATCAAGTAGTTTCAACATGGCAGTGAATGCACTAAAAGAAAGAGCTCAAAGAGCTCAAAATGTAATTAAGAGAAGATTTTATAATTTCCAAATTCCAATTAAAATTTGGCTTAAAGTATTTGATAGTGTCATCCAGCCCATTGTGGTATGGTAGTGTAGTATGGGGTCCACTCAGTCATCATAGCTATACCCGTTGGGACAAACATCAAACAGAATCTTTACATGCAGACTAACTGCCCCCTCTCGACCAGTCTCACAACAACACTGCTTTCAAAAAACCAATCAGAGTAAACCAAATTATAACACAATGTAAAGAAACTTATTTGGAACGTTGGAAAGAAGAAACTAAAAGCCAAAGTAGATCAGAATGTTATCTGGCCCCAAAAAAACATTATGAATTGGCAGAATATCTCTCTACTGTCAGAGATAGAAAGCAGAGACAGATCCTAACCAAATACAAGCTCAGTGACAACAAACTAGCACTCAAAAAAGGAAGACAAAAAATCATGGCAACCAAAAGAAAACAGAATATGTCACTGTTCAACAGGTGAAGTTGAGGCAGAGATGCACTTCCTCATAAATTAAATAAGGAACATTTACTTTAACAAGTTCAACTCTGTAATTTCAGATTTCAAAGAACTTAATGACCTCTCAAAATTAAAAATAGTCCTAGGAGAAGGAGACAGGGCATATCTTTCTGCCCAACATGTGGCTGCAGGCAGCCTTGTCAGTGTGGCTGCTGTGGAACAATGTTAGCACTCGCCCTTGTGAGTTTTGGGAACGTGGTGAAAAAGTTAGTTTCGAGCCCTGTACTGTAACTCTCATGCACCCTGCTGTAAATGTTTGCCTAAATTTCCTCTGTCACCATCGTCTTTTCTAAATGTTAACACGTTTCTCCCATCCTCAGTGACATCACATCTAATCTAAAACCATTACTGGCTAGCGTTAAATACACATTATGTTATAATGTATAGAATAATGCAGCTGAATGACTGTTCCCCGCTCTCCCTTAAATACCAGTCACATTCTGAAATCTACACCATAACGTCATTATACATGACTTTTCTTTGTTTTGATATTGGCAATATATATCGGCCATGCTTTCTAAACATTGGCATTGGACATTGAAAAACCCATATCAGTCAACCAATAGTTTATATACTTCTCACTTATTTGTATTTGTATTTTTTAACTGCTAGTGTACATTTTCTATTTAATTTTAAGTTATTTTTTACTTATCTGTATATTTCTAACAGCAAAATCACAATTTTTCTGTTAATGTACATCTTTTAAAAAAAAAAATTTATTTGGCAATGTAAACGTCTGTTTCCCATGCCAATAAAGTCCCTATGAATTGATTTGAAAATTAATTGAATTGTGTATTAACCTACCTAGTTAAACAGTCCAATGGCATGGAGATGGAAAAGACAACTCTTTTACTTAAATGGCTGTCATTTGTGTTGAACAATGCAGCATTCATTGTATTATTGTCTTTAATTACCGGTATGGCCACTGAGGACCTCTGGCAAAAGTCAATTAGTTGTTCCAAAGTGCAGGACTAAAACTTTTGGTGAAGAAGCTTTTAGCTTTTATGCCCCAAGCCACTGGGACAGTCTGCCGGAGGATCTGAGAGCAGCTGAAAGTGTCGAGAGGACCAATTTTAGGACCCAAATGCAGGACACACAGGACAGAGCACTGTAACATGAATTGTGCAGATGGTAGTAGAGATACGAAGTATTCGGCGTAGTTTGTGACCGCCTCGGGGACTCGACCGGACTGGGTCAGAAACGAGGTGCGCTGGTTCTGGGCTGGCGAGTGTGGTGGGATGGACTGGGCCGGCCAGGCGGAGGGTCAGTAAAGCCTGGTGTGTTGCTCGGGGAGGCGGCTGTCTCAGGAGGCAAGGTTGACCGGATGGCGAGGGCGTCTTAGCGGTTAGCGTGATACTGATGTCCAGATGACCCAAAGGCAGACTGAAGCGGTGATCACCGGCAGTGAGCCGGTCTATGACAGAGAGAAACGAGATTACTAAATTGGCAGAAACAAAGAACACTTATCTTACTTGTCATTGAGGCCGTTATGAAGGTAGCGTACACATGTACGGGGACGATCTGGCGTCGGCAGAGTGGAAGTGCCTGGTGTATAAACGGTGGAGACTGATGAAGATGGGAGTCAGGTTTGCTGGTGATCAGCCGCGGGCAGGAGACCAGGAAGCCAGGCCAGAACACAGACACACACACACACATATACACATACAACGACAGACAGGGAACATCCAGGAGACATAAGGAAGGGCAGAAACACAGGATTACACGAGAATCAGGGGGACATAGTGGCTAACTATGAGAGGAACCCCCCCTCTAATGGGCGCCTCCTGGCGACCCTCCTGGTTTTTCAGGGTGAGCCAGGTGGAATTCTCGTACCAGCCGTGGATCCAGGATGCGAGCATGAGGGACCCAGGACTGCTCCTCTGGGCCATATCCTCCGGATACTACCTCGCGGAGCATCCAACAGCCGCTGGCTAGTCAGCCTGCGGGAGGAGGGGAAATGTGGGCAGCTACCGGCTTGATCTGGGACATGAGGTCTTGATCGGGGTAACCTTAGTCTCACCTTTCTGTCTGTCCATTGGATTGTGGATGGAAACCTTTTAGCCTGAGGAAAGGTGGGTGGCCCCGATCTGCCGATTCCGGTCCCCGACCGACACAGTGCAGCGCCCGGCAGAAAGCCTTCCAAACTTGGGGAAATGAACTGGGGCCTTAGTTGGACCTTTCTGTCTGTCCGGATTGTGGAGACTATATCCAACGGTATGCCATGGAGGAAAAGATGTTGCACCATGAGGTCAGCTGTCTTCCGGGCCGAGGGAAATTTAGCCAGTGGCACGAAGTGGACTGCTTTAGAGAACCGGTCCACGATGGTGAGGATGGTGGTGTTACCATGGGAACAGAGCAGTCCGGTGACGAAGTCTAGGGCTAGGTGAGACCATGGGCGACTGGGCCGGAGCAAGCCTGCCGTGGGTCGGTGAGATGACTTTCTTCTAGTGAAGACACAACACGCGGAGAGGAAAGCCCGGGTCTCTGCCTCCATAGTGGCCCACCAAAAATGTCTCCTCAGCAGCGAGGGGGTTCGGGTCACCCCGTGATGGCAGGCAAAGCGTGAGTTGTGTCCCCATTGAAGCACCCGGGAACGGGCCGAGTCTGGAACAAACAGTCGATTAGGGGGCCCGTTCCTGGGGTCTGGCTGGTCACGCTGGGCCGTCTTAACAATTGACTTGATCTCCCATGTGACGGCGGCCACCGCATAGGCGGACGGGAGAATAGAGTCTGGTTTGGGAGGGCCATCCATGGTAGTGTGCTGCCGGGAGAGAGCGTCATGTTTGGTGTTCTTCGATCCAGGATGGTAAGTAAGAGTAAACCGAAAACGACCGAAGAACAGAGCCCAGCGTGCTTGGCGGTAGTTCAGTCTCTTTGCGGTCTGGATGTACATAAATTCTTATGATCCGTCCACACGATGAACGGTTGTTCAGCTCCCTCCAACCAGTGCCGCCACTCCTGCAGGGCCAACTTGACAGCCAGAAGCTCTCAATTGCCGACATTGTAGTTCCGTTCAGCTGGGCAGAGTCGCTGGGCGAAGAAGGTGCACGGGTGGAGCTTCTGATCCGTGGGGGAACGCTGAGAGAGAACTGCTCCGACGTCTGAGGCATCCACCTCTACAATGAATTGTCGTGTGGGGTCCGGTTGGATGAGGATTAGGGCCGAGGTAAAGAGGGCCTTCAATTGGGTCCAGGCCGCCTCAGCCTCCAGGTCCCAAATGAAGGGGATCTTGGGAGAGGTGAGCTTGGTCAGAGGGGCTGCCACCCGACTATAATCTCGGATGAACCTCCGGTAGAAATCGGCAAATCCTAAGAAGCGCTGCAGCTGTTTCCGGTTGATGGGCGTTGGCCAATCTGCAACCGCTTGCGTCTTGGCCGGGTCAGTCCTCATCTGACCGCCCTCAATGATGTAACCGAGGAAGCTTACGGAGCTGACATGGAATTTGCATTTCTCCGCCTTGACAAAGAGCCGGTTCTCCAGTAGCCTCTGCAACACCTGCCGGACATGGAGGACGTGGCTTGATGGATCCGGGGAAAAGATTAGTATGTCGTCCAGGTAGACGAAGACAAAGCGGTTTATAAAGTCCCTTAACACATTGTTCACTAGCGCCTGGAAGACAGCCGGGGCGTTGGTAAGCCCAAATGGCATCACCAGATATTAAAAATGGCCCAAGGGGGTATTGAATGCTGTCTTCCACTCTTCCCCCTCTCTAATGCGTACCAGGTGATATGCATTCCGGAGATCCAATTTTGTAAAGACCTTGGCCTCCTGAAGTGGTTCAAAGGCGGAGTTGATTAGCGGTAGCGGGTATTTGTTCTTGATAGTGATTTGATTCAGACGCCGGTAATCTATGCAGGGGCGTAGTGTCCTTTGTGTCGAAGAAGAATCCTGCCCCTAATGGCGAGGAGGACGAGCGAATTAGTCCAGCGCAAAGTGAATCCACGATGTACTTCTCCATGGCCTCTCTCCACCGTGAGAGGTTGTATAGTCGGGTTGCTGGCAGAGGAGCCCCAGGGAGGAGGTCAATTGCGCAGTCGTATGGGCGGTGCGGTGGCAGGGACAAGGCTAAGTCCTTGCTGAACACCTCTCCGAGGTCATGATATTCCTGGGGAACTAAAGACAAATCTAGGGGCGGCACTCTCTGCGAGGTAGTGTTGCACTCTGGTGGTGACCGGGCGGATTGCATGCAGGTGGCGAGACAAAAGGGACTCCAACCCATTATTCTCCCTTTGGCCCAATCGATGTGGGGGTTATGACGTTGCAGCCAAGGGAAGCCCAGTACCAGTGGGGTGTTTGGGGATGAGATGAGTTGGAACTTTGAGATGAGTTGTCTGGATGATTGAACCTTCTTCTTCATCCTGTCCAGAAACTCAGCCAGGGACATCGACGAGAGGGGTCGTCGGGCATGTGTGGCCTCCGCCCAGGCTAACGCTTTGCCTCGCAATAGTCCAACTATATAATTCACCTTGGACTGGTCCAAAGCAAAAGTGACAGGGCGCTGGCAGAAAACCAATGAGCATTGCAACAGGAAGCGCCAACATTCTGTGACGTCACCTGTGAACGGAACTGATTCCCGTCGCCGGAGATTCTGCTGGAGTCGGATGTGACACTGATGAGGACGAGGCTGTCGTGGAGAGTTGAGTGGTGAGTTTAGAAACTTGCTGCGTCAACTGAGTGATTTGAGTAACCATGGCTTGATTACTCTCACAGAGAGCCCATATTATTTGCTCATGCTGACCCAGAAGAATCCCCTGGCTGGTTATCGCCTGATGGAACGGGACTGCTTCCGGGTTGGCGCCTGCTGGATCCATGTTGGCCAGATCGTTCTGTGAAGAGGACCGATTTTAGGACCCAAATGCAGGACACACAGGACGGAAAACGGTCTTTATTGTGTAGTTTGTGACCACCTTTGGGACTCGACCGGATCGGGTCGGAAACAAGGTGCGCTGGTTCTGGGCTGGCGACACACACACACACACACATATACACATACAACGACAGACAGGGAACAGCCAGGAGACATAAGGAAGGGCAGAAACACAGGATTACACGAGGATCGGGGGGTATAGTGGCTAACTATGACAGAAAGTGTTGAAATTTTTAAAAGTAAACTTAAAACCTACCTCTTCAGCCAGTCTTTTGATTAAGACTGGTTTGGTTTGTATTTATTCTCTTATATTATTGTATTTTATTTTTTATTATTATTATTAATTGTTTTTATGCCTCTTATTGATTTTATTTATTTTTATGCTGTTGTGTCTTTTTAAATATTTTATCAGGTTTTCAGTCCAGCTTTTATCTAACTGTATTGTATTATTATTATTATTACAGCTGTTTTTCTCATTGTCATCATTTTTTATCTTAGTTCTGTCTTATTATCGTCTTGTCAGTCATCTGTGAAGCACTTTGAACTGCACTAACCTGTATGAAAGGTGCTATACAAATAAAGTTTGATTGATTGATTTATTAAGCTAGAAAATGTAAATATTCCAAAAATTCAACAACATCAAAATTCAACATCAACAGCCAAACACATGCATTGTTAAAACCACCAAAGCTGGATGAAAGTTTGTCAAACTTCGACTATTTGCTGTCTTGCCAAGAGTCAGAAGAAGAAGATTGATACCACTCACATCCTCCTGTGCTAAATTAAGCTAACCAGCTGCTCGTGGTTTCGTACAGATATGAAAATTGTATACATTTTTTAATCTAACGAAATGGCATATTTCCCAAAATGTCGAACTAAAGCAAGAAAGAAAGAATCAATCCTATTGTTCTCATCAGCCACTCTTACATTTTGAACAGCCTGCAGCCTGAACACCCTGGTTTTCAGAGTGCAGTGAGGGAGGCTGATGGTGGAATGATTACCTCCTTAATGCTGACTATGATTTGATTTAGCAAAGTTGAGCAGAAGAGCAGGGATCTTCCTGGTGGCAGTGTGATGACGGCTGTGCAGCAATAAGATCATTTCCTGTCACAGGGGGTGTTATCAGCCCATCACAGCGTCAGGAGAGCGCCGTCCCCCCATGGTCGGTGTCTTTACATCCCTGTCAGCTCCTCCTCTGAGACTCAACAGTGATTAGTAATATGAAATGCCTTTGAGTGAGACACTGAGCTACTGTATGTAGTGCAGTTCTACTCATCAAAATATAAAAGCAATATCTGCGTTTGTGCACTTGACTAATTCCCTTTCATGTTTCAATTGTAACATATTGCAAAGCTGAGGATAAATGGTTGTTTACATGTTGACTTTTTTTGTGTCTTTTATGAATGTAAAAAAAAAAGGGTTGGGAGACATTATGAAGGAGATGATAATCCACACCTTTGAAACAGAGCGCCATGCTGTGGCATGTCTAATGCAGGAGACATAAGGACATTAGACAAGACACAGAATGTGGGTTACACCTGTCATCTTTATCCTGGCGTCACATGCAGACAAGCCATCTTCGCTGTAATACTCAGCAGCCAATGGGACTACAGTTGGAGATGTGTGTGATTGTTTTCTAGAGCTTTCCGTCTAGTGAGTAGAGGAGCAAATGTTCTTCTCTGTGCGAGGATTCTATTTCATCATCAAATCAGTAAATGCTCAATTTTATGCCAAAGGGATTGTGGGGATAAAGACTCAAACCCTTTCCCCCCAACAGAGCTCATCTCCCCACAGATGCCGGATATCTAAAAGCTTCTTTCCACATCTTATTCTTGCTTGTGCAAGGACAGCAAGTATTTAATTTTCCAGGTCACTTTACACAGCATCGAAACATATAAATTGCCAAATATTTCACTTGACATTCGTAAGAGGTGAACTGATATTTTAAGTATATCAGATGGGCAATTTCTTAGTGTTGGACATACAGTATAATAATTCACCTAGTCTGCCTTATCTGCAGCATTTCTTGTTGTAGACTGTGAGCACATGTTTTCATATGCACACAATATACCCTTGCACTTACAGATATACTGTATGTATACATTGTAGTGTTTATGATTATCTTTGTGCATCTAACAATGCATTAAAAATCATGATTACAAGCTGGAGCGTGCAACAGTTTGTAAGTAAGTGGTCACAGACAAGGGAGCTGTATCATCGATATGCACAGACTGATTCCATACTGTTTCCTTTGTCTGTGAGGGACTCGAAAGGCTCTGCTCAAAAACACAAACTAAAATATATCTAAATTTGGTAAAGAGGGATCAGAGGAGAAAAAAAGAGAGCATTGCAGAACTGAGCATTGTAGAGGGGGCTGCATAAAGGAGGATTACAAATACAGCAGGGTGTCAGTGGGTCAGTGCAAAGGTAGAACATGTTACCTACAGAAGTAGTTAGTAGTTAGTATAGTAGTTTAGTCTGCCTACATATTTTATAGCACTGGATTCTAACCCTAATATGTGTTTCTGACTCTACTCACATCTCCTGATTTTTAGGAAGCCTGACAGCTTTTCTACTTTCACAAGAAAACAGTCTGACTTGCATGAGACAGCTGTCCTTATTTACAGTGCTATATTTCCAAAAGATTGGCCTTTTGATGATCTCCTCCAAAATGAGGGGTGACTTGGATATTAGATCCGGATAACAAAGAGCTCAGCCATGTTGTTGTATGGTAAGGCCATGTTGTTGTATGGTAAGGCTGTTGGCCGGGGAGAAATGGTGATCAAAGAGCACCTCCAGCGTCGCCCTATGAATGGTTAATTTCTTACTTTCACTGAGGGTCAAGGATTCTACCTGTTATTATTCCCGAGGTGCTCTCAGTGTGCATTGATCTGCATCTCTGCTTCCTATACTGTAGAATCAGTGAAAGACCATCAAACCCATTTTAATGCTTTTATTTTTAACAAACAACATAAAGACTGGAGGATACAGACACACATTCTTCACTGTAAAACAGACAATAAATACACCGTTAAGCGTTTTGGTGTACGTTGTGTTTGAGGAGCCACAGGGCTTTGTTTGTTACTAATTGCAACACTGCACTCACATTATAAATAGGCATTATCAGCAGGACACATCAATAAGATCACAGATTGACCATCATACAGATTTTTCATTTGTTTTTATTTTGATTTTGTTTTAGTGGCTTTGGTATTTTTGTAGAATTGTATTATAATGTGCAAATATTTTTGACTTTTTCATCTTAAATTAAATTTTGTATTTCATTTTAGTAGATCTAATGTACTGTATGTATTATGTTTGTTGCAATTTATGATGTTAAGCCTATCACATGCATACACACATAGAAGCATATAATTACACACACAAACCTAAGCATGCATTTTAACACAGACACACACCATCAGTGTCTCTATTTTTTCTCTCCAGTCTCCAGTCCAGGTTTAAAGGCACGATTTGGATTTGTAATCACATCACACCTTTCCTTGAACACTCTCACATCATCACATTCCTTCTTTCTCACATTTTCTTCCTTACACCGTAGCCTCCAAATACACACTAAATTCAGTGCACTATACAGTAGTATCCTGCAACAAGTTTTGTGATTTATGTATCATTAGAAACTAAATGTGGATGCAAATTATTTGAGTGCTATGAATGAATGTTGACATGGTGTCGCCTCCTGTGTCATACCAGTTGTTACTAAATGTAATTTGGCAAAGAAACACACACACATACATGACAACCAAACGGACAGAAGTTGGTCAAAAATGACAACTCCAACTGGATATTGAAGTGACACATTAACTTTACTCCATACTTTACTATGTTTGGGGCATTCCAGATCCAGTTTATCCACAACAGTGAATCATTTACAAGCTCCAGTGAATTGCCAGCATGACTAAACACTTATCGACAATGATCACACCTCTCTCAACTCTCCAATATCTTTAGAGAAGCTGTACAATAGTTAAAATTATTTAATGTTCTTCCAACAAATATGGAGTTACTACATTATGTCTGATTGGTTTTTGCCTTTTGAGAGAGACAGACCGACTGTAAAAGGCATGACCAAACACTGGAAAAGTGCTATCTTGTTGGGTGTAACCTGCAAGAGCCTGGATGGCCTGTATGTGTCCGTCTCCATTTCCTTGTGTGTCTGACCTTGGTGCCAGCTGTTCCCTGTGGCTGTGTATCTGTGCTACAGCACTATGGCCTTTGAGTGACCTGATTGTTGTGTGTCTCTGTGTTCCTGCAGTACAAACAGGTGGAGCAGTACATGTCCTTCCACAAGCTGCCAGCAGATATGAGACAGAGAATCCACGATTACTATGAGCACCGTTACCAGGGCAAGATGTTCGACGAGGAGAGCATCCTGGGAGAGCTGAACGAGCCGCTCCGAGAGGTGGGATGAGTGTTCCTGTCTGGGTTTGAATCTAAGGCACATTCGGCTGTGATGCATTCAAAAGCTTGTGTACTGCTTGACATTTCCCTCAGTTCAGTTTTTTTTTCTTGAGGCTAAATCCAAACAAGAGTAAAACTGAGAGAAAAAAAACACGTCTGCACAGCTGACATTTTTCCTGTTACTGTTCCTGTTACTCTAATATCCCTCTTCTCTGAAATTGTGACAGGTCAATGCATTTTCTAAAGCACTTTTCTGCTATTCTTGCTAACTCCTTTCTCTGTGTGCTTGCACAGGAAATCATCAACTTTAACTGTCGAAAGCTGGTGGCGTCTATGCCTCTGTTTGCCAACGCTGACCCCAACTTTGTCACCTCCATGCTCACCAAGCTGAAGTTTGAGGTGTTCCAGCCTGGGGATTATATCATCAGGGAGGGCACCATCGGCAAAAAAATGTACTTCATACAGCATGGGGTTGTCAGCGTACTAACCAAAGGCAATAAAGAGACCAAGCTTTCAGATGGCTCCTACTTTGGAGGTAAGACGAGCTGGTGCTGCACCAGAAAATAAGATGTTCATGCACATACACACACATCTTTTGGTGGAGCTTAAATCTGCTCTGTTTTAATATTAATAATGCTGTCCTTTAGCACCTTAAGACCTTGCCTGGGTTTGAATTTTGATTTGTGAGGCAACAGCATTTGGATAATGCTATTCTGGCCGTGATATTAGATCGTCGTGAGCATGAAGTGGTATGTTGTGCAGTGCTTGTCACCTCACTTAAAATTCTGCTTCATGGTTTATGCAGGACTTTTCCCTTAATTCACATCATGAGCTGTCTCTTAAATGTAGGTCAAACCCAAATTAAGAAAACAGTACTTGCTGTAGTGCAAATTAAGAAATATGCATTTAAAGGTCAACGGGGTCAGGAAGCTGTGAAATTACACACTATATGAATGCTTAAGACTTGTGTGATAACCCAGAGTTGTTATGTACTTAACTCGTGTTATGTTCTTAATCAGGGTCAGATAATGCGTAGCCCTCTCATGGTCCCACAGAGCCTATGACACATGTAGGAGACAATGCTGCCATACTGCCCTCACCAAATACCAATTAATTTGCCCAGTGACAGCATATCATTTAGACTACACTGTTAAGTAATGAGAAATGGTGGCAAAGCGTTTAACAGCACATGACCTGCCTGTGGAAGTTTAATTACGCCTTGCCTGCTCAAGTCCATCTCCATGCCCTGTCTCCAGGGGGGTTCCAGAGAAATAATGAAAAGATGGCAGGCAATCTATCTCTACACATGCCAAAACTAATCAACATTTTAGACAACATGGCGGGGGCAGCTCTCTCTTGGGCCATGTTGTCTCAAATGTTGTCCAAAATGTTCCCTCCTTTGGTCCCTCCTCAGCAAGGCAGAATTCTGATTCAAAGAGAGGTTCAGTGAGCTTACAGGCTTGTTTCTAGCACATGCATCGTGGTAATGGCACAGTTTGTGTGACTGCTTGGACATTCTGCCACTCAAAGACGCTGAACTGAGTGTACTCTTGACGTGAATGTCATCTAAATTCATTAGAGGGAATTTATTTTTTTCCTTGAGTAAACATGAGTAGTGAAGCCCACAAGAGTGCAAATGCACTGGTTTTGGAACAGAAGCTGGCTTGCTCGCTTTAATCTTAAGCCTTGGATCTGTAATTATTTTCCCCTTTTGCACATTATAGGCGCAAGGCTTTTGACTCCATTATCCTGTGACTATTCCTGGCAGTGCCACTCCTCTGGGGGGTAAGGGTGGGGGCTAAGTGAGGTAAGCCTAGAGCCACTGGGAGTTTGTTACCAAACACAAGTTAGTCATTCATGAAATTAATTGGTGTAGGATCAGCACAGGGAGTATGTGGCACATGTGGATCTCAATGTGGCTGTCAGTATCAGCAAGCAGGAAGTCAAAAGCAATAAGTTGGGGTTTTTTTTTAGTATTATGTGCAGAACACAGAGACCTGCTCCACATGGATTGCTAGGTTTTGACTCTCTATTGTGCACGTGGATGTGTGAGCATGAGAATGAAGAGCAGCAGCCATCCAGTTGTTCAAGAGCTTTCGTTTTTGTCAAACACACTCAGTGTCAGCAGGCTCCAGTTTACAATATAGCAAATGGCATGCGTATATGCTCTTCAACATCTCAGCAAACTCGTATACCGTAACTCTTTCATTCATAGACGACCTGAATTATTTACACAATTATATACTCAGCAGTCTGCTCCAGTTTGTTAGCTGTTGGATTAGCTCGAGCCAGAGAGCCTAAAGTCTAAAGTGGACACGACATGTCCTGGATGGGAGCGTCAGCTGGGCACACAGCGATCCACTGGAGAGGGAAAATGTAATGTGACTGCAGTACTAACGCCAAGGGACACATGGATCACTGCCAAGCCCGCTCTCTGGATGCTGCTCTGGGCTCAGAAATAAAACATGCACCCTCCACCCCCTCCTCCACTTCCCTCTTTCTCTCCTTATAGTTCAGTATTGAAACACTTATCTGAACAGCATCTCCGCTGCCCTCTCTGTGCCCAGACAGAGCAGGTTATTGTGTTGTTATAGTTCATCTTTTGTTGCCTGCAGTAATTGATGTGTTGCCAGTGCAGACTACCCCTCTCTCTTGCGTGGAGTAGAGCTCAGTGACCTTGTGGTGGCCCTGCATGCCAGTCAGAGGTGCTTATCAAAAGCTGCCTTTGATTGGACCTCTAAGATGGCTCACTTTGCCTCTGAGTGAGTGGTTTATAGCAGCTCTGTGAGTGGAGGTGAAAAAAGAAAGTGAGACAGAGTCAGAGAGTGGGAGGAGGTTGAGGAGGGGAGTAAGTTGCCTGCACAGTTTGCAATCTCCTGTGTCATCTTTTTGGCTTTACTCAGTCTCTGGCTGGTTTTCTGTGAATGGTGCTCTCTTAATCTGTAGTCTTTTGAAGTCCTGGGTTAGGGAACTAATACTCCTCCCATCTCCCCCTTTCTTTCACTTTTTTTGCCTTGTTTCCCTCACTGAGCCCAGACTGGCTGTGCTGAGTGAGTCAGTGAGAAAAGGCCCAGGTATCCTCTCGGTCCTTAACCCAGTTAACACCCCTGCGCCTCTTATTCTGGGGAAGCATCAGCTGAAGATCAAGGCACTGCCACAGTTGACTGAGTGACAGAATGGGGGATATGATGATATATAGAGTAGTTTAATATGACAGGTTGGATAGGATAGGATCATATATGATACAATGATGTGTTTTGATACAATGTACTATGTGATATGACACAATACGTTGTGAAACATCATCCAAACACTGAGGGTGCAGCACAGTTAAAATGATTATGCAATATGCAACATTATACATATACATACAAGTATGTATGGCGTTATTGGATAGGACAAGGATGTCATATGATACAATACAATGAAATGCATACAATAAGAGGATATGTATCAAAATGTATCATTTACTGGTCATAGTGATACTTACAGTAGCAACTACTTTACCAGTTTCAGACAATGAGATGTGACAGGACCCCAGCATCAGCCACGGTGCTGAAAAACCCCAGATATCCCCTACCTGTCTATGCAGGCTAGCCAAACAGAAGGTGTTTGCGCAGCTATGCTAATGCTGTGAGGGAGTGAGCATGGCATGTCACGGGGAATCAGGCAGCCCACTGCGGATGTTTCAAAGGTTAGAGAATGTCCGCTCCGTGGGCTGGGGGCAGTGTTGGGGAGGGAGATGGGAGCTGACAGCAGGACTCAGAGTCCAGGTGAGCTTTGCCAGACCAGGCTGCAGGACACAGATACTTTATCACAGACCAAGCAGTCCTGCTCATACTCATTAATTCACATTCATGCACACTTGTAAGCAGAGAGGAAGGCAGGTATGCCCGTACACACAGAATCACATGCAGATATATGCACACTGAGACTTAGACTTATTTAAAAGCATATTCAAAGGCCAAAATTTACATTCACTCAGATTCATGCACAGTAGTTTGCAAGGACAGCCATTTGCACATGCGCGTATACAGTACAGGTATGTTATCACTGATGTTAGAAATATATTATGAGAAAAATATACTCACTGCACTAATTTGTTTCACACACGTTTCATACCTGTGCAGAGGATCTCTGTGATTATGGTTTGGGTGCAGTTTGTATTTGTGATTTTCATCCAAATATATTGCCAGACCTTAGCCCTTATGGTGGTTTTGTCTGTTTTCACTACTACTACTAATGAGTATAGTACAGTTAACTTTATCATATTTACATTCATTCTACATACATTCAGTGTGACCAGCTGTGGTTGGTAACCAAGGGGAAAATTGCTAATTTTCAGTGATACAGAGCAGTAGAAAAAGGCCTTTAGCAGAATATACTGTTTGTAAATTTTAGCCATGTACATGAAGAATACATACTGTCCAACTCATACAATACTAAAAACACATATGATGATGCATGATTGTGCATTTGTTCTAGTTTGTTCCATTTACCAGTGAGTTCAATGACTAAATGAACTCATTAATACATTTAACTCTTTACTCTAACATGCTTTGTCTCTTTTAGAGAATTATCTCTTGGGTATTAATGATTTTTAGAAATTTCATAGATGTTTGTATCTCAGTGCTACAGCCTCTTTCTCACCAGTCTTACCTCATAAAGAGTTATTTTTTATTGACTGTATTATGTTCAGCTTTCTACTCCCAGTGCAGATATAGCCAAGAGAAAGTCAATAAAACCTCATAGAGAGCATAGTTTGTACATGTAGACGTGTCATTACACTGTGAGCATACAGTACAAGACAGTAATGCACACAAGTCTCTCGCTCAGTTTTCCTCCCTGTCTTGCTTTCTCTCCCACATGTCCACAAACACTCACACACACTGACATCTTAGTCTGCTCTCCACACTGAGAGCTGGTGCAGGGACTCGGAGGAAGCATCTTTCCATTAAGAACCCAGGACACGTGGGCTGCACCATCCAACAACAGTCATGTGTGTTCTCACCAAGGTCACAGCACATGACGTCTTAGTCCTCCTTTCCCTGAGCAACATCCAATTTTAATTGGTGTCATTAAATTTTTATGAATGCATTGTCACTTAAGTGTGAAAATGAAACATCATGGCTATGGTAAAGTAACATCTTCTAGTGCACAGATGTAGTTTTCCTTCTGGAAACTGAGGCATCTTTGTGTCTATAGCACTTTCTTGCAAAACACAGTTTTGGGAACAATCACTGCTGTGCCAGATAAACTCAAAGCAGAACAGGACAGCAGGGAGACAGGACAGGAAGATGTATCAATTAGGCCTTTAGAGTTTATTCTCAGAGTAGCATCTTTCTATTTCTTTTTTACTCATTCTTTATCTCAAATGCTGTTTTTAGAATCAAAAATATTGAATATTATGACATATTTAATTCACAGCCAATCAGTTATATTGTGTCATGACAATATTATAGCTTTGCTAAATTGAGCTAACAAAGCCCACAAATTTGGGCTGATTATGAATCACCTCATTGTTAGTGAGGACCACACAGAAATGGGTAATTGTAAAAGCAGCAGTCAGTTTGAGGGGTAAACACACGCCCCTTACAGAATACAGGCTACACTAGCTACACCAAATAAGCCTATTCTATCATTTCATGCAGGATTTAGGGAGCATTGCGATGAGTCACAGGAGACGTGAGTAAGCAGTGGGAGTAGAGCATTCATAAAAAAATTGAATGTAACTCACGCACCATCCACAAAAGCCGTCTAGAGTTGAACAGTGCAGTGCAGTTCACTTGTCACTCAGCAGTATAACATATTTTGTGTTGCTCCTTTGCAGAGTAGGCTGCTATGGAGCTCCAAAGTTTTCTGTATTACATAAATAAAAATGAAATAAATAATCATATGAATAAACAGAGTAAAAAATATGAATGAACCAAAAAAATTAAATTTTCAAGTTGCAGTTTAGTAAATATGATCATACAAAAACAGTTAATCAAAACCTGAAATTAATTGTTCAGTGGTAGATGAATAATGGATGCATTTATTTCTCCCCAAAAATATTTTTGCTTTCATGTTAGTTACAGTTTGATGAATATGTGCTTGATGATATGACTTTTGTCAGAGCAGTTTTGGGTGCAGTCTATGGAGCCCACCATTAGGAAAATCGTATCTATTCATCATATATATTTTACACTTACAGTAAATCCAGTTTTAGCGAAAACAGTTAACTTTATTTTGACGCCACATTTGTCTTATCTCCTAATTTTACAATTCCTGATATTGAATTGTGTTGAAAAGTATTGCGCTTCAGGGCAGTCGCCTGCATTAAGCCCCTCAGCTTTCTGCTAATCTCTTATTGTTTGTGTTGCACCAGACCCAAACCCTGCCATGGATTTTTTCCCCCCGCACTTGTAGTTCAGATGGCACCGCTAAGTGTCTGGGCTTCACTTGCTTTCTGCAAAGACAGTTAGATGAGGCCAGAGGGCTCGCTGCAGCTCACCGCCTCATCTTGGCAGTATTGGCTTCATCCAGAAAGCCACGGGACAAGAGGATTTAATACAGAGCTGCGATGCTCCTCTCCAGAGAGGATTACTGGAGCAGTGCTGCGGGAAATGGACCCCCTGCACAGCTACAGCCAGGGCTGCCCCGCCAGCACACACTTACAGTACACACACACAAACACAGACACAGACAGAAGATATTGGTATTTTCACATTCACACAGCTCTCTTGCTAACTTGGCCATTGCCCATTCAGCACTATAGATGAGGTTGTTCTTATGTTTCATATAGAGTAGGCTACATATTCCTCATTCACTGTCCTGTCAAATCATGAGTTCTCCCTTCATCTGTTCCCCTATCTAATTTTTCAAACCATCACACACAATTATAACCACTTCACACTCAGTGACCAGAAAAATATAAAGTCCTGCACATTCTAATGCAATCCAATGCACATTGCGGTGCCGTGAATGCTACGTATGTGAAACGCAATGTTGACATTTTGTTCACTCGGCTCCATGGCAATTTTTGAGACCATGTTTATTGGTGGTTTTTATTGACTTTTATCATATTGAGAGGTGTTTTGGCAGTCCCTACATATTTGTAAATAGGGTGGACAAAATGCCAGTCTCTACAAAAATTAAACAGTTAAAATGTCACATAGGGAATATTTTTATTGTAGGACTGTTGTTTAAGATTGCTTTGCATAGTACAGGTGTATATTTTTTTCTGTCCACAGAGGATAAGATTTCACTCATCCAGATGTACAGCAGCTTGAAGGTCCAATTTCTGTGTTTAGTAGTTGCAAGATAAGTCACAACAATACAGAAAAGTATCATTTACACACTGAATCAGCTCTAGTTTAGCTCAAACCCATAACTTTCACAGTTTGTGTATGTGTGAGTGTTGAGGTGGCATTTTCATGTTTTTTCCCTTGCTATGGAGCATATTGTGGTGCCTTGCCAGTGGGAGGAGAAGTGCAGTAGGGGGAGTGTCATTGGCAATCAAGCAGCGCACTGCAATGAGTCAACATTGACAGCATTTTGTGCCATCTGCCTGCTCAGAGTCTGTGAACTATGCAAAGCACATCACATGGCATCCCTTTAAAGATCGCCCTTTTTACACTTTTTTAAATTAATGTGTTGCTTGTTGTTTTTACTTTCATCATACATTCTGTGCACATCAGATTTCACAGAAAAAAAACCCTTTTATTCTGATTATTTCAGTGATGCCAGGAAGGCAGAGTGAAGATTAAATACCTGGTGCTTACCTGCATCTGACATTGACAACAGCTAGCATGCTGTGGCTAATTAACTGAAAGGCTTTCCCTTTCAGTTTATTAGCTGAATCAGGCAGCCTTATGCAGCTACCTGATACAGCTATCTTATACAGAAAGTTTTCCATCTGCAGTTCCTAATGTGAGTGGTGTGCATTGGCTACTGCAAAGTAACCACACAAACTTCTACGCTCTTTTTGACATCAAATTGTCCAGTTATATCATTCAGCTTCCTGGTTTATGCAGTAAAAATCAACAATCAAACTGTGACAACCTTGAGACACAATAGAGGTCAACCTATGGCTTATGAACAACATGATGTGGTAGAACAAAATCCGGGGTTCATGTCCCATCTCATGTTTCAAGTCATCATCATGTTTTTTCATTTAACCAAGACTATAATGTTTCCTTAACATTCGCCACATTATTTTATTTGACTAGACATAACCACAAATACTGTATACTTGTTTTAATTGCCAAGGATATTGTATATAAAACAAATATAAAATGTCAGTGAATATTTTCAGTATGAATATTTTTTGCATATAGGTTGAGTATGAATGTATCATCAAAAAATGTGGCAGTGAACATTGTGCAGATTAATCTGTAGGTTCTGTTAATAGTAAATATGAGCACTGCTTTTACAGGAGATGAGAGGATCTGTCACGATTAGCCGTGATTGTTACTAACCCCTAACACACCGCAACTCAATGACAGCATTTTTTTTTATCCACACACAGCCCACCATCATCATCATACCCACATATAAAAATATACACAACAAACAAGGCTACACATGTTTTTGATTAAAGCAGACATTACCAAGAAGGCTCGGGAAATGATTAGGGAAATGTAAATACAATCCCCCAAAATGCTAACATTTTATTGATATGCAATAATTAAAAGGGTAAAACAAAAGCAAAGGACAATAGAGAGAAAGAAAGTTATGGTGGAGAGTCAAACTATGCGTGAGATTTCTTGAGATAAGTAGAATTCTTTGAAAATTTCATTTGATGTAGGCTAAGGGAGGAAAAGTAGGAAAGTACATTCTGTGGGAGAATTGAGAGCATGAGTGTGTGGATGAGCTGGAAATGGGTTTCTGAGAAAGAGGGAGTGTAATAGCAAACACAGGAAGGGAGGGCGGAGGATCAGATGAAAGCTAAAGAGAAAAGACATTAGGGAATGTGTACAAACACATGGCACACTAACAAATACATATGTCAAAGTCATCTAACCCCTGTCCATAAAAATACACACATACATACAATATATGGCATTTTATAGATGTATACTGTACATTCATATAAGTTTATTTATATACGTTTGTACATAAAGTATATATAGAATAAATAGCATGTATTCACCATACCTTACTCTCCCATACTGCCTTGCTCTCATGAATAAAACACTGGCATGAATACACACACATTTAGTACATTCACATACATTTGTGTACACACACACACATCCTGTGCAGACACAAGCTCTCACATAGACTCATCCCATTTAGAATAGTGCATGCATGCACATGCGAAATCTGCATACAGTACAGACACACTTTCACCCACACACACCGTCTCTGTGCCAGAGCTCTACAGCAGTGCAGCTGTTTAAATGGAGCATTATTTTCCTGAGCGGGCATGGTAGATGAGGGCTGGCAGAACTCTAAGCTCTGAAAATGGCATTAAGTGCTGCACCAATGGATTACACAAAACAAAACAACTCTCGAGTTCACATTTTGCTTAGAAAGTGTACAGTATTGAGTTTTACTTTGTCACTTAGCATACAGTATCTGCTGGGGAAAATACAAAAGCCTTAAAATTCTACACTTTCGGTCATGAAAGAGATAAAGGTAAATTACAGAGGTGTTACAGTCAGTGGAGAAATGGTTGGTCTTACTATGTGTTACTCTCTGTTATCAGTGAAAGTATCAGGGGTAAAATTTTTGACCACTGCTGCAAAGATTCAAGGTAGTTTCCCAGTAGCGTTACCTTTGGCTTTGGCATATATATGGATGGGAAATGAGGGATACTTTTCTTTGTGTTATATACAAAAACACACTTAGTCAAATCCATTTTGTTTATAAGATGTGTTATTTTATGTGTAGGCTGGGTTGTGTGTGAAAAATGATAAAAATTTAAATCTTGTTGGAGTGTTTTGTGTCAAATCTGGGACTGTTCCAGCTAGACTGTGATAGCCTTTAGCAGAAAATGTTACCTGTTAGCATTTTGTGATGGTGATTGAAGTGACTGTTTATGATAGAGGGGAGACAGGTGAGCTTCTGGGTTTAACTCCACTACATTACCGTCTGTTTTGTTGCTGTGTTTTGTTGCAGAGATTTGTTTGCTGACACGGGGCAGAAGGACAGCCAGCGTCCGAGCGGACACGTACTGTCGTCTGTACTCACTGTCTGTGGACAACTTCAATGAGGTGTTGGAGGAGTATCCGATGATGAGGCGGGCCTTTGAGACTGTTGCACTGGACAGACTGGATCGTATTGGTAAGAAAGTAAAATTTAAACAACAATTTCAGAGGGAAATCTTTTTTATTTTTTTTGTTATTACTGTAAACAAGATGTTATAATGAAAACCTTAAAACTTACCAACCCTTCAATGTGCATTTTCAGTATTTGTAAATAAAGCTTATGATTAATCTCGTCTTACCCAGTCAACACATGAAGGAGTAGACTTCATTACTGGGTTATGAGAGGATCACTGTATCGCTGTTTTACGTTCTGCTTTTATTTACTCATGAGTGTGTATGTTCAGCATGGCACACTGAAACTGATAGGACAAGCCACATCCAGAGCTCTCAGACAAAACTTTAGTGTTCAGACTGATACTCAATGACTGAAATTACTTTCAAAGTCATCTGCATATAAACATGCAGCTAGAGCTCTGGTTTTAAAATCCCTGCGTGACTTCTCTTACGCATACAATTGATATTCTCTCCATATCCATCACTGTTCCCAGGCTCAGCCTGAGCAGATGAAAAATTCACAGTGAAAGGCACGCCTGTATCATCACTCAGCCATCGCTGCATGCTCTGTTTTATCCCCAGCTATGTTTAGAATGGAAGATAGAGAAATTGCTTTAGGGGGTCTCTTTGTAGAAAATGGCTGTTTTGAAAAGATGTGGTGGGCTGATAGTGATGTTTCTGTGAGATGGTCTCCTGCGTATGTCCTTTTTCCTGGGCTTGATGCTAATGTACACCCTTCTTCCCTAATAAAGTCACTCACACAGCAATGATCCACAAATGAATTACTTGATGGACTTTGCACAATCTGATTGGAGGTGTGCAGGAGATAAAGGGTCAGGTGGTTCCAGGGTCAAGCTGGACGCAGATATAATACCTCAGTGCAACACCTCTACTAATCTGCCACCAGTCATAATAGAAAATGGAGAGATCTGGGCCTAATTGCATTTACAATATCTTCGGATTTAACTGCCTTTTGTTAGCACCAAATTGAAAATGGCATGTCATGTGAATTAACCCTGTCACTCCTGGTGCGACCATTCAACAATGACTAATGGACTTTGCGGTCAGAGTTGTACACATTTCTCTAGTAGGTTGGGTCAGCGGTTAGTATGCCTGTCATAGTGACACAACTCCAAGGTCTCTTTGACCTTGTGCACAGCTCATGGGGACTTCAGAGTACATGTGTTCTTAGGATGGAAAGTGAAGGAGCACAAAACAACTAGGAGCAAGCATTTGTGAAAAGAATATTGTGAAAAAGTCCATTCTTATATTGAATCTCAAATTTTGTCATTACTGTTTTTTGTGTCATGAGATGGCTTATCCCATAGATGTTGCGGCATTTTAGAACAATAAGATGTCAAGTTTATCCCTGATTTTTAAGATGCTTCCCTTTGATATTAACAGCCAATAACAGGAAAGAAAATATGACACCAAAGAGATAGTTGTAGGCTTGGCCCTTTATCTCAGTGCAGCTCACACTCTATCCCAGGCTGAACCTGCACCTTGTGGTACAATGTTTGCTTTATGTTTTGTCCCTGTTACCTAGGGAATCACAGTAAGAGCTAGTCAAACATACACCACCTACACCTTAGGCTGTCATGCATCCTGAGCTTCTGTCTCTGGGTATCTCCCACCTATCCTTTGTTGTTTCTCTTATTCTGTGCTCTTTCATGCTTTGTCTTTCCCCTTCTGTTCCATCCCATCTCTTAAATCTCTTTTCCTCCCTTTTCTCACTTGTGATTTTCAGGTACACATTTTTTCCTTTATTTTCTCCCTTCATAGCTGTTCCTGTGCTACCTTTTTCCATTGGAAAGGGATGTTGGAAAATAGGATGGTTACTCAAGTACACCCAAATGTCAACCTAGTTCTAACTGTCTACAAGATTTATGCTGAATCTCCTTTTATCTCTTTCTTCTCTCACCTGTCACTCTCTATGTGTCTGCTTTTGTGTGTGTGTGTGCTTTTACAGGCAAGAAAAACTCCATCCTGCAACACAAGGTACAACATGACCTCAGCTCTGGTGTACTCAACTACCAGGAGAATGAGATCATCCAGCAGATTGTGCAACATGACAGGGACATGGCCCACTGTGCCCACCTAATGCAGAATGCCCCACCCCAGACGCCTCCCTCCCCTACCCCTGTCATCTGGGCCCCCCTCATCCAGGCACCTCTCCAGGCAGCAGCCGCCACCACCTCAGTAGCCATTGCCTTGACACACCATCCCCACCTTCCACCAACTCTCTTCAGGCCTCCTGTTTCTGTTCTGGGATCGCTGAAGGACCCTTCCAGCCGGCTTAAGAAGTTCCACACATTTGTTCCTCCATTCACAGCACCTGGCTCTGCTGGGAACTCTCCCTCTAACACACCCTCTAAACTGCGCACTGGGGTGGACATGCCATTGTTGGCCTCTTTTCGGGCCCAGCACATGACATCAGGTACAGGGGCAGCTGGCTCTAGCCAACAGGCCTCAGGTAGCGGAGGCCAGCATGGACCTAGTGGGGCTGGGTTAGGGTCCAATGGAGGAGGGGTCTCTGCCTTCCCATTCGGACCATACTCTTCCTCTAATTCACCCTCATCAAGTATGGCCCAGCTACACCCACAGCCACAGCATCAACAGCCCTTTCGCTCCAGCACCCCACCTCTCTCACATCTCTTCCACCAAGGATCTACAGGTGGAAGCACAGGGTCAGGAATAAGTGGAGGGGCAGTTGGAGCCTGTGGTGGTGCTACAGGGTGGTCTTCAGGTGGAGCGGTCGGAGGGTCTGTGGAAGGAGCCACTGGAGGAGACACTGCTTGGGCTGGAGAGGACTTTACAACTGGAACAATAGAAGTGACTCCTGGGGGGCACTTTATGTTGGGAGGAGCTACTGGTGGATCAGTAGGAGAGATCTCAGGGGAATCAATGGGAGGGATATCTGAAGGATCTGTGGGTGCTGCTTGTGGCAGGTTAACAGGTGGGGCATCAGGTGGACCAGTAGGGGGTGTTCCTTGTGGGCCAATAGGAGATGCAGCCAGGAGATCAATGAGAGGGACTTCTAGAGGATCAATAGGACGAGCATCTGGGGGATCAGTGGGAGGGGCTTCTGGAGAATCACTGGTAGTGACGACCACTGGAGGATCGTTAGGGAGGGCTTCTGGTGGATCAATGGGAGTGGTTTCCGGGGGGTTGACAGGAGGGGCCTCTGGGGGGTCAATTGGAGGGGCTTGTGGAGGACCACTTGGAGGGGTTTCTGGTGATTCAATGGTAGGGAATCCTGGAGGATCGTTGGGAAGGGCTTCAGTTGGACCAACAACTAGCCATATAGGAGGTTCGAGTGGGCCAGGGGGAGGGGTGATTGGAGGACATATTGGCAGAGCAGCAGGGGAGGCAGTAGGGAGCCATATAGGAGGGTCTACAGCTTGTCCTGTAGGAGAGACTTCTGGTGGAATTATCGCTGGACTTAGTAGTTCCTCCTGTTGTCAGAGTCCTATATCCACGAGCTCGTCCAGCCCTATGCCTGGTCAGCTTCTTCATAGTCAGCCACCACCCAAGCATCCTCAGGTGGCTCCTTTGCAGCAGTTTGCTGGGGGAGGCAGGACTACCAGTGGCTTAAACCTCTTCCATTCCCCTCCCCAAGACTCTCCATCTTCTAGTAGAGGACAGCACAGCCAGCAGCCTGCTGAGAGCTCGCCATCTTCCCTCAGCCATTTTAGCCTGGCAGGCCTCCAGTCTGGGTTCCTGCCTCACCAGATGTCCCTGGAGAGGTCTGCCCTGGCCTCCCTGGCCCAGTATGGTTCAGCAAACGCCTCCCCCTGCCTTACCCCCGTGGCGCCCAGCCCTACTATTCAAAGCCCAGTGGCAGGCAGGACTTTCCACTATAGCGACCCTTCCAGTGCCACAGGATCCCACAGTTCTCTGCTCATGCCTCAGTCTTCTCTCTCTTCACAGCTTCCCAGCCAGCCACACACAACAGGGAGAGATTCTCCACTGGGCCGCTTTTCCGAGGACCTAATGCTTTTATCCAGCTCGCACCCATCTCTGCCCCAGGAGGTGGCCCAGGCTTTAGGCCACCATACTCCTCGCTCCTCTGTGGAACCTGGATATTACCCCTCACCCTTTTCCTCACCCACTCTTGTGCCCAAACCCTGTAGCTCAGTGCCAGGGCGCATGACTCCTCCAATCCAGATGTCTCCGGGGCACCCTCACCAGACACAGTCCCCTGGGGCCTCCCCGGCCTTGCCTCTACGGAGGGGCTCTACAGCCTATTCATCAGATCTAGAACCTCAAACTGTCCGCTCTAAACTACCTTCCAATTTGTGAGGATTGATCACACCCTCCTGTGCTCCTCCAAACTGAAACACTGAAACACACACAAACTATCTCCATGTGTGGCATTCTTTTCTTTCTGTCTTCACTGTGTTCCACCTCTCATTTTACAAAGATCTTAAATTTACTGTGATTTAAAAGACACTTTACCGGGTAACTCGGAGCTCTAGAATACTCTATATTTGTTTTATGCTTTGTCCTCTTTTTTATTCATATATTCTGTAAATAGATAGAGATATATTTAAATGATAAGTTAATCAAGGGACTAGGAGGGTGTGAAAAATGATCTCCATTTAAAGGACAGTCCTTTTCTTTATTTCTATAACTATGCCAAATTCATCTGGTGATGTTTGGGATAACAGATTCAATGGACTACACAATAATACTCTTTTTCAGCAGGAACCTATGCACTAATACCTGCATGTATAAAGGTTTTTTGTGTGTTTAAAAAAAGTATCTTCATTTTTAGCTGAAACAACATGCTTCGACACAGGCTGACTCTTATACCATCTCATACAGGATCACATATTGTTGATCCTTAGATGTGTCTATTAGATTGTACTTATTTATCCTCTGTATAAACTTTTCAAAACCTTATAAGAGATGGAGAAGAGATTTTAGGAAACCAAAAAGACTTTTCCTGTGGGGAAATAATTCACCTCCTCTTGCCCCAACAATCCTTATTTTATGCCATTTTATCGTAATAATAGTGTTTTTTGAAACAGGGGGAGAGGGGTTCAGCGAGCTACCCTCCATTTCAATATTGAGACATAACAGTATGTGAGTGACTGGCTTTCTGCAGAGTCCTCAACCGTGTCCTAACAAGCTCACTTTGTCTTCCAAGCTCATGCCGCTAATGTGTGTAGAAAGCATGTGTTGTTTTTCTTCCTGACTGTGTGCAACTGTTAATGTGTGAGTGTCAGTGAGAATAAGTGTGTGATTCAGTGGAACAGTCGGATGCAAGGCAGGACTTTTCCCTGGACTGATCAAAAGGAAGTTTGCCTTTTTCCACACAAAAACTAGGACTTCCATTAACCACAGCTTGTGTGTTGCATTTTGTAGCACTCAGATTGTTCAAAAACAAAAAAGAGTCAAGTATATAAAGCCCCAAAACTAGACTGTCAGTCATTGAGCAAATAAAGTACATACCGTACACAAGCTGAAATATCTGAAAAGTGCTGGAAATGGAAATATGCCACTTGATATTTGATTTGTGCATTACTTCTTCTACTGTAGCTGCTATATGGTCAACATAGACATGTTCCCATTGAAGGCCAGTTCTGAGTTTGAGATGTTGAATGTATGTACATTTGTTGTTATTAAAAGTAAGTACTGTAGCTATGGTAGATGCACTGAAGGCACAACGCCCCATGGGGTTAAGAGACTGTTCCATAACTAAAAAGGTCATTGGTTCAATATCTTTGACAGGCGTTTTCATCAGCAGCCATTTCTTCTGCCAAAGTGTCCTTTAGCAAGACACAGAACCAATACTGACTAAACTGTTGGAAGGCTGGATATATGACTCAGTAAGTTGCCTAAAACAGCCCACTCTTTACTGAATAGTCTCCATAACGAACTACTGCGCTGCTTCTGTAAGCTTTCTTTTAGCACATGAAGGGGCAGTGAAGACTTTGGCAACCACTGGTTTGAGTTTTGTCACAGTAAACATTTTAAAATGTACTGCACATTGTTTAATATTTGCTTCAGTTTTGATTGCATTGCTGCTGGTATTTCTGAATTCATATAACATACACTACATACAAAAATCAAAGATGGGAATAGGTCCATCATATATGTGTTTTCATTCAGAATCTGGGGGCACTGTCAGAGAGCCTTACATTGGTCATGAAAACTGAATACACAGCAGAGCAAGGTATCACTAAACTCCCAAAGGAGAGGAACAGTGATATGCTTCTACATGTTTGTCTGTAGCTCATCACCAGGACAGTACTGGGTTCCACTCAAACAGCTGAGTCCCTAACTCAGTCACAGCACTCAGCCACAGCAACCTAATTTAACAAGACATGTCTGTAATCCCTTGACCCTCGCAGGCTATCATGGACTCTCATACAGGGGTGCACAGTGACCACGCTTTCCCCTCATTACAATCCCCAGAAGTCCCTATACTGTAATAAGGTATAGCAATACACGACCTGACACACAGCTGCACAAATGCACATTTACAGACATGCACACAACCATAATAGCACACAATGACTGCTCCTGGCAAAAATGAGAAATCTTCAACAATCTTATTTGTTATCCACAACATTTTATGTTGTTGAAAATATCCTTGACTGAATTTGCAGAAAGCGAATCTCTTTATTTAGCCAGTAGTTCTTAACACTTTTATGATTAGGGATTTAATGTATGATTTTTGTTGAAGACATGAATTCATGTACTGTTACCCAAGGAAGACTTGGGATATTAATATAACATTTACATTTTTTATTTTTCATCCATTTTAAATAACAGTTTAGTCTTCGATCACAAGCAACTTGCTCTAAGTGGAAATGGGCACACATGTACATCCCTATATTCATAGCCTTGTCAGACATTGGGGCAACTCATTAAATATCAAAATTCTTCTATCAACCTAACCTGTGTTTTAAGCAACACTGTTGATGATGTGTTAATATTAGGGTGCATTGTGTTGTTTGATGATGTATTTCCTTATTTTTGTTTGGATAACTGGCCAAATGTAGACATAATTTTGTGATAATTATAAGATCATTACCAGTACAAAAAAAATCAATTTCTACAAAAACGTTGAATATGAGAAAATATCAGCAAATATCGGCAATCAGAATTGCCTCAATAGTCCAATGCAACACAACTGACAAACTTGCGTTTTGCAAGTACACGCAAAACCAGCACCTGAATGCAATATGTCCAGGCATGATCTGTGTTTCAGTCCTTATGTGAAATGTAGAATATCAACAACTGACATAGAATTAGACTCTAACTCTATGATTATTTGGCTTATCATTACAGAATCACTCTTGAATTAGATTACAATGGTGAAATCAATAACGGATCATAGCTTTTATCTGGATCCACATGACCTTTTCATGGTCTTCGCAATGCTAGAGCAGTGTTTTATTCTACTCACCCACATTTAAAACTAGGGTAGGTAATGTATTTCAGAAGCATTTTTTGTTATTTGTTGAAATTGTCTTTACATCCGACAGCAATCAATAAATCAAATGCTCTGATTGTGTAATAAGCCCATCCTATGATTGACTGGCCTACCTACCTGCCTACCTGCATGCACTCTGCCTGTGCACTCTGCACATGAAAATGTGTTTTGGGGAAATGGCTTTGGAGGGAGGCCCAAACGGAGGGGGTGGGATTTTTTTGGTTGGTACTTTAAATATCTAATCTTGCTAGTTTTTCCAACATTACCTACCCTAGCTTTAACACCATGTCTACATCTGCAGTAAATAGCTATCTGAAAGGCTGAAACCCAGCCCGGGACTCTTTAGACCATCATCCAGAGGGGCAAAGGGGTGGGAGGGACAGAGTTCTGCGACAAAAATGACAGAAAACAAACACATAGAACTGTTTCACCTCTGGAATACTGATTGTCTGCACAGTGTATGCTTTTAAACCTTGGTCTTCCTGTACCTGCTAGCCTTGCACTGCACAAAAGCAGACAGACTGCTGTGCCTCGCACATCAGGAAAAAGTCCCCTTTTTTCCTCACAATATGACCTTATTAAGGTGTGGAGTTGGAAAACAGTTTGGAGCCTGTCTGTGAGACAAAGGCATATATGTGAGGAAGAATTGATGCACTGAGCGAACGATATAGTCGGACTTTCAGCCACGGGGAAGACAGGTAGACAGACACCCAATGGGGTACTCATGCTGACGGGGTACTTGTTTCTCGGGGGACTTTCAGCATGTCGCCTCTTTCCTTATGATTGTTCCTGAGTGCTAGTGGATGTTTGTCAGTGTGGTATTGATTGGAAGTATATGAGGGAAAGCTTTGAGTGTAGCTATCTAGCTAGCAGCTAGTGTTTGGGTGTGTGTGTGACTGTGTTTCCCACACTGCCTGGCAGGGTCGATGGCTGGGGCTGGACGCTGTCAGAGGAGGGTGGGACAGGGAGGCACAGATCATAGCTTACGGAGAGATAGACACTGGACAGGGATTGATTAGTTGGCCTGAACTTAGTCTGGTCCATCATGACAGATAAGTGGTTTAGGGGAGGGTTGGTTGGGAGCACTGTGTATCAGCTGAATCTGTCACTGTCAGTTAGACAGCAGACACGATCTGCGTGTCTGTTTCATCTGGGCCAGCGTCTTTGCAAAATCTCCTGTCTTGGACTTTTTATGCAAGAAAACTGCCAATTTTTATGAAATTAAGAAAAGCAGTTTTTGATTGATGACCATGTAGCTTTTAAATGATGGAATGGAAATGAAAAGGGGTTTCATAATAATTTTCTCAACTCACAGAAGACCATGTAATCCTTCATTCTGAGTAAAGACATGAAAATAACCGAAAATGGAGTAACAAGATTTTCACCTGACAGCAATGTTTATTCTTCAAGGCGATTTGCTATTTCTATCCTCCCAGACTATTTGCTGCAGCCTCATCTGTAGCGTAATGTTGTATAGAGACAGTAGTTTTTTAGAGGAATCAGCTGGGAATTAGATAAGGAGGCTTTGAAACTTTGTGTCTTTTGAGATATGCGAATAAAGAAAAACAACTGTGACTCACTCACTCATGCAAGGAACTATTTTCATCATGTCTCCCATGTCATCCATCTAAACGTGAAGAAAATGGCTGTATGAGAGCAACAGAGGAAATAGCAATGAAGGGCAGATGAAGGATCACGCCAGCTGCCAGCGTTCTGTCCAAACACTCCAAGCTACTCTGTTCAGAAATCAGTGGAAATAGTGGGAAAACACCTGACATGTCTGTGTTTTAATCTTGGAATGAATAGTTTCATTTTAAAATCTTGCACTGGTATGAATTGGTTGCTCTATTTTAAGTGAATTTAGGTCAGGGCTACCTGGTCTTGGGAATATAACTGTGTATTTTGGGGTAAGAAAGAAAATTTATGTAAATTCATAATGTTTGGCAGAAGTCATTACTCTTTTCCTCTGCCTGAGGCCATACCTGGCTCTGGCCCTGCTGTTGGCCCGAGGTAGATGTGTTGTGAAGCAGCCAGCAGGTTTGTAAGTTGCTTCGGTGTAACCCCCCCATCACAGAGCTTTGGTGGAGCTCCACATGGCACCTCTGTAACATTTCCAATTCATGGTTGTTTCTGTAACACTAATTCTCAGATTCTGTTTGGTGCACCTCCAATTTCGCTGCCTAATCTTAGCCTCCCTCTCCCTTTGTGCTGCCCTACTCGCCCATGAATATGGGTTGATGAATCAGTGATGCACACTAATGAAATCATTTGCTATGATTGAGGATTAGATGTAGCAGTAGTGGAATTGAACCTGCAATTCCTCTGGGGAGAAGAAGGCACGTGTGTTTTTCCCGAGGCTCTCGTTATTCATTCATGACCACAAATTCTTCCCACCCCTCCAACAAACGCTCAATTTATTTTATACACAGGCACCAGAATCAAGTGTTCCGCATGACGTAATGTACCTCAGAGTGATTGGATATGATATGACAATTGCTATATGTGGTGAAAAGTTTTGTTTATCGTAGCGTCTAACACAGCTGACCTCTTTTGCTGCCGCTCTAGTGAGATGGAATAACACGACAGTAATGTTATTGTGACCACAAAGTGGGCTGTTGGGCAGTGTAACCTGGATATGACCTAGTTTAGGGATACCATGCAACAGCGGGGAGCATATAAAGTCACTCTAAGGCTGAGGGGGTTGGGGGTGCAGAAAGGGCACGTTCATATTACATTTGGAGAGATGAGGGTTTTCATTAAAAATCCTGCTTCTCGAAGCTGTCTTTCATTTGCTGAAGTATGTACTATAATTCCACTTAATCTGATGTTGGGAAAAGGACCTATTTATATTTCTGTATTTATTTTAGACTCTCTTAATAAGTGATGTCATCACCATAACAGATAATGATCACCAAATTGTGTGTATGTACAGAGTTCATAACATGCCCATGATTTTTAAGGAAACATGTCATTTGCATTGTATAATCTCTCTACTTTGATGCAGCGCAGGAGTGGGACATTTTTGTTACATGATGCTACAGACCAAGACTTTCTACCTGAAGGCTCAACCTTTTTGTTTCATGAAGGCAGTGACTGGTTCAACACTTCTTATGAGGACATGCGACCTTTTGGGGAGGACAGTATTTTGACCGCTTTGCTATTGATCAATGGATATCTATTTTTTCTGCATTTAACACGGGAACTATGGGAAAAAGCAATAAGGGAACTGTACAGGTATGGTGTGACTGGATGTGTAGCCTGCAGGACATTGCACTGACCCATACGACAACCACAAACACAGCAGCCGTGGCTCGTAGTTTGTGTGGCAGTGAAATGAGTGAGGCAAAAACTGTATTGTCGATAAGCACACATACTGGATGAAATAAAACGGTATAGAATAAAATATAAGGAACACCTGCCTGGAGTTTTTTTTTTTTTCTCTCTGTCCACATGCTGCATGCTCTGAATTAGACTTCACAAAGTCGCTGAGACATACCACAGTGCATTATGCACACCTCTGACACCATTTTTATTGTACCTTTTTGTCTACCTCTGTGTATGTATGTTCTGGCAAATTTGCGTGGTTACTCTAATTGTATTTCCCCTCTATCTTGTGAGAAGCATCAGTAAGCAAAAGTCTTTCGCACACACGTACACATTCACTCACAGATGCACACAAAGGGCGGTCAAGAGACAGGTGAAACTCCTCAGAATGCTGGAAATGTTGGCAGACATGTAAAAAGGAGGACAGTCTGGGTCTGCCCCTGTGAGCACTCAGCCATCTGCTTCATTAGAATTCCCCCTTGAGGTAACCTTCCCTTCTCCAAGAGGAACTCATTGAAAGTGAAGGGCTTTGTTTTAGATTGTCTATTGTAATTACGCATTATTCTTCTCCTGCCTGCTGAGAGGAGAGGAGCTGGCTTACAGCCGCCCGCTCAGCATCAGATGGCGACAAAAAAAGCACACAGGATCGTGGCGTAAGCGGTGCGTGGCTGCCGCTGCCACGTGAGCCTCCTGTACGCTGCCTCTGTGTTTTGTGCAGCGGGCCAGATCAGCGAGGACACAGTGACATCCTCGCGGTTGAGGTGACTGTCTCTCTGCTGCCATAGAGGGACGACCAGCACTAATGCCTTCCTCTGCAGCATCTGGGATAATCTGCTCTAGTTCTCCTTGGGTCAAACTCAACAGTAATTAATCCTACCATTACCCTGCAGGCCTCAGGGTTAAAGCACTGTATATGCGTGTGTCTCAAGTTTTGTCTCTTTTTCCAGATAGCCCTTTTCAACTCCACACTAGTGCTGGAGCAGGGAGAAAGCATGCCTCAACTTTTACATAAATGAAAATGTTTTAATGATGACATTTGAGAGAGACGTGGGGATTTGGGTGGATTTCAGTCGGCCAGAGGGATGAAACTTCAGTGTCCTGAAAGTTTAAGATCTGTACAGAGCAAAGGATCAAACGTAGAGTTGTTATGTAAATTCAGTACATAAAAAGTGCCATTATCTTGTTTTCAACATCCTCTTTTTTTGTTTTTTCCCTATCTTACGGACCTGTTGTATTTCTAAGTTTGTTTTTAAGGAAAAATGCTTTTACTTTTTCCATATCTTCTCACGATCATAGCATGCAGGCCTGGCACTATATTTTTTTGGCAGCCCAGGGCCCAGAGCACTCAAAAACACACACAGTAACTACAGCACATCCGTATTAGTGCTTTTTTTCCTCTAAAACCCTGCCGTCAAAGCCTTTTGACATCTGCCAGTTAGTTCTCAAATATTGTCCAAATGCCAACTTTGCAATGCTCCAGCTTTTGATGCGCATGGCTGAAAGTTTTTGTGTCAGTGTGTATGTGTGTGTCCATGCACGTGGGTGACTCTGTATTTGTGTATGTATATTGGGATTAAGTTCATGAAAGCATACGCATGGATAACATCAGAAAGATGGCCACAGGTTGCCAACCTCATGTCCTCACTCTGCCTCTTGCCCTGACCACCCACCACCCCGCCCTTGGTCCTCTGCTCACTCTTTCCCTCTCTTGCTGAAAAATCCTGATGGTCAGAAAGAGGCCATATGTGCCCTACTTAGAGGTAGAGAAAAGTGCTGACAAAAAAGTATTAGAAATAAAAGGTGGCACATGAGCTCAAGGACCAAGCTAATAGTTCCCATCACCAGGAGAAGACATGTGATTAGTGGTGAATGTGTCTGTCAAATAGGATGTTCTTGTGTATTATTAACTCATGGACTTTGATGACACTCTATATTCCAGTGGTGGAAAGTAACTAAGTGTTGTCAAGTTGGGGCCTATGAGTTGTTAGTAGTTCCATGAAAGAGACATTTCACCTCTAAACTTTTCACATGGTTTCATTTAAATAAATGCTTGAAGCCCAATGAGATAAAACTATCCAACATATCACAAAAAAGCAAAGATTTTCAGAACTTTGTTTTTCTCCATCCACTAATCATAGGGTTGGCGGTTCGATCCCCAGCTCCTACTGTCCACATGTCAGAGTATCCTTGGGCAAGACACTGAACACTGAATTGCTCCCAATGCTTAGGCCACTGCCTTGCATGGTAGCTCGCTGCCATTGGTGTGTGAATGGGTGAATAAGAGTCAAATTGTAAAGCACTTTGGATAGAAGCTATATAAATGAACTGACACACTGATGCATTAGTATTAATGATATTTAACAATGTTATAATGTAATTTTTAATGTATCAGTCACAGGGGGCATTTTACTGCAGAATGAGTATTTTACATTTGATACTTTAAGTACATTTTGCTTTTACTTAAGTAGGATTTTTAAATTAAGGACATTTACATGTAATAGAGTATTTTTACATTGTGGTATTGCTAGTTTTACTACTGTTATCTTGAATCAAATTACACATTTCTCTGGGTTTGAACATTGTTGGAAACATCTGGGACTCAACAAAATATATAACATAGGTCTTGTCATTTTTAGACATTCTAATGTGGAAATGTTAAATATTATACCTTTAAGTAAAGGATCTGAGTACTTCTTCCACCACTGCTATATTCATATTGTGCTCACACTGTAATGTACATTGAGAGTATATCACATAATAGCCACTCTTTTTTAACCTTTTCTGGCCATTCCTGTGTCATCGGGTGAGTGTTAATCTGAACTGAGACAGACGTTGATTTGCACTGCCTTGAGCTGCGACCCCACTGTGATATGTCAACACAAGAGCCGGCAGCTCAAGTTGTCACCGTGCCATCTGCTAACAGCCCGTCCTAAATGTCCATTTCTAAGCACAGCCAATCTCCCCTCCAGACAAACCCTCCGAGGCTGATATAGTTAGCTGGCTATTTATGACTAGGGAGGCTTAAATCCATCTTGCGATGCTCATAAAATGTTTAAATACTATTTATTGAATCGGTCCTTGAGATTGAATTGCAGAGATTAATTCCAAAATGTGATATCCGCTATTTCCAAAATATGACCCCTACTCTGCTTAACTTATTGCCAGCATGAGAGTAAAATATTCCAGTGGATATTTTTGGTGCTTTTAATTTAAAGGAGAGTGAGGCTGAACAGTAAGCTGATATAGTTTTCTCTCCACAACAAATGTAGCATTTTGCAAAGAAACCAAATACATCTCAATGTATTAGCATGCTATATCGTTCAGTGGATGATTCCTACATATTTCATAAAACCTCTCTCTCTCCTCTAAAAATTATAATATAAAAAGAAACCCAGAGGAACTCATTTGAAAGAGAGGAAAATACCATTTTCTTATTTTTAGCAATTATAATCCTCCATGACTAGTGATCCCTGCAACACCATCCTCCTCCTTTCCCCCAGTGAGAGTTGATGGGGAAAAAGATCTCCCTTTCTCACATTTCTCTTCCCCCCTTGGCTCTGGAGACGCCGTACCCCTCACCATACACCATCACTCGCTTTTCACTGCGGGTAAACTGCATGAGCAGAAGACTCAGCCCCCACAGCCTGAAGCCTCTGTCCCCTGTTTATCATATTAGCCCACGCCCTTGAGCATTTTGCAACCAGACTCATCCTTTGAACTAAGGAGAAAAAGCAGACCAGGGCGACCATACCATAAATCATATGGGTTTAAATTCTGAAATGGCCTTGTACTAAACCAGGCTTCAGAATGGAGCGTCTTGATTGGCTGTCTTGGTAGGCTTGTGTTCCAGCCATGACTCCTGTTTCCTCTGTTTGGCTATGAAAACTAAATATTAGCAGCACAAAATATTTTGTGATAAAATCATGTCGACGTGAGAGTCATCCATGAAGAGCTGGGGGATCACATTATCCTCCAGCATATGTATCTAGAAAGGCTTAATTACACCAGTGCAGGACTAGCCATTGTTCAGAATAATTAAGATAGGTTGAGTGTCATTACTGACTCCCATAGTTCTAATTTTGCAGAAGAGCCAGTCTGTTGAGCAGAATAGGAGCAATTTTGGAGACAGCCAGCTAATGCACTGAATTTTACACTGGCCCCTGCTGACTTCCATGCTTCACCTGCAGATGAATGTCTTAGCTGCCATTCATGTAGTGTATTCCAGGCCAGTACCAAATGTGATTGGAATCCACTACACGAATGGGCTGCAGTATTTACCTTTTGAAAACTAACAAACAAGCAAATCTCAATAATTTACTCTGATGAATGCCCCAAATTCATAAACAAAATGTTTCCCATCAACCAGGTAACAGATGGAACGCACATGATGAAAAAGTGGCCTGTAATATTCATATAGCCCAGGAGAGCTGTTAGATATACCAGCGCTGAGGGCAGAATCAGCTGTGATTGTTAGACCTTAGTACAACAGAAGCCTGAAAGGCCTTTCAATGATTTTTTTTATTATTATTATGAAACATAAAAAAATCCCTGTCGCTGACCACCTCTGGTGTGCTTAAGAGTCAGAAATAGATCTCACTAAAAGGCCTAAAGGACTGTTGAACAATCAGCGGCACATTCACAAAGAGAGGGCTGTGGAGGGGGGAGGAGAGCGGTGGGTGAGGAAGGAACGAGGCAGAGGAGACAGAAGAATGGGAGGTGGGTGAAGAGGGAGACCTCGAGCAAAATTAATGAATCTTGACAAAATGGCTACATGGTCTAAATTATAAAACACCTGTGTATTGATTGACATTCCTCATTGACCAGGTCTGGTCCTCTTTCGGCTCCAAAAGGGCACTTTGAAATGATTTGCCAATATGACTTCAGAAAGAATCAAGTCACATACCGCTTTTGGAGATGTGCAGATCATTCAGGCAATTGGTGATGCTGCCATTCTCTCCTTCTGCCTGCCAGCACTGCAAAGTTGTGCCATTTATGTCAATCTCCTGACCACAGAGAGAGCTACACATGTAAAAACTGCCATGTGACTGGCTGAGGAACATACAAAACAGTTCTCATTCATTTAAAATAAAAAAGTGCAACAAATCTGCGTTTTCCAAAATCATTTTAAATCACTGTTGCAGCAAATCTAATTTTCTGATCTTACGCAGCTGAGGTTAAGGTTTTGTTAGGTTAGGGGTTGGGTTGGGTTGGTTAGGGAAAGATGATGGTTTCAATGAGCTGAAACTTAGGTGATAATTCTCTGCAGGTTCGTCACACCAGCAACCACTTTCACATTGTCACATTGTTTTCACATTGTCATTTGATACATTGTTATTATAAAAATATCGATTATAGCTGCTTTCAGGAAACATCTAGTCCCAACTGTGACCTCATCACTCCGTATGTTACTCAGTAGCATTTCCCACTTAAACTTGAGAGGACAAGTCCAAACATATTTTTTTTTTACATGTTCCAGCCATCAAAGGTATTTTTTGTGTTTGCCCGGAATGATAAAATGTTTGCCAACAGCGAATCCATAATATTTCCACAGACTTGCTTGTCAGTGCAGCAGACTTAACATACGTCCAGCGAAGACGAAGAATAGAGCACTTTCACCTGGCAGAAAGCAGACATCTGTGGCATCACTGAAGTACCTGTGAAGACTTAAACCTTATAACACATTAAAAATAACTTTTGACTGTTGAGGTCGCAGATGGGGTTAGGAAACATAGCGGTTTTGGTTAAAATCAGTACTTCGATAAGGTTATGATAAGGGAATGATCATGTTTGTGGCTATAAGAAACCATTGTTGACAGTCAGTAGGAAACAGGAAAATGAACAGCAGTCTCCTGTGTCAAAGTCTGTCGTTTTCTTGACCCATTCAAGTACCCCGACCTCCTCCCTCTGTGGTATTTATGGCTGTAGAACAACATCACATAACTTCCTCCTTCGCTCCCAGTGGACAAGAGTAATAATTCCTACGGTAGAGGGCTTTGTCACTTGAACGTAAACATACTATATGTTGTTTTGGGGTATTTTCTGTCTTCTGTTGCGAGTCAGGTATCTCCTACAAAACCTGATATACCATTATCATTACCAACAGCCCTCTATGAAGCAGGTTTCATAGAGGCTATAGTCTTTACATAACATGAAGGCGGCAGAAGCTCATTTGTGTAAAGGATGACTCACTTTCATTAGCAGAAGTGGATCCTTCTGAGCTATCGTACCTTTGATGTTTCCTCCTTAGGTGTGTCACAGGGAATCATTTGTTATTTGCAAAATGTGCAAGATTGTCTGTGTATGTGAGAGTGTGTAACCACATAGCTCACAGCAGTGGATACAATAGACAGTTACAGTATGGTGCCAACTTCCCCAGAGCAAAACAGAGAAAGAACAATAAGAAGGAGGAGTAAGGGGAAATTGTATTGTGTGTGAATGCGTGTGTGTGTGTGTGCATGCTTATACCTGTGACTGTGGATCTTTAGCTGTGTCTATATGTATGTGTGTGTGTGTGCCAGGACACAAAAGCTGTAAGTATGTCAGCGTGTGCAAATGTGTGTGTTTTGTGTGTGAAAAGAGGGGTGGAGGAGAGAACCCAGAGCCAAGATAGTGTAGGAAGAAGGAGGAGGATGTGAGAGAGTTGTGCAGGAGAGAGGAAAAGACCTGTGAGGTGATGGGCGAGCGACAGAGTGTGTCTGTGGCCAGGGTGAGTGTGCTGTAGGTGTGTGTGTGTGTGCTTCTAAAGAGTCTGAGAAAGAGATGGACAGACAGGGAGAGAAGGAGGCGGTGTTTTTGAACATACAGTTATGCTTCCTTTCTATTTCTGGCACAGCCGTTGGGATTAAAGGAGGCAGTTCAACTCTGAATATTTCATGATTATGTGTCAACCATGGAGACATTTAGATTATTAGCATTCTCCTTTCTGCTGTGATGATCAGAAGAAGCAGTATTTGTTGTATTTCTTCTTGACCTTTAGTTGCCCTCTCACCTGTTTCCTGTTCACCCAATTGACCATTCCAAACTCCTTCCTCAAACAGCGATCACAGCTTAGCAACCGTAGCTAGGCACGGCAAGTTAAAGTGATGTGCATGGGGCTCCAGTAATATACTATACGATACTTGGAATCTAAACCTAGGGTGGTTAATGTATTTTAGAAGCACTTTTTCTTTCCTGACAGCATCCCCACAGCATTCAATAACTCAAATGCTCTGGGAAAAATATTTTAAAAATACGGTATCTGTTGTGGCTGCAACAGTCCTGTAATAAGCCCATGATTGGCTGGCCTAGCAGCCTGTCTACCTACCTACCTGCCTACCTGCATGCACTCTGCCCCGTTACTTTCAAGAACAAGGGGCACATCAATGGCTAACTACATTAGTTTGTGGGGTTACAACTTATGTATATGTGTACTTTCATGTATTTATTCCAGGGTTCCAGAGTTTTACACTTAGCCTATTTTAAGAGAAATTGTGCTCGCTTTGTGAGATAGTGTGACTAACTGGCTGTATCCAATCAGTGTGTGGAGTGACTGCAGTGAAATGTCTTAAACCGCATGGAGGAAGTTGCTGAACGAATTCAATAATTCCCACATAAGACAGAGTTTGCACTCAAAGAGATCCCAATGAGGTGAAATTCACTTCCTAATCCCCTGCCAAAAACTCAGCTGGAAAAATAAGGGAATGGGTTTTTTTATGGTTTTATGTTGGTCTGCAGTTAGTAAGCTCGGAGCTCCAATAAGGATCCTATGCTCTCTCTCTCTCTCTCTCTGGCTTCCCCACTGACACTTCTTCCTCCCTTCACCTCCCTCCAAAGCCCTAAATCACTCTGACTGTGGACAAGCATCCAGTTAATAAACCTAACAGCCAGCAGGGAAGTGCTAGCATTGCCTATGTGTGAGTGTGTGTGTGCGTGTGAGAGAGGGGTCCAGAGTAACATACTGTATCTGTATATAAAGTCTCTAGGGAGGAAAAAGCACCATATCTGATACTGATAACAGCTTGGAGTGATAAATCCATCCACCATTTTTTCCAGAGCCATCTTTAAACCTCACAACTTATGAAAACATCCTTCTATGGCCACAGTGGAGGACCAACCGTATACTGCATGTGGGAAAATCATTCTCTGTGATAGTATTTAACAAAGCTGAAGACATGATTCATTATCTGTAGCACAATGACGATGAGGCGTCAAAGCCAAAGCCGAATTTAGGTATGAACGTTCTGTGCTATGTCACGGTTGAGAGGCTGCAGGGTCACACAGTTTGAAATGCAGGTGCACAGACGTGCAGGGTTTCCTGCGGCAAGCAGGCAGTTCTCTTGTCAAAGGTGTACGGAGGCATGACACGTAAAGACATACACACACACACACACACACACACACACATCTCCCCTCTCGGCAGCCAACCGCCACAGGACGGCTGATAAAAATATCACAAGCCCTATCAGGCAATTAAACAGGGAGACGCAGCAGCGGAGTGTGTTGGCTGCTTAATGGCTTTGGCCTCCCCGTGCAGGAGCCAGTGTGACTGGCCAACAGGGGGGATATGGACCACTGATGGAGTGGGAAATCAAAAGGTAGGTGAAGCAGCTACATTGGTCTCAGTGAACAGTTTTTCTGTCACGTGGTAGAAGAAAGGTGCTCAGGGAGGTCTTACCACAGTCTGAGGAAATGTTTCTGTGGAGAAAAAAAGGATTAAACTGTGAAGTTGTAATAGTTTGTTGGTACAACTTTTCAGTGAGTCATGATTTATAAATTCTCAAATAGCGGGTTTATTAATGGTTAATGAATCATTTGGTAATGCCATCAGTAATAAGCCATTAATGAGGACAACGTTTGGGTTGCCAGGTTGTGAAAAATCTTTTGGCTGGTGCTCGTCCTCAAAACCTTTGTAGTTTTAGCTTCTTTGTAGCTCTTTTCAACTGGTTTGTAAGTTGTAACTAATGGATTTATTAATAGTTTATAATTAATTTGTCAATGCCTTAAAGATTTGTAATAAGCCATTAATAAGAACAACTCTCCATTACATCATTTGACTATTAACTTATATGAAAGCCCTGCAGAGCATACGGACCAAAATCCATTTATTAATAACTTAATAACATTTACAACTACAGACTTACAGATTTCTGACCTATAAAACATAAATAAAGAATTTATTCATCGTTAATAAATCAATTAATTACAACTCATAAACCCCTTATAAAGAATGCATGTACCCATAGATTTTATCTGCTATCTACTGACTACCTGTCACAACATCTCAAGCCTGTTGCAAGAAATCTTGGTGTCCTGTTTGATAGCAATTTATGTTTTGAGCAACATGTCACTAAGCTTGCCCAATCATGTTTTTATCACCTCTCTCAAATATTGCGAAAATCTGATCTATTTTAAGTCTTAGTGATGCAGAAACTATTTTCTGAAAATGCTTTTATCTCCTCACGCCTTGATTATTCTAACAGCCTGTTCATTTGTCTCAATCAAAAAACGTTGACACGACTGCAGACTGTACAGAGCTCAGCTGCTAGGCTGTTAACCAGGACCAAGAAGTACGACCACATCACACCTGTTTTAGCCTCTTTACATTGGCTCCCTGTTTGTTTTAGGATTGGTTTTAAGATCTTGTTGATTACTTTTAAGGCTCTTCATTGCCTGGCCCCAGATTCTATTTTAGAACTTTTAATCCCTTATGAACCTTCACATAGTTTTAGGTCTTCGGGCAGGGGTCTCCTGTCTGTTCCTGAGTCCAGGATGAAAACAAAGGGGGACAGAGCTTTTGCCATCAGGACCCCAAGGGTCTGGAACAACTTGCTGAAGAAATTAGGTTGTCTGAGTCAGTGTCTTCTTTCAAATCTCTTCTGAAAACGTATTTTTATCGGAAAGCATATCCTGATCATACCTGAGCTGTCTATTTTATTGGTTTTTATGTATTTTATCATACACTGTGGTATTTTATTTCTCTCTGTGAAGCGCTTTGTACTTTGTTTTGATAAGTGCTCTATAAATAAAGTTTATTATTATTATTATTATTATTATTATTATTATTATTATTATTATTATTATTATCATCCTCTTGGAGCTATTATATCTACATATAACATTCCTAGTTTCTTCTCTCTTGATATAATGAATAGACCCAAGTCATTATAGTCATATCGGCTGCTGAGATTTCTACTATCTTGAAAAGGTGGGTAAATGGAGCCTGTTGCATAGTGTACCCATGAATGTTAGCAGGCATCTGCTCTGTTTAAGTACCCTTGAGCAAACTGTTCAGTCGCCACCAGCTCTGATGCAGCTGCTCTTTATCCAACACTACAGTCTGATGTCCCTGGACAACCTTACAACAGTTGAACTTCATTTTATTATCACATCGAAGAAAAACTTTGTAATCTGAGATCACAGGGACTTCGACCTCAGCTGTATTCCTTGTGCATATAGACGTCATACCCCTGATGCTGCTTCACCTCAGGACACACAGAACATCACGGATGAGATGGATCTACTCTCCATAATGGACATTCCTCAAACCCAAATGGACATTATCAGCTGGGTGATAGAGGTTGGTATCTGTTCCATGTCTTGGCTCCTGGCATGTCTACCACTCTCACCTCAGCAAGGGGGTCTGTGATGGACTCCGTATCACCTCACACAATTTCAGCCAGCCGATACAAGGTGGCACAACTGTGGACTTGGATAGAGACACAACTTTCTTTTGGTTGTGCGTGTGTATGTGTGAGAGAGATACGGTAAAAAAAGAGAAAGAGAGTGACAGCGTGTGTCCCATGATCCCTAGATTCAGGCTGCAGTTAATGGAGACAGATAGTAGGTTAGTTACTCCAGTGGAACAACAGCACTGATAAACTAGACTCCTTGTTTAGCACTCAAACAGAAATAAACATTCACAACATGGGGCAAAGCCTCTTCTCAAAGGGCTTTATTTGTTGGATGGAAAAACCTCTTTCAGCTCCATTAGATGTAAGCATGATGGAAAAGAGGAGACAGATTTGTTATGATGAAAACCTCACCTTCGTAAGCCCATTCTCCTTGTATTTCTGCCTGCAACTTTGGTCTAAAGTAATAATAACTGGTAGTACTTAGATTGTATAATAAAGATTACACCATAATGAGACATTGCAAGTGTTCCATCAAAGTCAATTTAGCTTAAAATGTGCTTGGAGTATGTTGGTTCGCAGATGTGAGGATTGAGTCACATTGCTCAGGGGCATTTGGGTAGCAATGTTGATACCAGTGACTGCTAGCTTATTCTGTACTGTGGCATTAACAGTGGAAAATTTGGACTTTCAACAGGCAACCAAGCATCAGGCACTAAATGCACATTACTGACAAGAATAAAACTATCAACCATATAACAACCAGCCTGCTGACATGTTGCCTAATGTGTCTTCCCTGTCCACTGTTTTCAGCCACATCAAGGCATACGGAGAGAACACGCCTCACCATGGCAGATGTGGATTTGGCTGACAAAAATCATGAAAACACATGGAGAGTGGGTCAAAATGAAGAATGATAACTTGATGTAATGGCTCTATGTGTGGCTGTATTTGCTCAAAATCCCGCTCCCCTCCCCATCAGCACTAACATCTAGATGAAGGGCTGCTAAGTCAGCTCCGGTCCAGCCTGCTCTTGCTCCACAGCTCAGCCTCCCAGTGTGTGTGTGCTGCAGACAAAGATAGGACTCTCAAAGGGCCAGCACAATGCTGGGCGGCTCAAAGGCTCCCATTTCTGCTTGCTCCTCTCAGTCTCCCTCTATCACACTTTTTCTAATGGAAAAAAAATTACCCGGCCCACACATCAGAGCATGCTGTAGCATTGACAAAATGACTTATTACTCCTCGTTGCACACTTCCCTCTCTCTCCCTGGATTCATCGAGCTCCCAACCTTCTCTCAAAATGGCTGGCACCTCCTGGTGCTTGTCTAGCCTGTCACCCTTCCTCTGCAGTGACCTTGAGACGGAGATGAAGGAGTGATGGTGCTCCCATAACTGCTGCAAAAAGCCCCCTCCCCCACAAAAAAAAAAAAATACACAGCAGCAAGATGGCTTTCACATAACACTGACAGCCTGAGGAGGGTGTGGGGGGGAAACCCTCTGCATATCCGCATCAATCAAAACAGGATTAGGGTGCCTCTCTCTGGTCCTTTTTTATTTCCCATTAACTTGAAGTTGCTGATGAAATACGGAGCTGTTAAATGGTAACTGGGGTTGCAAAGTCGCAATATAGCTTTTACTATCGTATAATAATATTTAATTTAATACGTTAAATTTAAAAAGACAAACAACAACATCAATATTTTTTTTACAAATAACGGGATAGCTTTATAAAAATTCTACTAGTTTACAAGATTTGAATGTTTGGATTGTAACCCTGTATGACCTTCCAAATTTTATTTATTATAGTATTGGCATGATCATTAACACAATGAGTGTAGACGCTTTATTGTAACACTGGTGCATTGCCATTGTCAATGACACAGGGGGGCAAAGTCATTCTGACAGCAAGACACACAGATGAAAAGATGTGACAATGTGTGAAACAAAACTGTCTGTTGTAATCAACCACCTTCACAGGCAAATACGATCCACCCCGTCACGTGACCCATTGGATGCCATTCTTCGACGTCTTGCTGAAATAGGGACGCAGACAAGAGATGATGCATTAATTATTAATCAAATAAAGACAGTGAGAAGTGATAGGAGTGGAAGGCAATCGTCCTGGCCATGCTGAATTAATGAAGCGACGGCTTTCTTCCACATGCCAGGTTTCTGAATGACTCGGCTCATCACTGCTCACTTTCTGGAGCCGTCTTTGCCATCCATCCATGGACAAGCTCAGAAACCCAGGGCTCCAAAATATCCACTCTTTAGCCACTCTTCATTAAAACTAAAAGCCCGATCAGTTTACAGGCTTGTTCTCCTCATGACCTTGAGCTCATGCAGGCGAGGGTGGCTTTCAGCAGGAAATTTTGAGTTTTTAGTCCCCGCTGAAAAGTAGACATCATTGGCTCAGCTGAGGGTGAGAGTGGTGGGGTCCCAGTGCACGGCTGTCAGGCGACCCTGTCCAATTCCTGTCCAGTACACCCTTCTCTAACCACCTGAGCCTCTGCGCTGTGTGCCCGTCTGCTGGCAGTGGAGTCAAGTAGTACAGAACCAATTCATTGCTTCACACCAATTCAAAATCTAGTTTCACTTGCCCTGTCAGGTTACACCTCCTCCCTCACACTTCTACCTCTTTTCTTAACACCTGTGGTGATGTCACTGAGTAGCCCTGCCGGAGAAATGCTGCTGTGTCCTTTCCCCTCAAAATGAAAAAAAAAAAAAAACAAATAACAAAAAAGTAAAAATTACTCAAGGAGGAGTTGGGCATTCCCATAGCAACCAGGTCCTGTGGTATAGGCAGGGATATCAGGCCAAGCCCAATGCCATTTGCATACAAATTGCCCAGCTGGCACCTTGTTGTTATGACAACGGCACACAGCTCCCAGAATTCATTTGGAAGTGAAATACAAAAGGAAAGCAGCCAGCGAGGAGTCATTGATGAAATTCCTTTTCTTTTATAATGAAGACGCTGATGACACTGACACAACGTTTTCATGTAAATCCAAACACCATATAGTACCTGCAGGAAATGAGAAAAAATATCAGATACTCAAGACTTATTGGACAAGATAATAACTCGAATGCAGGTTGAAATGATTGTAATATTAAAGGAGTATGTATGTTTTCCTGCAGCAAAATATGTTAAAATTACACTTGTCAGTGTAATGTATCCAGACAAGTAAATCCTTGTTTTTTCCTTCACAAACTGATCAACAAATTCTATATTCCTCTGTCAGATTTTCCAAAGTGCATCTGTTTTCTTTTTGGTTAACCTGATTTTGCAAACCTTTATATAATTCCTTACAATGAGCCATGGCAAATCCTCAAAGGTTCAGAGAGAAAGTAAACTCGGCTGACAACACAGTGTCCTCTACTGGCAGCATGTGGCAGGAAGTTTACACAACTGCCTGTCTGGCTAAATGGATAATATTTAGCTCAAGGGCAACTGAGCTGATGCTTTTCCATAGTCATCCTGGCTCAGCTTACTGGTCAGTTAAATTGCCCTGCTGTGGGGTCTGTGAGCATTCTGTGAACCCAGCCTATCTATTTATCCCAGCAACCACCACAAGACTGTGGTTTAATCATTGGCTTCTGTGCGGCTGTCAAACCATCTCAGGCTAATCAGTGCCTCTCTCGGGGGGACGACAAAGCAGCTTCTGGATCCAATACTTGACCTTTACTACTCTGCTGTGCTGATCTATGGGCAAGGTGAGCCCTCGCCCTGTACATATTAAACTGGGCACTTTTCCCCCTTCAGCGTGTTAATAATGAGAGCCCCATTGATCCCGTTACAGATTGTTAGAAACTGGTACAAACCACTTCAGCTCGGACTGAAAGGCCTGTGTCAGCAACACCACAGCAACACAGCAGTGTGTGTTTACGTGTGTGAGTGTGTATGTTGCATCCTCTACCTCAGGGTGGGAGCAGAAGGAAGGTGACACATCCTGCCTCCCCAGCATATAAATGCAAGAGCCTTCTTGATGAAGTGCCTCTGGCTCTAAGGCATGACAGTTTAGCATGTTCCTTTCCCTGAATGTGCAACCTTTCCCAAGGTCACAATTCGCCAGCAGCACAGATCTTTACTAAAGCACCACCCTGCTCATTTGTCACTTACCATCCAATTCAACATGGGGACCTGATGTGGCGAGGGGAAGATCAGCCATGACTTCAGCGTGGCCATGAAGACTCTGCCTCCTGGAGATCACCAGGTACTCTATCCAAACAAGCTCACTACATCTTTATTGTCGCAAAGGATGTCTCCCCTACACTGAACCGAGCTGCTGACAGAGCCGCGAACACCGTGATGAATGTGTATGTGTTTGTCTCTCTTTCGTACAGATAGCAGTCATTGTATCGAGGAGCTTGGAGCGTGCCAAAGAGTTTGCCAAGAAGCATGGTATTCCCAAGGCTTACGGCAGCTATGAGGAGCTGGCCGACAACCCAGACATTGGTGAGTTAAGAGCTATGAGCGGCCTGGCTGCACAGACAGAGATAATGGCGTGTTGGTGTTGCTGTTTGAAGCTGAGCCTGGAACATCTGTGTCCTCGCAGACATTGTGTACCTGGGAGTGCTGCACACAGAGCACCGGCGAGTTGGTCTGCTGTTCCTCAAGGCTGGGAAGAATGTGTTGTGCGAGAAACCTTTTGCTATGAAATCCAGACAGGTGAAAGACCTCGTCGCCGCAGCCAATTAAAACAATGTCTTCCTGATGAAGGTAAGGATGAAGGGATTCAGTCATTCATGTAGAACTTTTTCTAGGGGCCACTTGCTGGCAGTAGGGGTCATTGCAGGTGCAGATTTGGTGCTAACACAACAAAAAAATGAAGGAGAGTTTAGAGACAAAAACTGGAAGGTAATAATCTTAACACACTTTCATCTTCCCTTTTAGTATCATGTGAAATGCAAATGTATCAAATGCAGACTCATAACCTCCCTGTAAAACCACAACTTGTCAGGAGTAAAAAAACAAGATTTAAGATGTTAATTAATTAGTTTTAGAGTTGCTGGTTGATGGATTTTGTCACCTTCAGACAGAACAGGACTAGCTGTTTCCCTCTGTTTCCAGTCTTTATACTAAGCTAAGCTAACCAGCTGCTGGTTGTAGCCATGTATTAACCATACAGACATGAGAGCGGTATTGATCTTCTCATCTAACTCAGCAAAGCAAATAATCGTATTTCTCAAAATGTCTTACTATTGCTTTAACCTGTCACAAACACTATTACCACAGGTGGCCGCTATAGGCATTGCAGCTTTCGTATGTTCAAGTTTGCAATTGATATCCCATTGCATTTTAGGTCAGCAGTTGCATTACAGTGCTATGAGTGCAGACATTTTTAACACAGGAGATTCATGTAGGAAGCACAACCCTGTATGTCCTGGGAATATTTATGACTCAGAGTACAGGAAAACATCTTATCATGTCATGTCTGACCAGCACATCTGCCACAGTACTCATGGGAGGTGGAGGAAGTGGTGAGCTGCGGTAATAAACTTCTGCTCAGGGGAAACTCCAGTATAAACTGTTCTGCTCTGTCCCTCTTAGGCCATCTGGTCCCGCTGTTTTCCCGTGCACGCTGAGGTGCGCAGGCTGCTGGCGGAGGAGGCGGTAGGGGAGCTGAAGCTGGTAAAGGCCTACTTCAGCTCCCCTCAGCTCCACATCCCCCTCTCGGTACAGAAGGAGCTGGGCGGTGGCGCACTGCTGGATATTGGAGTGTACTGCCTGCAGTTTGTGCTGATGGTGTTCAACGGAGAGAGACCAGAGTCCATCCAGGCCACAGGGGTGCTGCTTGCCTCAGGTATGATTCAGCACACAAGTCATGCAGCAGAGGTGGGCTGTAGATTTGCATCATTAACTACACAGCATGCATCACTAGTCACAAACTGGCTGTTGAAACTGCTCACCATAAATAAAACAGAAGAAAATAAGAATCCATAGTGTGACACAGAAGAAACTTCTGGCAGAAAATCACTTTTTTTATGAACTGTCCAAAATGTAAACACCTCAGGGAAGAATTCTTCACACAGAAAATCCCAGACTTATCTTTAAAATGTCAGACTAATCCAAATCCTCCGTGGAGAATACAGTAATACAGTTAAAACTGGCAGGGGAATATGTAACTGCATGTCTCACAGCAAGATATCCGTCAGTGTAAGACCATCACACTATACATGCAATGAGCATTTTTCTTATTTTGTACTCACCTTTACAATTTAATGAATATATGAAAAAAATGCATAGTGACATTTGTGACCTCTTTTTTTTTATCAAAAAGTCATGCCTGTAAAGCTGAAGAACTGAAGAACTGATTTGACCCAATTGTGCTGATAAAAAATGCATTGAAATGACCTGTAGTGAATGGAACTGAATGGAACTTGAAAGGGAATTTAAATGAGCAGTATTGTTAGCATTCATTCATTCATTTACTGCTCACTAATTTTACAATTATTTACATTTGTAAATGTTCGCCAGGAGTGGATGAGTCAGTGGTTGTGGTGATGAAGTTCTCCGGGAACAGGATGGCCTTCTGTACCTTTTCAATTGCTGCTCGACTTCCAAACGATGCTGTCATCAGTGGCACTAAGGGCTCCATTAAAGTATGTTATGCTAGTCTTGTACAGGAAAATTTTACTTAATTAAGAAATGATTGAGACTTACAAAAACGGAGTTGACCACTAATTACTTTCATATTTAATTAAATTGAAGTATTCAGGCAAAGACCCACTGCATTTGATGATGTACGAGTTGAGTGATTGGATTAACACAAAAGTGCATTTCCTCTTTACCCTCCAGGTTCTTGGCCCCATGCACTGCTTACCACACTCGTGGTGAACGACAAGGAAACGGAGTGCCCTCTGCCTGAACCCTGCCTCCCTCTGAATTTCACCAACAGCACCGGGCTTCGCTATCAGGCAGAGGAAGTGAGGCAGTGCCTGCTTAAAGGTAGGTAATGATAAAATTTAAGTTGTGTATTAGTCTTCAAAGAGATGAATTTGTTTGAACAATCCAAACCACCGTTTCAAAGGCTAAGGTGAGTTTGAAAGAAAGACGCTGCAATTCAGTGAAACAGTTGCTTTCCCGGAGCTTCTGAGAATTTAGACGAACACATGAATGCACTGATCAGATTGATTCAGAATCAATGCTGTTATCAGTCCTTGGAATGTCCTCTAGTTTTACACTTACACTATTGGTTTTGCCTCCTATATTAATTTACATAATCTTTACATCCCTGCTTTGACATTTATGCTTCATTGTGAATATGTGCATAATTTTACTGTGGTTATAAACAGACATGTCTTTCAGTCAGTCTGATTTTCCTCCTCATCCACAGGACTTAAGGAGAGCCCACGGATGCCTCTGGCAGACTCTGTCTTGCTGACAGAGATCATGGATGAAATCAGGAAACAGGTGGGAGTTGCCTTCAGCCAGGACAGCCAGTGACATCACTCCAAAGCCGGGCTGTTTCACCTGACCTAAACTTACTCTGATGGAACAGAGGGAGCTGCTCGGGGCAGGCTTTGTATCTTTGGTATAAGCAGATCACTCATGGCACTGTGTGACAAAGCCTGAGCAGACGCAGTGTCACGGAGGCAACTGTGACTTGGATAACATAGTGAGCTGCCACTGAATTAAATATACAATCGGCAAATTATTGGAAATCTTGGGTACATTTATTACTGTTTGTTTTCCTTGTACTTTTTAGCATCTTATATAACCCATTAGAGCTCCAAACATTGTAAACACCTTGTAGGTCCTTATTATACAGTACATGACAAACACTGTCAGTTTAAAAAAAAGGTTGAAAAATCACAATGTAAACAAATAGAGCAACCATGCTGTGTGTAACCATCCTGTAATCAAGTCCTAGGCCTTTAAAGACAAACCCAGCTGTCACTGTGAGGTGTGTGATTGATGAGTCCAATAAAGGGCTGATTGTGAAAGCCTTGTTTCATTTCAAATATCATCCGCTGGAGAGGAGAAGAGACTTCGAGTGGCACATTTGAATCCAAGTGTTCTGTCATGTCTGACCCCTGCAGCCGTGTACAAACAGACTCATGTTCTCTGGAACAAAAATAGGTTGCACTGTCTGCTTTTCAAGGTGAGGGCAGAGAAAGGCCTTTAGGAGTCAGCGAAGAGAGCACAGCTCATTTAATACTTGTTCCCAACCTTTTGGGCTCACAGGACTCCTAAAATCTGGAAGATGTCTCATTGATACAGGATGCAGTCCATGAATGTGAAGAGGCACATCGTGATGCAGTAACATTATTTTGCCTACTATTTTGCTTGGTTAATGAATAATGCTGAAATGCTGCAGATATTTATTCAAGAATGTATTCATTTGTAAGGAAATTACAAACAATTACATACTTATTTCTCTCTGTACATTTTGTGCTGTTTCTGTGCCACAATGTTAACCTGTTACATTTACTCATTTAATAAAGATATTTAATGAATGGACCATTCAGCCTCCAGCAATATATTGATGAATATCAGCCCTAACAAAATGAAATGTCCCTGTACATGCCAGCTCCTGAGAGGGCTGCTTTGTGGCTGACCTCTGACCACTCGTGGTGGTTACATAAAAAAAAAAAAAAAAAAAAATCCCATCCCAAATCCCAAGTAATACAAGAGATGCAGTGGAGAGTGAAAATATCTCTTATCATTATTATTATTATTATTATTATTGTTGTTGTTGTTATATAAGTCTACGATATATAATTATTACTTATACTTATTATTTATATTAATTGATTAATTGTACTAATTATTAACTGTAATTAAAGTGTCTATGAAACATGATACAGAACAATTCACCTTATTAGCCAGTAGTAAATATAAAATACATAATAAGGTAAAAGACAAATAGTAAATAGTAGATTTAAAAATAGATTAAAAACATAAATAAGAATAAAAATAATAACAATAAATAAAAGGGCCCTTCTGAGTATGGGCAGGGAAGACAAAAGAGATGAGATACTGTTTTTCTGGTGTCTTATGATCGCTATCTGGACGTCACGCTTTTGTTCTGTTAGCACAAATCATCCTATTATTTTTGTGCAACGTCACACAGTCAAAATTAATTCTGTGTCGGCACCTTGTGGCGGAGAACTGCCACTGCCGATATCTACTCTGTCAGTTTGCTGTCCAATATGGCAACCAGGTGGGCAATCTGTAGCGCGGGGAAGATCAGTCATGACTTCACGGTAGCCCTGAAAACTCTTCCTCCTGAAGACCATCAGGTATCAGTATGAGCAGATGCGCAGACACGAATACAGCTCTTGTTTCAAACGCATTACGTCTCGTTAGGACTCGGCGAGGCTTCTCGCTCCGTGCAGACTGTCTATCTCAGTTGTTTCTGCCGATTGTAAGTTCACATTGTTAAAATCATGTCCTAAAGAAATGTTGTGGATATGCAACCCGCAGGTTTACCGAGCTAAATGCCACTGACATCGGACATCAGTGAGTTTATATAGGACATTACAAGCTAAAGTCTGTAGCATTTCCAACTCTTTGGCACACACTTTACTTTTCCTTTTACCGTAAAACACGCACTAAATAGGCATCACATTTGTTTTTGCGCTCTGCAACCTAAGAATTACGGTACGTTTTTTTTTGCAGCCATAAATAAACTGAGGCTAAATAGATTGAAACGCAGCTTCAGATAATACACTTTTATGTTGAGAACAAGACCAAAGTGCAGCACAGAAGACTAAAGATATCTACTGACTCTCCAAACTGAATATAAGTGGGAGACTGTAAGAAAGTGCCAATTATATTATTAAGCAGTTCTGGCCTATATCCAGTCACCAAACATTGAGAAAAGCAGAGTTCTATACTAGCATGAGAAAAATATACAGAAATGTTTATATGGCAATACTGAGAATATATTGGGAAAGAAATATGTCAGCAGACAGCCAGCCCAAACATCCGCCCTCAGCCACGGCTACAGACTGTAACTTGGGGCCTTTCATTAAGGTGGAACAGGAGCACCGTGTTGCAATAAATAATGTTTTGAAACTGTATTCACAGGTTGTGGCTGTGGCAGCTCGCAAGTTAGAGGATGCACAGGAGTTTGCCAAAAAGCACAGCATCTCTAGAGCATACGGCAGCTATGAGGAGCTGGCCAGAGATCCGGACATAGGTGAGTTTCTGTCAGATTTGATTGGTTGATGACTTTTAGCATTTGTTACTTGGATTACTTTGAGCACCAGATGTAACAGATTTACTGCCTCGGGACACTTCAGTCAGAGCTGAAATCTACAATACAGCAAACCCAAAACATGTATTTAATTTGCTGACAGAATAGTATCTCCTCTACCAGTACGCTCTCTGGTTTGTGTGTTTACACATGCGCAGATGTGGTGTATGTTGGAGTTATCCACCCCTACCATCTGAGCACTTGTCTGCTCTTTATGAACGCCAAGAAGAATGTGCTGTGTGAGAAGCCGCTGGCCATGAACACCAAGGAGGTGCAGGAGATCCTGGCCTCTGCCAAGACGAATGATGTCTTCTTCATGGAGGTATGAACGGAGCAGACCAAAAAGACAAAAATATATTCTCTTCATAGCTTTCATTTCTTCTTCTCCACTTTTCACCTGCAAAATCATCCTGAGCTTAGAAGTTCGTGTACAGCATTCTCTGTTCGTCAGTGAAAAAGAGTGCAGCATTGTTATGTGATACTTATTTTAATATAAGTCTCGTTAATATAAGAAACAGGAGTCTGCCACACTACAAATGATTAACATTGTTTATCATAATTTGCATCTATGCAAAAATGTATACAGCAGTTTTTAAAATTATACTTATTTAATTACTTTTTATAAAAATCCAAATTATATTGGATGAATGAATTCACCAGTGAGACTTCTACTGTGTCATCTGTGTTGATATATAGCAGCAGACATTTTAAAACAAATGGTTTCATCGTGATTTTGTCTGTTGGCAAGATCACAAGACCTTGAAAGTCCTTGGAAATTACTTGACGTGACAACCAAATGAGCGCGCAAATCCTTGTTAATAATTTTAGCTTATTTTGAGCTGATTTGCAGCACTTAGTGTAAGTCACTGTGTAACACACCACCAAGCACCTAAAATGTATCCGTATGAAATGCCTCCCATACTTTGCTCTAAGGCTATCTGGACCCGATTCTTCCCGGCCTCAGTGGAGATCAAACGGCTGCTGGCCCAGGGGGACGTGGGCGAGGTGAAGATGGTGAGATCGGAATTCGGTATACCGCTGACGCACGTGCCGAGATCGGTGCAGAAGGAGCTGGGCGGAGGAGCAATGCTAGATATTGGCGTCTACTGCCTGCAGTTCATATGCATGGTGTATAATGGAGAGAAGCCAGAGTGCATCCAGGCCACGGGGGTCTGCATGGAGACAGGTAAAAAAAAAAAGAGACCACTAAGGTCTCACAGATGTGATTTCTGAAGCTCTGTCACTTCATTAACATATGGAGAAGTGTTGCACTTACACAATAATGCTCTGTACAGTATTGGTGATACAAGTTCATCAGCAATGGTGAAAATAGCTAGTTCATTCTGGGTTTTTATCATTGCCAAAAAAACAAAACAAAAAACAACTTTTGTTCTTTTCTTTAAACACATCACACACAGGTTGACAGTGGCAGGATTGTTACCCATTGAGCTCAGCTGTGTATATCAGTTTGCAGCTCCTCATATGATAACAGATGGGAGTTTATAAGTTGGAGTTTGTAACCAAGTTTGTTTTTAACTAAGGGAGTGTTCCTGTCTGATAAGATGTCACCTCTTGTCTCTGTCACTTCATTTCTTTTATGTGTTAACTGGCACAATAAAGGTTAAGATTTGATAGCGTTGCCCTGCATTCTTATATACAGTATTCTTCGTCAATATAAAACACAGTAGAATTAACTGACTCAACACGTTGTCTGCAGAGGAAGCACTGGAAGACACGACAGCTTTGTTGCACTTTTTTAAACCATGTCACTAAATTCATGTATTTAGTTTTATTATCTCTTTTTATTTATTTGTATGTTGTTGCAGGAGTGGATGAGACTGTAGTTGTAACTCTGAAGTTCTCCAAGAACAGGATGGCAGTGTTTATTTGCTCTTCGGGTATGCAGCTGCCCAATGACGCCATTATTGTGGGTACAAAGGGCACCATCAGGGTAGGTCATCACAGCAGGGCCGCACAATCAAATAAAATTCAAATAGTCTGAAATGCAGTACCAGTTCAATTAATACATGCACCAAGGTCAAGTGTGAAGCAATGTAGGAAGGAAATTAGAAAGATGTGTGTTGTGTAACACGAAGATGGGGAAGTATTTTCACTGCACACACTATGCTGTAAATCCCGTAATTGTGTATTTGCTGTTATTGTTGTGAAAATACCCTTTTGCATGTTTTTTAGGTGCCTGAACATATGTGGTGCCCCACATCATTGGTGGTGAATGGGAAGGAGACTCAGTACCCAGTGCCAGAACCTTATTTACCTCTCAACTTCTTCAACAGCACAGGGATGCGTTACGAAGCAGAGGAAGTTCGACAGTGTTTGCTCAAAGGTACTGTGACATTCAGCATATTTTAGTCTGTATCTATATAACTACAAGATTGAATTAACACATTAACAAAATAACTAAAACAAGCATAATCTCTCATTAATCATCGGTGATTTCTGAATGTTCTGGCACGTTAGACTTGTTATGCACACACTCGACACAAGGTGGCATCAGAAACACTGAAATCTTAATGGCCACTTAGTATGTTTACAGTACACTGTGTATGTTCTTACAATCTGATTTCTCCATGTAGGGCTGAAGGAGAGTGCAGTTATGTCCCATGCTGACTCTCTCCTGCTGGCTGAGGTGGAGGACGAGGTTCGCAGGCAGGTGGGGGTGGTGTAAAAACCAGGACTGCCTGTCCTGCCAATGTTAAACATGAGGCTAGATTGGCTGTCCTTTGTTGGATAGAACAAGTTTATAATGGAGAATAAATTCTTTATGTTCTAACGGGACTTTACATTAATACACTATCAGTGAGGAGCATGTTGAGGTTATTTGGCTAAGCATGATTAGCTTCAATGTGGTTCATGTGTTCTGATGAAGATGCTTGACATATTTGTAAGCTCTTAAGTTCATCATAAACTTATTCACAACCTCACTGGATACTAGACTGTAAAACCTTTGATCATTTATAAAATATATTTTTAATGATATTTTCTTTAGTTTAGTCTCTCCAGAATCTTTCACCACTTCTTTCACTTAATGTAAATTTACTGTAGTACCACCCGTAAATTTAAATTCATGATTGTTCATTGTGAAATAAAACATTTGCGAGGCAGAGTTAAGGTAAATGCTCATCTCTTTTTTTTATTGGAAATCCGGTCTTTTAGGACAGCTCAGCACACCAGCTAAACATTATAATACCCCTTGACATTGACAGTAGTTAGTTCTTACACTCTAGCGTTACAATCCAAAGCATGTTAGACACGAAGACAGCTACAGTGGAACACCAACATAGGAGAAAGACAAGCAGAGGGGTTCTACCCATTGCTCACTGGGGTTGAGAGGGACGGGGCCTCATCCCCTCATCAGGCCCCCGGTGAATAAACCCTAAAAGTGCTCATTCATATCAGTCAACTTTAGTGAACCATACACAATTCATAAGTGCCAACTTGGATATGATCCAAATGCAAATAAATGTAAAGGCTTTATGACACATCTAACAACACAAATTCAGTAACTAGCTCAAACACCTCTGAAGTGGACATCCAAAACTAGCATTTCTCTATAGGCAGACAAAATATAAGTAGTATTGGATGTCCTTAAACAAAACTTTACCATTCACAAAAGTCAAGTATAATATCGAATGTAACATTGTCTGGAGTAGATTAGGAGTGCAACACTTACAGATACACTTAAATACAGTGAAAGCTGGCATTAAGAGAGGACACTTCATACAGACAGCACTACAGAAGGATCTGTTTGGGTGGAGTGGTGGAGCTGAGGCTGCGCTGTAGGAGGATCCCTTTGATTTAGGATGCCGCAAGTTTGTTCGTTATATTGGCAGAAGAGTGTGACTGGTAAACTGGTACAGTACACAAGGTGCTCTGTTAAGCTCAGCCTGCCCAACCACTAAACCCACCTAAACAAGAGACAGTATGCGCATGCACACAGACCAGGATGCATTCACTCTCAGACTGGTTCACTTTTAATAATACAGGTGTTTGAGTGAATAAATACAGCAGTTTCTGGTCAGAGTGTATTAATCTGAGGTCCTGCAGACTGGTTTGATTGAGAGAATCAATGTGAAAGGAATGGAGACAAAGTGGAAATGTACAGATCAAGCCTCCACTCCCACCCAAAACAGTTCTTTGGCTATGAAGGCTATATTTATTTATTTTTTTTAAATTTCCTTGCATTGTTGCCTAAATACTAAATTCTTCAGGGGTTGAGTCTGTGGGCCTGGGTGTTGGATGAGAAGGGCTGTGAGCTGGAGTAGATTGTGGGGTGGAGAGCTATGAAATATAGATGAAGGTGGAGAGAGAAAGCAGCTCTGATGGCTGTTCAGGCCACCAGAACCACGCGCATGGTGTTGGTGTAACCGGAGCCTGGACGCCAGCCGGTCAAGACAATGACAACGTCTCCCTCTTTGAAGAAGCCTCGGGCCTTGCCTGGAAATTAAACATAAAACAATTAAATAAACATTGCTCATCTGATCTCTTACATTGTCTTGGCTCAAAGCTTCACACAAATAGGTATTATGCTGGAAACACTGTTTTTCATCCAAGGATTTTATTAAGTGGGCCCTTCAAAATGGCCTGGAATTTAACATTTTTGTTTGTGTGTGTGTGTTGTCTAAAAACCTAAACATGTTAAATTGTTAAATAGCCGTACAAAATACTAAAAAGGTGACATAGATACTTACCCATATCCATGGCAAAGTTGACACGCATGTCAACATCCTCTGCCCACACATCGTGGGCGGGCTTGGTGTAGAGGACGGGGAAGATGCCGCGGTACAGGTGGGCTTGGCGAGCTGTCTGGGCGTTACGGGTCACAGAGAGGATGGGGGCACGGGGCCTGTACCTGGAGATCAGGTGGGCGGACCTTCACACACACACACAGAAACATACAGCTAAGTAAAAAAAAAAAGGTTACCTCACTTCATTCATTTGGAGTATTTTCCTTTAAAATTAATGATTACAACTATATGACCAAATAATTATGATGGTTAGGGAGGGAAACAGCTGAACAAGTTCAATGCTAAAATACCAAGTAATGCGTACTTCAAGTGTGCACAAAATGTGTTTACTCTTGGTTTTAAAAGTCAGAAAGAGGTTCAGTTACCATGGCAGTGTGTTAAATTGTTTACAAGCGTATAGATTATTTAGATATACATTTAAAAGCAGAAATTGAAGATAAATATTGTATAAAACCTTATGTTGAATAACATTTTTAGCACTGTATAAGCTATTAACCTTAATACTTTGTACATTTTGTAAATTAATTCAATGCAGATGGATTCTCCTGCACCCCACATAGGTGTTTTCAGATATTCTGGCTGATTTAGACTTCTTCTCAGGTTCAGCAGAGCCTGTATGCTGGGGGTTTGCTAAACTCAACAAATTCTATATACTATTAAGATGTTGTTGTCCCACCCTAACAGTTGCAACAAAAATGACAGGATTGTCAGGGAGGATGGAGTCTGTAAATGCCCACACAGTCCTGAGGTCTAATCAGCCAAAATAAGTGACAACACTTCTGGTGTATCATGGGTGTGCAGAGGCTTAAGGTCACTGTCAGTTGCCCAAATCCAAATGTCCTCTCACACTCAGACTTTGATGTGCATTCCTGTTAAACCAGTGAGGGTTCAGGGATGTCCTACTGTGAAATCAACTCTCTGTGGGACAGAACAGCAGCAGACTTTGCTTGAAGATCTTACCCTCAATTTATAGCACAGTGGTAAAATGTTAAAAACGGGGAGGACAGAGAAGGCCAGAAAGTATCCAAAGATAGTACTGGCGAGAACAAGTTTACATGTACTGTATGTAGCAGCAAGCACTGTGTGTGTAAACTAATGATTTCCAATAATGTTTTCTAATTTGATATGATTTCATATACTGAAGCTACGTAGTAGCACTAAATTTTCTCTCATACTTGCAATCTGTTGCTATCTCCACCCAGCGCACTTCAGACACACACACACACACACACACACACACAAAAAATCAAAAGGAGAAGGGATCTGTAAGAGCACATTAGGTGTTGGAGGGAGAATCAGGAGCTATATGTTGGACAGGTTATCATTTATTTGGCAACACCTTACCTTCAGGACCAGGATCATTTCATCTCTATCCTTCTCTTTCTTACCTCCCAGTCTTGGTGAGAACAATGAAGGCACTAGCGCAGCATTTGAAGGATGACTCAACGGCTCCAACGGCTACAGCCTCTGAGGGGTCTCTGGTCAGTTGGGAGTGTCTCCTCAGCTCCTCAAACAGCTGTCTGTGGAAGGTGGCCGCCTCGGCCTCTCGTGCTATCTGAGCCCAGAGGGACCACGAGGGAAGGGTGGGGGGGTTACTCTCAATCACACATACACACTACCACTGCTGCACGCCGAGTCATTCACACCACTGGGAGTGACGGGCAAATGCATAGTTAGACTACTGGTTAAACAAGGTTAGTTGTTGGTTTAATGATGATGGTTTAATTAGCACTGACTCAATTGAAAGAGGCCTAACGACATCAGTCAAACTTTTAGGTCAATGTGTAAACGTGTGCCTTTTTACTCCAGAGTTTTGAAAGGTGTTTATTCACATGGGTAAAAAATAAATAAATCAACCAGCAGTCTAGTTAAGGTGTTTGCCAGGCACTCCCAGTTACTTCTTCAGTCAGTCCCTGTCTGGCCCTACTCTCCCTCTCTGAGAATCCTCAAGTACCGATATTATTGTCCTCCGTGACCTGCCAGGACCAGATAACCTGCCTACCTTCCAGAGCCAGTGAGCACAATGATCCCAGAGGCTAAGCTCTTAAAGGAGGCTTCAACAGCGCCGATTGCAATTGCCTCAGCTGGGTCTTTGCAGTGCGGCGTGGAGCGACGCAGGTCCTCAAACACCTGCCGGTGGAACATGGCTGCCTCGGCTTCACGAGCAATCTGGCACAAGTGAGGGCAAGATGCATCAAGGAAAGGCATTCCCACACCAGGCACACGCAGATGTAAAAATGAGGAAAATGGGTATAAAAAAAAAAAAAAAGGAGATGGACATGGGAAACAGAGAGGGACAAATGTTAAGAGACACACAAGAAGAACAGAAGTTAAAGTAAACAATAGAAGAGACAGGAGGAAAGGACAGGAGGGACAATGAATAGAAGAATTTAGGTGTGCAGCTAATGGGGGGGAAACATCAACGTTAAAACAAGAGTCAACAACCATTGACACGAGGTATTAGAAAACAGTACAATACAACCCATGCTAATCTGGAGTTAAGGCAACTGTACTGCTAAGATAACCTTTTAAAGAGGACTATTTAACCTCAAGATTAAAAAAAGATAAAAATGACAAAGCTGAGCTTAATAAAAACAGAATTACAAAATAAATGACTTAAAAAAAACTATTGAAAAGCCTGACTTCAAGTCAACTGGGAGTTGAAAAAGGGATCTGCGAGTTAAAATACCACACACTGCACACAAGTGTGAAGAGGTCATTAAAAACAGTCACGAGGAATGAATAAGAAAAGTATTAGAAAGATTAAAGTAAATGAGTAAAAGACAATGCCAATAGCAAAAGTGGCTTAGAAGCAGAGGTAGTCCAGGTAATTTTACAAGAATACAAGTCTTCAATGTCAATGGAAGTTGTTGTTGAATTTGGATTGCGACGCACCCCATGCAACTTCAGCATAAGGCCAGCAAGCTGAAAGGCAGGAGCTGCAGTACTGCAGAGTCACTCCTGCATCTGCATAGCAGTGCAAAAAAAGGGGTGCAGCCGAGGAGGTTAGCCAAGAAAGGCCTGAACAACAAAAGGCAGGCAAGATAGCATTAATTGCACTATCCCTCCATGCAATTGATACTATTTGTGATTTTGGTGTGATAATTCATTAAGACCTAATTTTTTATCAGTATTGGGCCTTCAAAAATGTGTTTTACTTGTGTCTATCCCTGACAAAACCACACACCACAAATGTAGGCATTACAAATTTGAAGCAATTCATCATCAGCCTTTTTAATGATCAATAATTGGTTAATCATTAAAAGCTCATAAAATACAGAAAAGCACAATTTTTCCTAACAAATGCACAATTTGAAAATTTGGCACGAGTCAAAACTCTCCAGCCTTTTTGTTATTTAAGAATACAAATATATCTATGTAGTTAGGGTGACTCGTACACTAAAAATCCTTGTCGACAAAAATTGGGTGGCTCAGTTTGGAGATACCATTACAAATTAAGAAATGGGAAAGAAGAGCAGGACTGTGAATTTGTAAGATGAAAAGGTGCAGATTACAGGCATTTACCTCAGTTTGGGTGGAATCTACTGTGTTCCTATTGTATGGATAACCACGGTCACAATTACTGGTATCCCAATTGTATGGAAATCATGCAGGGGCATTTAAAAACATCTGCACAGCTGGAACTAATATCCCAGGGATGCACAAATAAGGTTGCGCCAACTTTGCACTGTCAATACTGTTATCTTTAACTGATCAAGTTTGTAATGGTGATTAATCGTTCATTGATTATTCATTGGCATACCTAAATAGCAGTGAATATCTAAAATGGAAATAAGTGGATGGATAAATCAGTAAATGACAGGCCTAACAATCCTGCTGACACCTTCTTTAGCAGCTGTTAGACCAAGTGGAAAAAAAGATACTACGTCATTGGGCAGCTGAATGAGAAATCATAGACGTGTTCAGGAGAACACAAAAGTAAGGAAATGAGAAAGAGTAATCTCCCAGTCTGTGACTAAAACATGCTTAAAGTTAAAAATGATAACTCATGCAAGATCATCCCATAAACATAATTTCGCCAATCAATACCCCTTACTTTTTAAAAAGATAACACTTTTGATTTTGAATAATTTCTTTTAATGTTTCCTTTTCTTATATTTAATATACATGCACTCACCATGTGTTGTGTGCGTACTGCCTCCAGAGGGTAATCTCCCTTGGCAGTCTCTCCGCTCAGCATGATGCAGTCGGCTCCGTCCAACACGGCGTTGGCTACGTCACTGCCCTCAGCACGGGTGGGTCTGGGCTTCTTGATCATGCTCTCCAACATCTGAATGGTGTTCATGTGAGGTGATAAAAAGTAACATATTTTCGCCTTTTGAGTGGTACAAACAAAATTAATGCCAAGAATATGTTTTATGAAGATTAAACTGAGACTGCCCTCCTTCACATTCACATAGCTGCAGACACATATCAGCTGCCCAGTACAGTCTTTTTTTAATAAACTTCAGCTCCTGGGCGAAATAAAGCTAATGAAATACAGTGTGTTCTTTGCTTTTATCTAACCTGAGTGGCACATGTGATCGGCTTGCCAGCTCTGTTGCAGCGACCGATCATCATCTTCTGGGCAAGGAAGACCTTTTCTGTGGGGATCTCAATTCCCAGGTCACCACGGGCAACCATGATACCATCGCTGGCCTCCATGATCTCATCAAATCTGCACAGCAGATTACAATCATTTAAATCACAAAGTAAAACTGTAAATAATCATAGGATGTTAAGAGTGTTAAGGCCACGTGAAAGAAGTTGGTTCATAAAACACTGCTTATCACGGCCTCTTCACAGCTGGACCTTTGCCTTCATGACCACAAGAATTTTCAAACACAGACATTTTTTTTGGTCTGGCCTAGTTGCTAAATAATAATAGGTACAAATAGGTATAAATAAAATAAGAAAAAAACAACTGTAAGCACAAATATATCATGATGTAAACAGAAGATCTGAACTGGACCCCACACAAAAAAAAAAAGAAAGAAAGATGAACAAACTTCATCCAGACACACCTGCGTACACCCTCGTGGTTCTCGAGCTTGCTGATGATCTTAATGTCTTTGCCTTTCTCTCCCAGCACTGCTCTGACAGCGTGTACGTCTGCAGCTTTGCGGATGAAGGAGGCAAAGACCATGTCGACTCCGTGCTGCACACCAAACTGCAGGTCCTTGATGTCCTTGTCTGAAACAGCAGGCAGGTCTACAGCAGCACCGGGGAGGTTCACTCCCTTCTTGCTGCCCAGGATGCCACCGTTCTCAATCTCACACACGAGGAAATCGGAACCTGGAGAGACAAAAACAATATGGATGGGCTGATGCCTTTCATTGGGTATTAAAATGGATCACAAGAGATTTTATGGGGACAAACTTATTTATGTTTGCCGTTCCTCCACTCACCAATCTCCTTGACCTGCAGGGATATAAGTCCGTCGTCAATGTAGATCTTGCTGCCAATTTCCACAACCCTGGTAATGTTCTTGTAGTCGAGCCAGAGGACCTCATCACTGCAGTTGTCCTGGTAAGCATCGTCCAAGGTAATCTTGATCATGTTGCCCTTCTTCAGCTCCACCTCAGCTGTGCCGCTCTGTCAAATCAATAACAGACATGATTTTACTTTCTTTTTGGTTTGTTTTCATGCAAAACGTTCTTGATTGTCAACAACAGCTAATAAAGCCACTAGACTACTGTTTTGGTGTGAAGAACGAGAACAGGCGAAGCTCAACTCACTCCCTGGATGAGGCCAGTCCTGATCTCTGGGCCCTTGGTGTCCAGGGCAATGCCGATAGGCCTGTATTGGATACTGCCAGGCTCGAAGCTCTCACATGCCTCACGCACATTCTTGATGGTCTCTGCATGGTACTACAGAAAGGAAGAGAAGTGTAACACATTAAAATATCTCCAAGGAGAAAACACTAAGATATTGAACTACACAGTTACTGATTTTGATCACTCCTGTGACCTCTAACCTATGTCTGCTGCTATCACATACATTGAAATGAAAATATTTCACAGTTTGGCAGAGGCGCTGGTATTTAGAGTTACTGTAAGATATAGGTTTTATCAGGCCAGGGCAATTAAAAGATAAGGTGCGTCTGACAACGCACACAGTCATAAACATGAATCATACTGTCAGCATCACTACGGGGTCATACAGTTTTTTTCTACCACCCTTACTGACATGTTAAGTTTCACTGAGGAATCTGGGTGCACCAAGCAGAATAACTGAGAGCCAGTAAGTTAAAATGGCTTGCGAATTAAGTGTCATTAAATAAGACCTATCATACAGTATTGTGCAAAGTAGCAATATACTGATATAGAATGTCATTGTAATGTGTCCTTGTAAGTATGTGTCCTTGAGCACACGTCTTCCGTTTTTATGATGAAACCTCAAACACCCCCTGCAAAGGAATGCAATGTCTTTTGCCTTAAAGTTATGAGTAAGCCAGCTGAGGAAGTGCAGTGTTTCTCAGGAGGAAATTCCTCAGTCAAGTCAATGTTGAACAATAGACACAATGAAATCAAACAAACAATCCAAACACTATCACGATGAGAAATGAAAACAGGCTTCAAACAGACTTGCGTAAAATCATTCCTCATGTGGTCTGATATTTTCACACCATCAACAGAACTAAAATTCCATTTGAAAGGATGAGAGAAACTATGAAGGTAGGTGCACTTTTGCCCTGGAAATGTTGTTGTTAATCACAATGCTTGCTAAGAAATAATGTAAGAGAACTTTCAGTACTGTCGTATTACTGATGCAGCCATCTTTGCCTATTAGTGCAGGCTAATGAACACGTAGCACAGTGTTTGTGGCTTTGCACATGGCTTATGCTGCCCACCTGAGTGACCAGAGCTTTCAGTAATAACTTAAGTGGCAGGTAATCACATTGGCTGCCTTTCACACGGGCAACACATTGAACTACACTACACTCACTGCACTGTGACTAAAAGAAAACCGGGATGGTCTCACCACCTGCAAAAAAATCCAAGATTTTCATGCAAGGTGCCAAAACACTTAAAAGTGCATTTAAGATTAAATTCTCACATAGTCCAGCACAGAGGCGTTTGAAATGCCATTGTTTGAGAACATAGTTTCAGCTGTTAACCTCCAGTGTGCTGCAGCATTTTAGTAAGAGATGGAGGCGAGGACAGTGTAATGTTTTATGACCAATGTTGCACAGGCTGACTGTTGTATGTGTACAGGTCAGGGTCCATACATTTGTAATTCTTTTTTGACACAATGTAAAGGTAAACTCTAGTTGATGTTCAGTTAGTTCTTATTTTATTTGTTCTTATTTCATTTGATATTTTTCATACTGGTTTTAAAAACATGTAACTTTCTGGATTTGCAACATAATCTACTTTCAACTTCCCACTTTAGTTGAAAGTGGACTGACCTTGGGTTTGGTTTACACACACACACACACACACACACACACACACACACAGTCTAGGCGTGCTGCCTGCTGAGGAGATAAAGGCAGGGCAGGAAGCTACGTATTTATATACCCCACGCCAACAAAGCTCTGGTTTCTTTTGCCGTTCTCCGAATCTACACTCACCTTCAATCTTCCTGAAACAACTACAACCACACAAACCATATATACTTTTCACTGAGGATGAATAAAATATCACAAACAGAATTTATCATTTCTATATTCATGGATGATTAAATATTTGTGATGGAATTTTATTTTTATTTATCTACACAAACAAGTCTTTTCAAAAAACACCTTTAAGTGTGGTATTTATGCCTCATATCTGTAAGTGCAGTGAAATTACAGTTTTGGATGTATAAGATAAAAAATAATTCTACGAGCATCTTGCAGAATCTTAATCTACAAGTTCATCAGTATAGTTCAAATGAATTCAAAGAGCCCCATTTATCATATGTGGATAATTCTCTATTTGGATTGGATAATCTGTTGATAAATATGATGACCATCTAGACAGGATTCTCTTACTTCTCCCTGCAGGAGCCCGGAGGACAGAGTCAGGTTGTCAGCAAGATTCAGCTCACCTTGACTGACTGCTTGATCATACTATATAAGCTGGTGGCAGTCAGCCAGACTCTCTCTCCCCTGGTTTCCACCTCTTAGGTTTGTTTGGTTTGGTTACATTTGGTTATTGTTTGCTGTTACATATTGTTTTTTGTTTCTTTTCTCTATTTTGTTAGGTAAAGCAACTCACCTGACCATGCTTTCTTAAGTTTGCCTGATCAGTGAACCCATTCATATATATGACATTTGTCATTTTCATTAGACAGGTCATTTTAATCACTTATGAGGTAAACTTGGTTAGCTAGCCCACGCTCTAATCTTAAGTAAGTTAGCGCTACTATTTTTCCATTCATGCTGGGTTGCCCAGTCTTGGCCAAGCTGATTGCATTGAATTAATTCCATGCTTGTTCACTGTGAGCATTATTGACCGTCTACTTTCACCATTGTTATTTTACGCAAAGAATGCTTGAAAAGCTGAAAAGTGCTAGACAAGTAAAAGCAAAGACTGCCACAAAGATCAACATACCAGTCTATGATAGAGCACTGAACCATGTTTGATGGAAAGTGTCAGTACAGTTTAAACGTGACTTTTAACAATGTGACTGGTTAGCTGCACCTGCCCAACTCATTTACACAGTAGGCAGAATTGTGTAAAGACCCACCTCATGTGTGCCATGGGAAAAGTTCAAGCGAGCAATGTTCATTCCAGACTTGATCATCTCCTTCAGCATATCCACAGAACGGGAGGCTGGCCCTGCAGGCAGTTATTGAAAAGAAATGATTAAGAAGACACAGGATAACTTTTTAAATGTAACATTTATTTACTTCTCCTGGTAACTAAGGGAACTAGATTAAGTACGGTATGTTTTATCTTCTGTGTAGGGAATCTCTTTATTCAGTTATATGCATGTCCCGATTATTACATTTATAAAAGACACACTGTTCTTAGATGAGGAAAGACTCATTTTCATTTAATGATAAGTATATTTTTTCAGGTTTTATTCATGAGTGTAAGTGAACACAGGTTATTATCACTTTAAAATGTTAATAAAATGCAATAAAACTACCCTGTTCCCAAAGATAATAATTGTAATAAACAATTATGGCTATTTAGTCCTAATGGTGCAACAGTTATCTATGAAGTAGGAACCATTTCAGCAACTAAAATGTTGATCAATAGCGTTGACCAACCAATGGTGCAGATGATGCCAGTGTTGCGTGCAGTGGTGGGCTCGGAGTCAATGTCCAGCAGGCACATGTGTTCCAGGAAGGTGTCAGCCATGGCAGCGTTGAGCTGCTGCGTCTGGATGAAGGCTGAGCCCATATCTAGAGACTTAGAATGAGGCATGGCGATCAATGGAGAAGTCCTGCAGAAAAAAGAGAGAATATAATATAAAGTATAATAAGTTCATACAGAGGACACAGCGATGGCAACTGACAGCTTTCTTTGTTTGACCGATGCTGGTCCAAGATTCCTCAACTCTTTACCAGCCACTTTGATTGTTAGAGAACACCAAGTCAAACCTTAAGGGTGTTTGGCTGGTAGCTAGAACAAATTGCACACTGCAGTTGTATTCATGTATAACTCAATGGGCTGAGAGATCTAGGGTTAGGGATTTATTTCCCACTGAGGTCACACTGGCCAGGCATTAATGGCACGGTATATGCCCTGCTGAGTGTCCTTAGCAATACACTGCACCCAATCCTACTGTGTAGCTAACTTTGTGGTGGTGAAGTCAAAGGAAAGGAGAATGTTCCAGTGGAAATTAATTTATGATGTCGATTGCTGACATTCAAGTGTAATACTACAATGAGTGATAAGTGTTGTTATTCACCTTCAGCACACCTATTTTTGATTAACCTCAGCCACCAAGAATAAGGAAAATAAAGACTAAGATTAGGCTTTTGAAATGTCGCCACTGCAATTCTATTTTAAAAAATGGGGTATTGTGAGCTACTTTGCACAAGACTGTCTTTTCTTAACATACTATTTGCTTTTCAGGTTGCACAATCAACAGCTTATACAGTGGATAAATGTATGCTTATGTCAACTGAGAAAAATAACACTCCCACCCTTTCAGGTAGCTTTTTGTCAATTGTTCACAGTTTGATAACAGATGCATGAATGTTGATCTGAAATGCTAAGAAACATATTAAGACTAATACGTTTGCATTGCACTGCCTCCATACTCCGCACAGAGAGTTGAGTAGTGTAGTGTACTGAGCTGCTACACCATACTGTACATTCTGTTCTTCTCCCTCACACTTTTCCCTGAGTCACCCATGGCAACAACACAATCCCAAAGCGCATGTACAGGGCTGGGGTTGGATGCGCACACTATCCACAAAATAATGTATATGATCAGTATTTTACATGGCACTTTTCCAAACAAGGATAGAAAGTGTTTCACAATAAAAAACAACTAATTAAATCATGAATAAAATTGAAGTTAAACAAAGCAAGATTATGATGATAAAATAAGCTAATCAAAGTAAAACAACATTCATAAAATAAAAGTTAATGTACAAGATATGTACAAGTGTGTAGTTGATAGAAGATACCAATAGCCCTTTGTACATTTTACTCAATTACCTTAAAATGTCTGCCAGGTGCCAACTTGGCCCACAGTCCAAACCACCCAGTGGAGAGATTAAGTTCCCTCTGTTTAAATATATATTGAAGTGCACTTCGACAAAGAACACTCTCACTGGTTACTTCTTTGGCAGAACAACAGGGTAACAAACTGATATCTCTTTAAGGGAACAACCCCCTCATCCTTTTTTGAACCGTGGTCCTAGAGGAAACATGGGACAATATGTATATCTACACCCAGCTAGAGTGTGTCTACAGTGTCGGACATTGAATATCAGTTAGGCCTACAACAGAAATAAATAACTATTTGGTGAAATAAATAATAGCATATAAGTATATACTGTTGAATAGTAATTTATATGTTAATAAAACAAAAGGTTTGTTCATGTCAGCCACTGGAGGTACCAAGGATGGTTCTGCGTTACTATTACAAAGTGGCCATTTTGTCCCATCTACAACAGAACAGGCTGCAAGGGCTGATGTTGTTTAAGGGAGGGTTGGAAAATAGGCAGAGGATGGCAAATTTTTGATGGCTGCAAGTGTGGGTGGTGCAACTGCAACTAAAGACATATTCATGGTGGCCTCTAAGAGTTAGTCTCTCAGAGGAAAATCTGTTGCATTCGACAGTAACACTAGTGGTCTGACTTACTCATCACATCCTAATTACAAATGCATCATGGTGGGGGATTCCAGGCAGAGCCACTATACCAACAGGCGCTGGTGACTGATGATGTAACACTTGAGTCAATGGGGCAGACCAGTGCCAGACCAGTGCTGTACGTGAGCACAGTCACATCCCGCTACTGCAACACACACAACCACGAAAAGGCTGGAGGCAGACATCCGAGTGGGCTGAACCACAGGGAGACTGCAGAGGGGAGAAAAGGGTCTGAAATGTTACCGTAGAGTGCTGTGTGTGGGTGTTTTTTTTTTTTTTTAATAATTTCCTGTTTTATTCATTTATTTAAGGGCATTTTTTGAAGAAACTGAATAAAAAAAATGTATGTTACATTTGCATTTCTTCAAAAAATGTTCATATAGTACAATACCTGGAGTGGACCATTCCAAGATTCATCATACTGTTGATGAGGAGAAAAAAAAACACCGGATGACAAAAATCAATTAACTGTTTTAAATATTTTACCCATTAAAAATTAGGGCCGTCTACAGTCGGCTCAGCTGTTATGCACACTGCACTCTGCTACATGTGCTGCGCGGTGCTGAGAGTATTGTAGCAATAGTGATGGCCCTCATTTCCCATTATGCCCTGCCTAGTGCTGAACTTAACTGACGTTTGTTAAGTTAGCTGTTTTACATTCCAAAATGCAAATGCTACTTTTTGTTAGTGTTTGTAATGTGTCTGTTCAGAACAGGGTGGTTTCTGTTGTCATTTTTGTGCTGGTTTATAGTATTAACCATTAGTCAGGTGGCTGTTACATTTCTTGAGCCCAGCTGTATTAATGCATATTTGATTTCTTGTCCCCTGTGTTTAATGCCATTGAAGGGTTGACATCGCTGGGAACAGCTTCTTGTCTCATTTTAATTGGCTAGAACATCTCATAATGACAAATACCCGTTCAGTCGGTTCGCATAAAATCAAACCGGTTTAAGCTTGTACACCGGACAAACCCTAGATTTGGGTTATAGTAACTTATGAAGGGAATTTCTGACATGCAAAAAGCAGCCATTTGGTGAAGTATCTTTCTCAACTGGTCTGATACTGGAGCATTACCAATATAGCTATCACAACTTCACAGTTTAACGCAATTCTAAAGATATTGCAACACTGGCAGTTACAATTGCAAAACTGAAAGGGGATGCACATTTGTCTTACAGTGAAAGGTTGAGATGAGTTACAGGCAGCTCCCCATACAAGCTGTTTTGCTACTTGACCACATACGTGGACTACAAATCAGATGCATGTCCAAAAAATAGCTATGGCCAATAGCAGTAGTAGTAATAAATCAAAATTTTATTCCTAACACAACAGAACATGGCTGGCTTTGAATGCTATTGCTACTGAACAGTCACATGTAGAAATATGTTTTTATATCTACCTAGAATGCTTAAGCATAATGTCTGATATCATACCCAACCCCTCTTTTTCACCCCTTTCCATCAATATTTGCAGCAAGGCTTATTAAGGGATTACTAAGTGTCATGTATTGTTTTAGCCTATGTTTAGCCTGTTTACCCTCAGCACATTTGCAGCATTTGAGAAGTGCGAACAAGTCATAGTCTGTCTATTTGTAATTTTAATGAAATGTCATCCTCAGGCAACTCAACCTCAAATACTGCCTGTAATATGTGTTATTTTTGGAGCTATCTGAGGGAATAAGACTGGCAAAACAAACATGTCCTCCTGATATAACTTTTGAAAATCAGGTAGTGGCTATCCTTCACCAAGTGCAGTAATGACTGTCTGTCTGATCCAGCAGCTCCTGGTTGTTATGGAAAGACAAAATTACATCATAGCTGGCTGACAGACATGGATAGCATGTCTGACCCCAGGACAGCAAGTGAACAGCCACCACAGGCCAACAGCAGCCATACTAACCATGACACAGATGCAGGGCTAACTTTAAAGCTGGCTGCTAATAATCCCCTCCAATCCCTTTCCACCAACTCTACAAACAATTTCCTTATCACTTATTTGAGAAACACACCTGTGTAATCATTAGCAACTATAGTAGCATTGCTGTCAGGGTGACTTGACATTTAGTATAATTTCTATTATGGATGTGACATAACACTGGGCTAATCCAAGTTGGCTCACAGGCACAGTAGATGGTTTCAGTCACACTCACTTAGCCAAGGCACCATTAGCAGGTTGCACTACATACCCCCAGTAGATCTTCCTGTTCCTCCTGGGGACAAACAGGCACGTTATTACCAAAGACCTCCACAACAAGCCCAGTGTGTTGGAGCTTCCAATGCCAATGAGCGAACTACTCCCTGTAATAGCAGTCCAAGCAGAACTGACCGCTGCAGTGCGCTTGCATATGTACGACACTTTCAGGAGCTCAAGAGTAAATCCCTTCAGTGAGGATAAAGGACATGGAGAGCGCCTGCTGTGACCAAGCAATCGCCACGACCTGATATAATGGACGTACATGAGACTTCCACTACAACACACCAGAGCAGTGTCGCACCAATGTTACTGCCAGCCTAGGTCATACAACGCCCCAGGCCTTAAAACGGAGGCTTGGCTAATAATAACGCACATCATGCAGTCTGTTTGTAGAAATCTAATACTCGGAATGTACGATGGTACTTACACTATGTAGGCCTGTAAACTACAAAACAAACCTGAGATTGGGTACTGCATGGATACAGAATCCTGTGCATATTCAATGCACTTCAAATACACATGCTAAACCATTTGACTACATTTTTTGCCCAAGCACCTTACATCAAATTGAGTGCATAATGTTGTCAGTGCAGTCATGTGTGTCTGTAGTAGCAAAAGAATACCCATAATTGGTTGTGTTTCACCATCTGGCGTTACATAGCATTAGTCAGCAAAAATGCAGCTATGGTGGGGAGGAACTGCATGAGAGCAGTGCCAGCTGCAAAAGGGCTAGCCTACTGCACTGACCACCAGCTCAGCTGCAACTGAACTACCTTACTACAACAGAAGGTCAAGGACACTTCCATCCAGAACAGAAAATGACAGTTTTGCCATCCATTAACTGCAGTAGCTCGTGCACTCCACAATTCCTTATCATCTTTGCAAATGGCTGGTTACCTGCCAAAGTGCTTCTTAAAGTAGAAAAACATCAACAGCCACAGCTAAAATTACTATTCAACAGTATATACTTACATGCTATTATTTATTTCACCAGCAGTTAACATCTATGGATGAATAAGTTCCAGAATCTGGACTTATTCATCTATTCAGATAAAGTTTATAGACTCATGAGTGCAATGGAATTTGTTTAATAACAGTGATTTTACTGGGATATAGGGGGTAATGTATGACAACTGAGACCTGAGACCACCTGGGCAAATAATAAAAACAAAACTTCCTAAGCTGTCTGCACCTAGTCCATTGCCTAGATTTAAGTAATAGGCAGACACTGAGCACTTCCCTTTGTTGAGCAAATCAATTCAACAGATCTCCTAGTCACTTGACGTTATGGCCTGACTGGTTCCCTGGGATAAAGACTCCATTTTGTCAACAGGGCCTTCAGCCAGGAAGGACATAGCAATGACAGTGTCTCCAGATTTTTGTTATACACAAATCAATTATTTCTCATAAGATTACAAAGCACATGCAGGCTATACTGCAGGTCCTATGTATATTCTATGCATGTCACAGTAGATGTATATGACATTCAAATTTAAAATGCACCTTTCGACATAGCCCTGCCTTGGTCAAATCATCTTTTTTTTTTTGCTGTTTTGGAAACAGGCTGAAAAGCAGGGCATTGTAGAAAGACACAGTATAAGCTGTCAGATAAAGAGCTAAAGGCCCTAACACAACCTAGACAGGGAGGGTGAGACCTGTCTTTCTGCATGTATCCAGTATCAAGGCCTATTATCTGTGGAACCAGTACAGCGAGCTACTGCAGTGAAGCTACTGAGACTATGTACACATTTAAAACTACGTTTATCATATGATTGTTATTTCCTATAACATATGGAACCCTATTCAGATTTATTTTAAGTGCCTCTGAGGAAATATGATGATGAACGTGATACATTTACCTGACTCTGACTGCCATGAGAGTGAATACGACGATAACACACGACTTTTAGTAATTTAGGTAGTTTTGGCTTTGGGGCATTATGCCACTAGTTAAAACGCATCGGGATTTTATTGTACTATACTTAAATACGGTGAAGACGATGCGCTAAAGGTCACGTTCTCATCCTGCGTCACATTTTCCTGATCTAGAGACATCACAGAGATTGACCAATGGGAGGCCGAGAAAACGGAGCGACCACACCCACATCAGGAGGCAACAGGAAGCGATTCTTCAACGTTCAACACTTCACGCATCATATTTAATTTCAGCATTTTAGAAGTAATAACTGTGTTTAGCGACAAAACAAGACTAGACCGCGTTAGCAGTTTAGTAATAGAAAGATCTACTCAGTGCACGGACAAATGCCCTCAGTTTATCCATCTGCTAACTGCATTTTCAAATCACAACGTTGTTGAATACATACCAAACCAGCACAGCAGGATTAAAAATGGCTTATCTAAAAGTCCTGACATTTTTAAACATGATTTCGAAAAAAGCTACATAGTAAAGAGAGGAAACAAGCCACCAGTAACAGTTAACCCACTCATACATTCCCGCACTTAACGTTACCAGCTCGCAGGATGTAGTTAGCTACAGACACAACAAAAGACAAAAAGATTCAGAAGGTAGCACATATGACAACGCAAGTGTCCCACAAGTTATCAGGTCACTGCATTAATCGATAAGTGACCAAGCTAGAACCCATGTTGAGGATACCCACCTTGTCTCGCTGAAGTGGATAAATGCTTGGACCGATGTAACTGCCGTTACACTGAGACCAGCTCAAGGTGATCTCTACTCACTTACTCTGCGGAACTACTTTCTAGAGATGCTGAGACATATCCATCCGAGATAATATAGATACATGAAAAGAAATACACCGTCTTGACACATTTATAACAACGGCACTCGTAACAGATTACTCAAACATGTGTTTCATTTTAGTATTACTGTTATGGAAAGTCAGAAAATGGTAAAAACTAAAAACGCGGAAGGATACGCAGATACGCGGTGTAAGTGCTTGGTAAAGTTAGGGAGCCAATCGGGGCGCGTGAATGCATCAGTACAGCATGGAGTCTGACATGTGACTGTGGATGGCGTGCTGTAGTTTCCTGAAAAACGCAGTGGTTAGGCCGTTCAGTGCCTTGCCCATTTTAATGGATGGGATTCAAATAAGTAACCTATCATGATGTCAGTATGTTTATTATCGTGCGGATGTGCAAACCACCGGCAGCCAAAATGGTTCATGGGAAGCATCATCAAACGTCTTGCAATATACGGTAACTGTGTTCAAGGCTATCAAAATATTGTTCGCCCCCCTCTATTTAATTTCTAAAAGCTGGTGCCATAATGAGACCCACATTGTTTATTGCCCAAATGCATAAGTAGCTCACGGCCAGTCAATGGATGTTTGAGGGATGAATCAAGGACCCTCATGATGGGCTAGTACCTTGCTACTGTACGGTGTTTGAGGCAATACCTCCATCTAGTGATGAAAAATAATATAACAGTTTTTAGATGTTTTTTCAAAAACGGATCCTGGTACATCATATTGAGTATTATAAAACACGTGCTTTTTCCCATAAATATTAGATATAGTTCTTCACATTATTTATCCTCTATTTAATTGATTTTGCATTTTAACTACACATTCCAAAATTACATATTCTAAGTACACAACCAATATTGCTATACTAATATCATACCATTATACAAAATACAAATATATCTACTACTAGCAGTACTATACTACAACCCCTGCTACATTTTATAATACCAAATAATAATTATTATTTGATTTCCACAGAACTTGTCTGGTGCAGACAGCTATGTGGCAAATGTTCCCCAGGATGCTTAATTCTGTTGTTGTGTTAATCAGCTATGCAAATGAGAATGCAGACAGAAACTAAATCCTTGACACAGACACAGCTGCCAACCATATCTCAACCATAGTGAGATTCAAATATAAACATTCAAACTCTGCCACAGAGATTAGACAAATCAATCGGGCAAAGATACTCCTCAAAGTACTATTTGCTTTGCAGATACAGAAAACACTGATGCTAATCTTAATTTTTTTCTCTCGACTACCTGTGGTCTACTATAAGAGTGCACTCTTCACTAAGTCCATGTCTCCTCCCCCTGTGTCCCATTTTGCTCTCACCTGTTCACAGCGGTGGTGGTGCTAGCACTGCTGCTTCCACTGCCCATGTTGCTTTCTCACTGGCTGCTGGCAGCCTCTACCTGGATCCACTCCACTCCACAACCTGAGGCCAATGGACACACCTGTCCAGGTGAGGGATAGATCTGCTGTCCAGTCACCCTGTCCACTGGCCAAGCCCCTGACTGTCAGTCAGTATTAATGGCTGCTAACCCCTAGGCCACGAGGTACAGTAAGACACTGTGGGAATATGCTTAGATAAATCTCAGAGATGAGCTGATAGGACACGCTACTGCTTCTGAATGTATTATTACTGCATGAGTACAGCAACTGCTACATATGAACAAATTTATATGAATAAAAGGGGAACAACTATCAAACAATAAAAGGTGAAATAAACACAACTCCATTAAGACACACATAGAAGAACTAAAATAGCACAATTACATATTGATTACGTTATGATCATAATACGATAAAACAGAAAGGCACAATACATGTGAAATAACACTAATGGGAACCATTAGTGATTGTCAATATATTAAAGAATCTTCTTCTCCATTAGAGAGACCTAACAGTTCATTTCTTCCACAAAAGAAGAGGGATGTTGTAATTCAAAAAGTTTGTTACAATCTGCATTTTCAGCTGCATCCAGAAATAATATTTACTGATTGTTATTGCACAGTGAAGGTCAGTTTCACTATATGTGGAAGATGGGGGGTTGTTCTAGGACTACTACTATAGTGAGCTCTTCATTTGAACCTTGGACACCTACAACATCACACCTCACACACCTCAAATAAAAGAAGTACCAGGCAGGATAACTGTGGTTGACAAAGCAACTATGGCATGATGTCAAAGTGTTTCCCCATATTTATACTGTGCCATCAGAGTCTGTACCCTTTAGTTTTCCTTATTGTGTGCCAAATAAAAGTTTGAAAATCTTAATTTTATTTTTCTGTCCTGACTACAGCCACACATTGAGCAGACAGTTGGTCTAACACTCGTTTATTAATCGGTCCATTGTTTAGGTCAGTTCTTAAGTAGATACATTTGTAGATAATGAGGTTAAAGACTGATTAGCTCAAAGGCCTAATGGCCATTGTCTCACACATGCACACAATGACACAGTGTATCATAGATACAGCAGATGTGATATTTTTGTAATATTATATTAATTTTTGAAGATGTTACTGAAATATAACTATTACTATTGTTATATAATTTGAATATTAGATCAATTGAGCCTATGCATCGCTGCATCTATACAGCATGCAGTGCAGCTATGGTGTAAAGCACAAATGTAGCATTAAGCATATTTGTGCTTTCTTTCTTTTTGAATAAATTTAGACAAGACATGAAAGCACTTAAATATCAACCAGAAGCTGCCTCCAATGCATGACTGCACTGTAATAAACACTGACTTATGCAACCACACACACACAACACAAACAGACGGGCAGATGCATATACAAGAGCAGAGCCATTCTTCCTCCATTTTTCCTCTTATTTCTCAGCAGCAGTGCAGTCAGCTGCAGGTCACATGACTGGCTTGCCTGGTCTCACTGAGCATGCTCAGACCCATCAGTGTTGTCAGGCAAAATATAAGACAGCAGTAGGAGCAGAGATCTGCAATAGATAAACACACAGACTAACACACAGCAACTGGATTGCTTGCAGACACACACCACAGGCACTGAGAGACAGACACTGTGGAATTGGGGGATTGTGTCTCTGGTTTCTCTAATATTTTATTTTAATGGACTTATTGTCATCTATCATTTCAGTGGAAAACAGCCGCTGAGAAAGAGAGGCAGGTGTGCCCTTTAAGAGGGGGAGCAGCTGAGGCAAGGACAGCATCCGAGTCTCCATCCTCTGTGGAGGTAAGTGTAGATGGATGGGGTGGGGGTGCAGAGCATGGGGGGAAGGGAAAATTCCGCCTGACTGCATCTGTGTTTGTGTTAAATATTATCAGAAGGAGGAACGGGGATGGGGGATTTGTCGGCGGCTCTATTGGTATGTGAGACGACAGAGGCTATGGGAATGGCGGGGAGTGGTGGTGGTGGAGGGGTGTAGATGCTAGCAGGGTTGAGGACATGGCAGGGCAGCAGGCACATAGAGAAAAGGTCTGAAGATCTGAAGTGGAAGACGCGGTAATGACGGGGGAGCCGTGTTTGATAGGGTGCAGCTGATGTCAGGAAAGGAGCCAAACCATTACAGGAAAAAGGACAGATCCATAATCAGGAAGAGAAAAACACAGTATTATGATTATTTTGTGTAGACATGTAGATAATGGCCCAATCTAAGGTAGAGATGAGCTTAATGTCCATTGTTAGTGCAGCAAACAAAAATGAAATTAATAATTGGTGTTGATTTAATTATATTGACCTATATAGCATAGATGCCTTCATGCTTGATGATTTTGTAAAGGCAGTCGGTTCTGTGGTGCCAATTTACGTTGCCATCCAGTCTTTGTTTGCAAATGTTTCAGGATTCAGTCCTGATAAATATTAGAAATTCTTTATTATTTTGATTTGATGTGCACTAGACTATGCACATTTTAATTTGTATTCTGATGCTGCAGTGTGAAATCTGCATCTGCATCTGCAGCTTTAAGTCTTGTTAAAAAGACACCATGCTCATTGTTTACATGTCTGACACAAAATGTGATGGGACGCCAAGAAATACAGTGTACTGTGGCTGCCTCTGTTATATCAGTGATGTATCCTTGTAGTTTTTCTTCTGATTTTGTCATAATTTATCTCTAAATCCGGACCATAGAAAATTCAAGATCTTGTTTTTTCTCATGACAGCTGTGACTATTCCTTTATAGGCAACCTTTATTTTATTATGTTAAATTCTTGAGAAATGATTTTTTTTACTCAACACCCTGTGGCCACAGTGTACTGTCCTTATGCTAACCCCAGAAATTACGTGGCATTTCAAAGATTTCCTTCCATTTATTTGCCAGGCAAATCAAAAATACGTCAGTCTAACAATGCACTGACATCAGCAGATGTGCTGTTTTCGCTGTGTGTCTACAAAGGTGTGCCAACCTTTGGCGCTTCGATATTAATAGATGAAGTTCCTGGAAAAAAAACACAACAAAGAAATTGAGACATCCTGGGTACTGAACGTACAGCACATATCTCCCACACATTCTCTCCACTGTGATTAATGCCACTCTGAAAGGAGGCAGAGATGGCTGTTGCTAGGATACATGGCAAGGTGAAGTGCAGACCATTTAAAGACAAGAAGAGGAGGGCACCATTTACAAAGCATGGCATCACTGGAGATGGCCTCTATGTCTCATGTTTTCTTCCTTTACTGAATTTGAATTTCTATTTCTCCAAGGTCTTGCAGTTCTGAGGAGTGCAAGAAAGAGAGGTGGTCAGTCAAAGCTCTCCGTTTTTTTTGTTCTCGTTCCTTCCACCTGGAAATGGGCTGCAATGGTTGGCAGTATTTAAAGGCCTAAACCTGTCTGAGTGAGCCATATGAACAGCAGACCCAATGGTAAGACAGCTAGGATCCTATTGGTGTAATCCTGCATAAGATTAAGCTGTGTCATCCAAATTATGGTTTTGTTTAAGATTTAGAAAGTGATGAGTAAAAGTAAATAAAATAAAATGACATTGCTGTGGCTACTCACAGAAGTTTAGATTTTCCATAGGCATTTAAATATTGTATTAGCTTAATCTAACTATATTAAATAAATTAAATGCTGTAGGATTATGCAACAGGATGCCCAGGCTTCAGGCTGTGCCGGAAATGACGAGACATGGTTATTTTGATGAAAAAGATAGATATTTTTATTAACTCACCCCTTTTAATTGTCAGTTGAGTATTCTTTTGAACGTTGAATTCAGAGAATATTCTGTCTTTTGGAAATAAATCATGCCTCTTCGTCTCTCTCTTTGAGATGCTATATAAAGCAGTGTTTTGAAGCCCTTGAACAGGAGGCTAAATAGGGAGATGTGAGAAAGGATGTGAGATGAAAGGATGATAGAAAGAGGTAGCATCTTCTTTCCACTCCACTATAATGGCCTTTTCATAATGTGTGGGCCCACAGGACATCAAAGGCCAGTGTTGGACAGACGAGGAGTCGGATGGGGAGAACGAGTCGGAGCAGTTCCTGTATGGCATTCAGGTATAGCAGAGGCTAAATCTATATGTTTAATCTGCTGTGCTGAATACTTACTATAATACTGAAATGTTGTTTTCAGTACTGATGCTAGTCAGTATTATCATCTTTTTAATTTCAAAATAATACCATACCATTATTTAAAAAAAAACCAACCCATTACAATAACCTCAAACTAGTGTGCAAATAATAATACTTTAGTTCCCAGCAAACTGTAAAAGAGCTTCTGAAGGATGTGTTTTCCTGACTTACAAGTTCTACTGCTGTAATATGTTGGCAACAAAAAAAGCACGTAATAATTTGACCATTTAAACATGAATAACCAATGCAAAACTAGCCACTAGTTTTCAAAATATTGTCATAGACCTAGGTGTTTGTCAAAGGGGAATTTTTGACCTGATGGTGGAGCCGGACAATAAGTCAGGGGTCACCAAAACCATTTTGAATTATTCTTTTGTGGATTTTGAATATTCACACCAAATGTCATGGTAATGTGGTCAATAGTTGTTGAGATATTTTGTCCTGGTAGTGCAGAAGAGATGGATCGGCTGACTGACATTTCCATCCTAATGTCTCGCTGCTAGCAGGGCAAAAATCTAAATTCATCTGAAGCAGGATATTCTGTTAAAATGTAAGGCATGTGTCAATGTTTTATAAAGTTCTGGGCTTGGTGTCAAATTTTCCAAACTGACAATAGCAAACATGACATTTAAGTACAATACAGGTTTAGTACTATCACCCTATGCAACCTTAAGTATCGATCCCAAGCAACACTGTCAAATTCATTTCCGTGGCCGTCATTTAATGTATCATCTCATCTCGTAAAGTTCAATGCTTCACTTCCATATAAGACCTCAATCTGTTAGTTATCCTTTTTTACTGTTATCTTGCAAGTCTTGTGATTGAAATGTAAATCCAGTCTTGGACCTAAAGCTCATTTCTATGCAGTCAGAGAACATGAAAGCAGCGTAGTGAAGATAAGGATGAAAGTGTGGGATCTGTTCTACACACTCAGAGCTGAGGAGATGAGAGTCTGACTTCAAGTCTAGACACCAGGAACACTTATGACAAACTTAGGTCAACTATTATTATTAATACTTCAAATGATCACTGAAAAATAAAAATAGAATTTGTAATGTAAAAATTACCTACCACTGTTTGACATCCTGATGTCCTCATCCTCCTTTTGTTCCTGTCAAACCTCATGTTATGTCTGATTTTATTGCAAATACAAAATGTATGTTGGATCAGAGCTAGGAAAGGCTGACTAAATAGCACAAACCATGTTGAAATGGACTTCCTAATTCTTTAAAGGCAAATTCTGATATTTTACAACCGAGATCTAATTTCATGATGTGCAAATGCCATGAGAACCTGGTCTGGACTGTGGTTGAAGAGATGAAAGACTGAGTAGTTCAGCTGATTTGAATTTTTTTTTATATTGATTTTATTAAAAAAATATTTTCATATTGAGTCAGCTGTAACAGCTGAACACTATTGCGAACACTGTTGCGATTGACAAACTAGTGAAAAACTAGTTAGCAAGCAAGCAGAGAGGTACAAACAGGTAGTAAAAGTAATAGATAAAGGGTTTAAATAGTTAGCTATAAGTAATAGATAAAGGTTTGAAATAGGTAAAAGTAATAAATAATCAATAGTTAGGTAACTATAATGGATAACAGTTGAAATAGCTAAAGGTAATGGATAAATGTTTGAAATAGATAGCTCAAAGTAATAGTTAAAATAGTTAGCTAAAAGTAATAGATACAGTAAATGGTGGAAATTGATAGCTAAAAGTAATACATAAATGGTTGAAACCTTTAGCTTCCACTGCAAGTGGTTGTGGTACGAATGCAAACTTGACCAAACTGACCGAAACACTGACAGTACAATTGTGTGTACATTACATTATTGTAACAATATCCACTTTTATATAATGAAATGTGTTAAATAACATCCTATTCAAAATCATTTTAAACTTAATATTATGACAGGTGGTGTCAGTGAAGGGTACTTTAATTCACGTGACAGGTACGTCAGAAAAAAAGGTTGGGAACCACTGTTCTATAGCATGTTCTGTGCTGTAATTGTGACCAGCATTAATGCACTGCTTGTTACAGGGGAGCTGTGCTGCTGACCTGTACCGCCACCCTCAACTGGATGCAGATATTGAGGCAGTAAAAGACATCTACACTGACAGTGCTGTCTCTGTTAGGTACAGCACAGACACACACATGCACACACTACTGTTTGAGACCTATTTTCAAAAAATTTGAAACAAACAAAATGACTTAATTAGTGGTGGTATGATTCTGTCTGCTGGCACTTCTTTATTTGCCACACGCTGTACACGGGCACGACTCAAAGATATTATGTACTAATTATAACCAAGCACTGTCTGGCAAAATCGAGAAAAAAAAAAAAAATCTTATTTTTCTCCCTTAAGGGATAATCAGTTGAAAGGGTTGGAGTGTAGTGCATCCCATTTCTTATGATTAATTCACTGTATCTGTTGTTGTGTCTCTGAACAGGGAGTATGGAACCATTGATGACGTGGACATTGATCTTCATATTAACATCGGTTTCTTAGATGTGAGTCAGCATTCTCCTTTCTCTGCACACACCACCTCCATCTTTGCCCATTACTATTCTACAACATTTTGCAAAGTAACACATCATTTATAATACATTGTGTGCTCATAATTTATTTATGTAATGAGAAATGGCCCTAATTAGGATTCTAACTCTGTATATTTGTGTGTATGTGTGTATGTGTGTGTGTCTGACTCAGGAGGAGGTTGCGACAGCTTGGAAAGTTATCAGAACAGAGCCCATTATTCTGAGACTGCGCTTTTCTCTTTCTCAGTACCTCGATGGACCTGGTGAGTAAAGATGTCAGTGTGGATGTTGGTTTTCTGGGAGGGACTTAGGTATTTGTACCACTCACTGAGCATAGGAGGTGAGTACAATATGTGCTATAAAAGAGGGAGAGTGAAAGAAATCTATCTATGCACTGTGTAATAATGTTAGTCATCTTTACTCAGAGCCGTCAGTAGAAGTGTTCCAGCCCTCAAATAAAGAAGGCTTCAGCCTGGGCCTGCAGCTCAAAAAGTAAGTCTATAGTATCATAGTGAGATTGTGCATAGTAGATTTCATAATGTCACCTCATTTTGCATAACCAAATGTGCAGCAGCAGAAATACAAATCACAGATTATGTGTTTTTCAATTTAAGGTTACCAATAGACTTACAAAACAGATACATAAGGCATAAACATTTAATTGTAGTTTTTTGTCTTTGTAATCTTCTGGTTGACTAATCCACTCACACAGAATAATAATGCACACCAACAACAAAAAGAAGGTGATTTAAAGAGCCAGGTTCACTCACATTCTCATACTCATTCTCATAACATTGCAGGATCCTGAGCACGTTCACCTCACAGCAGTGGAAGCACCTCAGTAATGAGTTCCTCAAGGCCCAGCAGGAGAAGAGGCACAGCTGGTTCAAAGCTGGAGGAACCATCAAGAAGTTCCGCGCCGGGCTCAGCATCTTCTCCCCCATTCCCAAGTAGGTCTCAGTCTCACTCTGTAACTTTCAAGGCATCTAAACAACCATGCCAATGTTTTATATATAGCATGCTGCACTTTTTAAGCTAGTAACCGACACCCTAATCCAGAGTAAATGTAAACTGTAAATCATATTTACATAATACAGTAGGAGGGATGCAAGATATTGACATTTCTGACAATATCTGATAACTGATACAGGCCAGTTTTGGGCAATGCTATTGCAGATATTTTTCATTTCACTGCAAAATCAACATGTCTGTTCTTTCCAGCAACGGAGCTCATCTGTTCTACTGTGATTGTGATGCTTGGTTTAGATTCTGATGTCTAAAACACACTGTTTTATTAGTTGTTCTGATTTATTTCTAAACACTTCACTGTTTCCAAGTGCGTGCAGTCACTCAAGGAGAAGAGCACAGATTAATTTACCTCAAGTACAGAAAATAATTAGGCTATTGTAGCGTTGGTTTGGCATGGCATCTACAGTTTGTTCTTGCATTGTTTCCATGGTAGGTAGATATTTGAAACCATCCCTGTAACTCGAGTGAAATAAATTTGTATAAATATTAAAAAGGGGAAACGTTAAGTTGTCCACAAAGGTTTTCAGGAAATAACAAAAGGCTGTACCTGGGCACAAAATGTTCTTAACACCTCATTGTGGAAATGTCTTCACCAGGAAATATCCTGTGTCACAGGGATGATGTCTACAGCGTGTCTATTTTATGTATTACTTTTATGTTGTGTCTCTATTTTATTTCTTCCTACATCATTCTTTTGTGAAGCAGGAGATTTCTGAGGTGATCAGGGTAAAATGTTATCCATCTGGTCAACAAACTGCGAGCTGTTAAGATGGAAATAAATGATGGAAATACTTTGTGAAGGTTTGTCTGTGAAAGATGAACTGTAGCAAAGAAGACAAGCAGGAGAAAGGAAGCTCTGACACAGCATGTTGCAGATTGACTTAAATTCAAAATTTGACACACAATTTCCCCAAGGGGGAAGTACTCTTCTCTGCCTCTGTCTTTCTCCGGGATACTTTGACAGTTATGGGTGCACAGGGATTGAATTCCGGCCCACTCGATGGAGGTCAGCTTCACTAACTACTAGGCTGTCTTGACATCCTCACAACTTGACAGGAGTCTCATGTCAAGAGTGTACATGGATGATGTACTGAGAGTGATGGTGGAAGTGAACACTGGTTTTTGTATATTAACAGTTAGTGACTTGAGCTGCTGCCCAAACAGATTTCTGTTGTCTGAGCTAGTACAATATTGTAAGTGTAGTGTGAGTGACTAGAGCAGAGTGCGTATTTCTTAACGTCACTATAAAATCACCTAGGTACTGACCATGTAAACACATTGCAGTCTTACCATACAAGATTACAGCTGAGGAGATGTTGCAAATGATATCAGTGATGATTAAGAATTTATTCATAGCAACTTTACAATAATGAGCAAAATGTCTGACTTGGCCTTTAAAGCCAAACCCTTTCCGCTTTGAAGCCAAACCCTCCACTATGCAATTTTTACAAAGACATGGACAACGACAATGTTAGCATTTTGTCATCGTAGAAAAATGGTTGATGAATTGATGTACATGAATTGTGTCTGGCTTTTTTCTAGGTCTCCAAGTTTTCCTTTGATCCAAGACACAGTTTTAAAAGGGAAGCTGAGCGTCCCTGAGCTGAGAGTGACCCGCCTGATGAACCGCTCTATCTCATGTACCATGAAGAACCCTAAAGGGGAGCTCTTCAGCTATCCACCAAACAGCCAGGTCAGTGCCAGTCTGGACAAATCAGCACCCATACATCTCTCATTTGGAGTCAGATACCTTTCAGTTAGATTTTTTTTTTTGTGGAATTAACAAACTTATTTGTCTTTAATGTGTCTCACTCACATGTCAAGCTGTGGTCATTTGTGAGGCTCTAAACTTTAAATTTTACTTGTAACAATGCTGATGTTGAAACTCATGATGCTATGATAAGGAGTTCAAAATCGTCCACAATTCTACAAAATGTTGATGAATGCTGTTTTTAAGGCACATTGTATATTGCTCTTTTCTGTTTTAATACACTGTGATCCACTCTGACCCTCTTCTCAGTGACTCGCCACCTGCACTGTTCCCACCTGAGCCTTTCCTTACCCCTACCGTAACATGGCTAGTGCAACGTTTCCCATAATGCTTTGTCTTCACTTGACTCATCAGACTGTGGCTGTCCCGGCGGCCAGGGCCCCAGCGCAGATTACCACGAGGCAGCTGATTGAATTGTTTTTCTCATCCCAGGCGGGTGGCCACTGCAAGAACATCCCCACCTTGGAGTATGGCTTCTTAGTGCAGGTTAGAACTCAAGGAGACATGAGTCTACTTAACAAGGCACTTATACAACCTGTCCTTTGAGAGTCCTTTCCACAGTCCAAAAACATGACAAACAATTCAAATCAATGACTTTTTTATCACATAAGGACAAAGTCTATGGAGCAGTTATATAGCGATGAAATAATCAGTTCCCTGTGGTTGTTTATGAGTACATTATATAAGAATAGTATACAGTATCTGATGAGTGATTTTTAAATGACTCCACAAGACTTTATTAATTTTAGGTTCTGGTACGTACTGTTTGTATGTAAGCAACAATAAAAGCCCATCTTACAATCTGTTCGGATGTGAGGGGCCTATTGTATTAGCTATTTGTGCAGGTAATTGGGTATCTGTTGGTAGCTGGCAGTGACAAGGAGAGGGGCCCACAGTGCTTTGTTGTACTCGGACCTCGTAACAGGGTAAGCCAGCCATAATTGCAGTAGAAAATTGTAGCTGTGTAACAATTCTGCTGCCAAACTAGTCTTTATTCCTTTATGTGACAGTGCTGGAGGTGGGAGTGATAACTGGGGACACCACTGTGCTTTTCTCCAAACAGATAATGAAGTACTCAGAGCAGAGGATCCCCACGCTCAACGAGTACTGCGTGGTGTGTGACGAACAGCACGTCTTTCAGAACGGATCCATGTTGAAGGTATCAGAGACGAACATACAGTATAGATTTATAATTGTATGATTCCATATTGGTTAAAAAGAAAAGAAAAGTTATGAACAGCATGTATGTGATGTTTTCTCTCTCTATTAGTGATATGATCCTGTTAATGGATTTTCCACAATTGTAGTTGTGAGGGAGCAAGACAAAGAGTGAGAAAGTGTTTGTCAGTATGTGCGTGCAGGAGTGTGTAGATATGTAGTACACATTGAAATAAGTGTATTTTCATCCCTCATCCCTGACTGTGTGCATGTATGTGTGTGTGTGTGTGTGTGTGTGTGTGTGTGTGTGTTTTTATAGCCGGCTGTGTGCACCAGGGAGCTGTGTGTGTTCTCCTTCTACACTCTGGGTGTGATGTCCGGAGCTGCAGAGGAAGTGGCCACCGGAGCAGAGGTGACAACAACACAACATTATATGATATAATTCCGATTATTTGTATTTTGTTCCTGCAATGATTTTTATATATTTCCCAGAAATTCCCTTTGGAATGTAGATCAAAGAATACAAGCCTAACATACGGTATATGTAAGAAAAACAAAACACAAGAGTCAAACACACACATTTGACTCAAGAAGGAGATGTTGTTAATTTCTGATTATTTGTAGTTTATACGTGTTATTGGAACTGAGGCAGGCTCTTCTGTCGTATTACACTGAGTCAATAAAAGCATCAAAATGATTCGATAACAGCGTCACATAAAGCCATAAAATGTAAATGTAAAATCCCTCTCTCCCAGGTGGTGGACCTACTTGTGGCTATGTGTCGAGCTGCTCTAGAGTCTCCCCGTAAGAGCATCATCTTTGAGCCGTACCCATCAGTTGTTGACCCCAATGACCCCAAGACTCTGGCCTTCAACCCAAAGGTCAGCATCCTCACTGCTGTAATCGTGATTACTAACTAAATCAATACAAAAATTTCATTCCAAGATGACACATCCATATGTGAAACACAATGCCTACTCTGTTAAAACCACTGCTGCTGCCAGAACAAAGCTAGAAAATGTTATTGTAGTTCTTCATAAACTAAATGCATGAAGTTATGTAACAGTAATGCTTAAGATTATATTTTTAGTTATCTTTGAAGTATAGTGCAATGAGTAGAAGATTAAAACATATTATAAAATGGATGGGAAGAATTTAGAAATAGTAACAATATTTTAGCGAACTTTTACCTGTACAAGTGATTTTAGATGTCTGTATGTTGTTCCCTCTCTCATTGCATACAATGGATGTTTGGCTCAACCGATGAACACAGAAGAAGAATTATGAGAGACTGCAGAAAGCATTGGACAGCGTCATGTCCATTCGGGAAATGACCCAGGTACAAGTAGGAGGTGGGAGGGAAAGAAGGGAAGGGCCACAGTGGATTAATGCTACAGTTAGGCTTGATGTATAATGTTTAAGATATAATCTAAAGTGTTTTAGTTTATATAAGATCATCCCTCTGTGTCCAACCCAAGACTGAAAATGTTCATTACACAGACCTGTATCTTCTCTATAACTCTTCCCCACTCTTCTTTCTATTGTTTGTTTACCCACTGTGGCTTTACTGCATCTGTACTATGTATAAAACACATCATAAGTCTGTATCCAAACACATGCTCACTTGGCTTTTTTTTTTTTGGGGGGGGGGCATCTGTGAAAATACAAAAACAAACTGAAAACAACACACGCTTGTGTGGTTTTTCCAGGGCTCATATCTAGAGATCAAGAAACAGATGGACAAACTTGACCCTTTGGCCCATCCCCTGCTACAGTGGTGAGTGGAGAGAATCTGTTCGAAAAATGGGTTTACTCTGCTTTGCATGTTAACAGGATCTGCTTTCATTTCAGAAAATAATATACAACACCATCAGTAGAGAGCATATCATGGACAACGCAATAATGCTTATGAGCTTATGCCAATAGGCCTTTTTCATGGAAGACATTTTGACCTGTCACAGTAGGAAAACCTCAGCTGTAAATAATAAAATGAATGATGGCTGAATTCCATTTAGCTGGCTCATTGTCACACTGTCATGACTTTACTGGGACACTTAAATAGAACGGAGCCATCCATTGTTAATGTTATTAGTAACACCTGTGCTTTTCATACTTGGACAACTTTGCTTTGTGGTTCAAGCAAAGTGGTAGCACAGGTACTTCAAATTCTGTTACACGCTATTTTATTTATTTTTTGGTCCTCTCTCTGTCTTTCTGCAGGATTATTTCCAGTAACAGGTCTCATATCGTCAAGCTGCCTCTGAGTAGGGTAGGGAACCAGAATGTTAACCCTTCAAGTGTCCGATATAAAAATATTTTTTTAATGCTGCATTATGTAATTTGATGGTCCATACTCATTCTCTATCTGTTTGTTTGTCTTTCTCTTGTTCTCACTTGTCCCTTATGATCTCATTGTGATAGCAACTGAAATTCATGCACACCTCCCACCAGTTCCTGCTGCTCAGCAGCCCCCCGGCCAAGGAGGCCCGTTTTCGCACTGCCAAGAAGCTATACGGCAGCACCTTCGCCTTCCAGTGAGTCCACTTTGTTCCTCTCATTAGCTGACACAGCAGTCATACAATCAAAACTCTATGTTTTGCATAGAATATAGCTTCAAAGAATTAAAATCACGTAGCCTGTTAAGATATCAGAAATTAATTTGTAGTTATGTTAAGCTTGTGGCTGTTGGGCAAAAATAATGTGAGAAATCACTTACTGTAAAAAATGTAACTCAAATCAAGCATAGTCACTGCAATACATGCATAATTTAGCATTACAGCAGTACACTGTCAAACATGAGCACGTCTCAATGTAACACCTGGTCATTATGCTGCGGATGGAGGAGCCACACTAGCAGATTTTTATGGAACCATAACAAACAACAGAGCAGTGGCCATTCTCTTGGACAGAGAAACCACCTTGCTAAGCCAGCACATGGAGCCAGCAGTATCTGTGAGATAGAGATTTGTACTGTAGCAGATGGGGCTTTGCTGAATATTTTAGATACACAAGGCCCATCTGGGCACTCGCAGGGTACAACCAACTCATGAGCAATGCTAACAGTCTCTCTTTATGCTGGTTAATACTACAGATTTAATAATTCTCTACAGTAGATGCCAAATTAGTATGTTAGGCTGCCATCATTTGATATTGATATAAATAGAAACAGACAAAATATAAATACATGTTCAGAGTCAATTTAATGACAATCTGCAAGATTTCGAAAGGACTCCATAAACAGCTGATAAGTGAAAGTAAGAACTTTTTCCTGTTTATTTATTAGACTGTGGGAACAAGAACTTCGTACTGCTTCAAAACTTGTTAAAAATAACAGCACTCATGACACTGCTGTGATCGTCGTATTTTATTTTAAGACACTCTAGATACCTACAGTGGGAGATGTATTCAAATAACCCATCCTGTACTGAAAGACAGCAGTGATGGCTTGTCAGCTTTGATCTTCATCTTTTAACACTTTTAATATTGCTCTTAGTATTAAATGATATAAATTTGTAGGGCTATGAACAGACTGTCCCAAAATGTCCTTGCACAAATTGTATAAATAGATGACCACAGTAGCTCTTTTGTAGGTTTTATAAAACAAAAAAAAAGTAAAAAAGTTAAGCTAACATAACAATTTTTGTAGAGTCAATTCATGACATTTTCAAATACAGGTAATAATATAATAATAATAAATTATATAATAGTAAATGTCCCTATTAGTGAATCAAAGGTCACAGGCAAAATGCGGCAGTGTTATTTTATCACAACATTCTTGAACAGCATGGCTGTGGCCACTGCACATCAGCGGTTGCACACTGGGATCCATGCTGTTTATATTCACACAGCACTTTGTTTTATCTCTTCTTTCTTATCTCTCCCTCTCTCTACACTTGCTCTAGTGGTTCCCATATAGAGAACTGGCACTCTGTTCTGAGAAATGGACTAGTCAATGCCTCTTATACCAAACTGCAGGTACGTAACCCTGGCAGTTGGCTGGAATTTACGATGCATCTCCTCTCGGACAGTGAGCCTGCTCTGAGAAAGAGCAGACTTGCTGTCCGGCTGATTCATTTTTGCAGTTAATGGATGCCAGCTTCCCTTTCGTCAGCTTTGCAATTGGCATTTTAGCGAGCAGGGCACACTGGGAGATTTTCCTGGCCAATGTCGGCTGGTTTTTGCGTCCTTGACCGGCAGCAACAGACGGCATGCCTCTTCCTGTTGTGGGACAAAGGGAGGGGGCTGTGGTGTCAGCTGTGATGCCAGGAGGCTGCCTGTGTGCCCTGGGGGGTTAACCACCTAGAGCACTGAGTAGGTTAGGTCTGAAGCTGAAGGATGCAAAGGACAAGCTCCATGGTAGTGAGTATAGACTTCCTGTGGGTGATTAAGGAGGGCTTCCATAAAAGGTCAGTAACTGGCACCACTCATTATATATTCAGACTTGGGTCAAATGGTAGCCTCAAATTATTTAAAGAGTTCATTTAAACCTAGTTGATACCACGTGTACAATTGACCAACTCAGGACCATCAAGATAATTTAAATGCAGAAGCAGAAAGCCATACTTCTCTTCCAAATGTATTCTGTTTACTCAGGTATGCATCTATCGCATCTTTATATTGTTCTTCCAAGGTTAGTGTTGCACTTTGTGACCCAGGTCTGCAAAAGATAAATAAATAATAAAACAAGAAAAGAAGAAGTTAGCACTAGAGAGTGCATAATTGTCTCATTTGCACAATACAGACGATAATGATTATACATGCTTGATGATACACCGGCATGTCCTGAAAATAGATGAAACACAATTAAATCTGAAATCTCAAGGATCTTTGAAACTTTCACGTCGGTCATGATTGCTCTATCATGCTGATGTGTTTCATTTATGCCTTCTTTGTTCTCCAACTTTTTGAACTTTCCATCTTTGTTCTCGCCTGAGTGCGTCTCAGTCGTCTGCCTCCTCTTTCTCCTCTCCTTTTCACCTTGAGCATTGACACCCCCCTTCCTCTGTCATTGTGTTTCACAGGAGGAGGGGCAGGACTGAGTCTGCCTCCAGCTCCAGCCATCACACAAAACCTCTCGTCTATTTTCCTTTTGATTTCTTCCAAATGTACCACGTCCTGACCTCCATCTCCCTCACATTTTACTTCCAAACTCTCAAGTTGCTCTTTGTTCATCCTCTCGTTTCTCCTCTGGTTTCACAGTGGCATATGAACACTTGTCCATGTTACACCTGTGGTCCTTTTGTTTTCCTCATTCTGGACATTCTTATGTGGACGCTCATCATCATTATCCATTATCCTCATACCATCTTTACCTTCAACATGGTCTCATTTCTCATGTCAGCATTGCTTGAATATCTGAACATTTCTTACACAAATTTCATTCATAAAATTCAAGAGCATCACATGATCTTCACTGGACCACATTATATTAAAGAAAAAAACAGGTTGGCAGTTTAAAGATGTGACTGTGTGGATTATAGGTGTTGCCTCAGATCACTGGAATAATAAAAATATTTTTTCTTTCTTTGGCTCTTTGCCAATCCGTCTTTGGGTTTTCGTGTATGTGTGTGTGTGTGTGTGTATGTATTTAGTATGCTTGGTTGGTGGGGTTTGCCAGGTAAACTGTCACAGAAACATATAAAACACTTATACATGCTTTCCTATGATTTAACTACAGTAGGACTGGTATGTATTGCACTGTATGTGTGAGTACATCCGTGTGTGTGTGTGTGTGTTTGAGGTTGTCCTGTGCAACTGCTCAGTGACTCTTCCTTCCTTCCTGCTCTTTTCAAACCCAAGCTGCATGGGGCAGCGTATGGAAAGGGCATCTATCTGAGCCCCATCTCCAGCATATCTTTTGGATACTCAGGTAGGAACATTCCTCGCCACTCGGCCCCCTCCAGCCCCCCTCTCCCTTTTTTCCCACCATGTTGACTGAATATGCTCTGTGTTTGTAACATGGCCTGATTATCATCCTGGAACACTTAATTTTCACATGTGGGAGCTTTCCATGCTATCCTATTGTACTGCTCTGTGTTGTGTGTCCATTTTGGGTGCTGGGCCTTGGGCCTTTTCTCTGAGCTTGTGTGGCACCTACCATACCATACATTATGTTGTGGCTGTGTAAAATGGGGCTGTCAGTGGATCTGTGTGTATTACTTTGTACATTGCTGGCTTTTTATATTGTTTTGTTCTTGTAGTGTGTGGGTGTAGAGCCATTCAAACTTAACTTTAAGTCCTGACCTTATTTCCCCTTGTGTATTTCCACTGAAACACAATTTCAGAGGTTGGTTTTGAGGTCCTGCTATGGTAGTCTGGTTTTGGTGCTGGTTATGTGGGCAGCAGGCTGCTAAATATCCTTGCTCAATCACAACCAGTAAATAAATACTTAAGTTGATGGCACAAATTTCAGAACTAATGGTACTATCTAAAGCAAACAGTTTTGATGATAAAAATTATAACAGTCGTACTCGCTGTAGCACATTTTGTGTCGATACTGGATGTTGCAATTCATGTAGAAATATTCAGTAGCACTTTGGAACAATAACTATCATATGAAAGATAGCACTGCGGGTAATAATCTCTTTGTACAAGGAGTTCAAGAGTTCTAAAGGAAGGTTTTTCACAGCTTGAGTGACTCAAGGTAAGGTCGTTCTGACCCAGAGTTTTTTTTTTTGCTGTGTGTGCTGCTTCTTGCAGGAATGGGGAAAGGACAGCACCGCATGCCCACCAAAGATGAACTGGTGCAGCGATACAACCGCATGAACACCATACCACAGGTGAGGGAACTAGGCATATTACAGCCTGACATATATATTGAATTTCTAAATGAGGGCTGTTGCTCAAAAAGGCAGAACATATTTTAGAATGTTTTCTATACTCAGTTCAAATGTTTCTTACAATCACTAGACCCTGGTTCTCACTATTACACTCTGTACAGTATCAATGTTTGTAATTATTAAACTTAGAACAGTCCTCTGGATAGATCATGGTATTTACTGTAGCAGCTTGGTGGGACTCAACTGTTGTCTCTTTTTTCAATAGAGCCGTCCAATACAATCAAGGTTTCTTCAGAGTCGAAATCTGAACTGCATTGCTCTGTGTGAAGGTAACAACAAGCAGAAGGTATAATACGTGTTAAAGCTGAGATAATAGTGAATATTTGGCATTAGTCTATTCAATTAATATACTTTGATGTGACTCTGTCTCTAAACAAATACACAGTTAAGTAAAAAAGCAAAATAAAAAAATGCATTATTATATTAATTACCTAATACACACTTTCTAGTGAATGCAATCTCTCCTTTATCCAATATGAAAACCATTCACAAAAGAAAAGCAGAACAGGAAGAAAATGCCATAAAGTTAGACCATTAAAATGTAAATAAAACTGGGTAATATGACTATTGTATTAATGTACAGTTATACTTACTTATAAGAAAGTATTACTTATACTTATAAGAAATAGAAGTTATCATAATATGATGATCATCATCACCATAATAGGAGAAAACTATTGAAAATAAACAGAAGAAATAAAGTGCAGTTAGGATAATCACTGAGTTTAAGCCCTTAAGCTGTAGTGCATCTTACGTAGTATTATGTAATACCAAAAACAACAGCAGCACTACTACTACAACCAATAATATTAATAATAGAATAACAAGAAAGTACAGTAAATACAAACCACCATTTCTACATTTCTGCTTCTCTCTTTTAAACAGTTATCACATCTAAGGATCTACAGAAACATGGTAACATCTGGGTGTGTCCAGTATCCGACCACGTCTGTACTCGCTTCTTTTTTGTGTAAGTATTCCCAACACTTTTAACTCCTTGTTCATTTCCACAGAATTACCAAAAGAGTTGGCATAGCAACCAGGCAGAAAATATTAAGATCATCATCACACTTAAGATGCATAGTTCATTACTCAGGTTGCCTATTTTTACCTGCTAAACTGCACATGATGAAGGTGATTTAATGAAGAATCATGGTATATGCTGCAAGTTGTCCCATATCAGTCATCATATAAAATCAGTGAACAAATTGTGCTGATGGTTGAGTGGTGCTACCACTCCACTAAAGTGGGTTCCTCTCAGGTCATAGCCTTTCAATATGATGTTTAAAACTGTGTTTAACTGTGGAGCTCAGCAAATAAAACATCCATGCTGGCTACTGATATTAGGGTTTTGAGTCCAAGCTTTGGACACACACATTCACCAGATGGCAAAGTCTATTATCGTGTCCACTGCTGTCTTCTGAGTTGGAAATTAGATCTGAGATGGCCTGCAATCAAATTTAAATCACAGCTAAATATAAATCAATTCTGAACTTGTGCTGTGTGTATGGTAGTATTTTTCATCTTGAATAAATGATATGGTTGGAATATAAACAAGAAGATTAGTTGTGTTAGACCCAACAATGCCTCCTCTAAAATCACTGTAATTCACTTGCTTCCTAGACAAGAACAACTCACACATGCTCATTTGTCTATGGACAGGTTACTTTTCTATCATTGGTATTATGCCTTGTTAACAATAAACTTAAACTATTCATCTTTAAACTGGGCCCTTATACCACCAAGTAGTAGCAGCATACAACAGAAAAATTGAGGGAGTGAGCAAGAGAGGATGATTAAACCTAAGCAGCTATTGATGAAATGATGAAAATAAACCATATGTCAGCTCATCTATGTATATGTGCAGGTATGAGGATGGCCAAGTAGGAGATGCCAACATCAACACCCAGGAGCCTAAGGTGCAGAAGGAGATCATGCGTGTGATTGGGACCCAGATCTACTCCAGCTAATGGAGGTTCTCCATATGTCTCTCTGGCGGAGGCACACAGGCAGGCAGACAGCGAATGTTTGGGCGAGCTGACCTCAGGCCTGATACTGAAGGCTGAGGGAGCTCTTGAGCACATTATTTCTAAAGTTGTTATGTTCTGGTCCTCTTATTTTCCTCTGTCTCCTTTGTCCCTCATCTCCAAGTGGTTACACATTCCATGTTCATTTACCCTTCAGTTAGGTTTAACCTGGTTAAAGTCAGTCTGCTTTTCTCAGTTCATGTCACTTTCCAACAGAATCGTAACACACTGATGAAGAAAAAAGGAAGTAGTCACTGGTATGGCTCTCCACACATGCACACACTTTCAAACCCAGGGTCGACTGGGCTTTCTCCTTTCTTGCTGCACTTTTACTGATCCTTTGGACTAATCATCTCTATTTAATAATTTCTCTTTGTGAATATCCAGTAAAAAAAATAATCATTCCAAATGATAATTAGATCCCTTTGTAGCAAATAAGTGATGGATTTACATGCACATAGAAGTTTGGTCTCTTACTGTGTTTGCAAAGGCATTATCTCTGATCTGTTTATTTAATATTCTTTGAGTAATGACATGAATTAAGGTCTGTGACAGGGTTATCTGAGGAGCAAGCACTGCTTTGTCATTTTGTCCTTGTTCACTGGATGAAGCTCCCAGAATCCAATAAGCGAGGTGTGGCTTAAACTCAAGTTACACTAGTAACACTATAGGCACTTTGTTTTTATGAAATGTAAAAATCCAGCCATTAACAGTATTATGATTTTTCATTAGATATTTTAAGCAGTTCTGATTGAGATGCACTTTCAAAATCTCACAGCTCCTAATGTCAAACAAACAGGAATAAAAAAAACTAAACCAAAATAAAACGTATCTGACTTGACAGAAGTGTAACATGGCAGGGTCAACAAAAAGGGTCATACAATTTCGTTAATGCTCCATTTTATATTTTTGGTATTAATGTTTCATAAAATCATGCTCTGTAACGTAGAAGGGCTTGTATTACTACCGATCCCACTGAGAATTAACACCCAAGTCTAAAGCTTTTTGCACTTTCAGATGCTTTTAGTTTGTTGTTTTGATTTGCAGAGGCTAGCTTCTGTTCCTCTAGCCTTTGCTCCACAATTATTTTTGAATATTTCTTACATCTGCCTGTCTGAAAAGCTGAAACATCATACTGGAGTATTTTGTTCATATAAGAAAAATGGGTATCTACCACTATCACTATACTTAATAGAAATGTTTGAGCTTGACGTCTTGACGACGATTAAACCGATAATATTTTGTCATATTCATCAACTACAACACTCATAAGGTTTTGACTCTCCCGTCTTTGTTAAAGAATCATGAGAGCTTGACTTCTAACAAAATAATTGCTAACAGTGTATTAAGGCCCAGTTGCAGTGAGTTTGGTTTGGTGTCTCTCTGCTCCCTAGTTGTCTTATTGCTTAATGGAAGATATATCAGGCTAAAACCTTAAACTGGTCAAATTGAAGCGCTGAGGTTTGCCCCTCAACAACAGCAACATAGATACAGTATAGCGATGAAAATATACATATATGACCCTTGCTCTCTCTCTCTCTCTCTCGCTCTCTCGTTAATCTGTGGACGTTATATGTGTTGCCTATGTTCTATGTTCAAAAAACTACCACAATCTGTAGTCATCACTTTTTCTTTAAGTGGTGGATATCTCATTCTGAAATGAATCTCTTTGTGTATCAGCTACACTTCACATTGTATTCACAACCTACAAAATCCACTGTACAGAAAATCATGGACAATTTTACCAAACTATCTACTGACAGTATCCAGTCCAGGTTAGATCACATCCTGCGCGCCCCTACCTAATGTACACTGGATGTTATAGATCTGCATTAGTGTGCAATTCTATGGTTTCACCTTGGAGAATGGCAACCTTGTATAGCTAATCAAGTTTATCAGTTAGTCATGTACTGTATGTATGTATGTACGTGTGGGTTTGTATTTTCTTGACATACTAGACATTGCACTTATTCAACGTTTGCCTAAACTGGAGAAATGGACTGTCCTCGGACCTGCAGTAGACGGGTAATGGAGGAAAAAGGGGAAAAAACAATTTATCGAGTCAGCAAGACTATAATATCCAACATCCTAACCACGTCTGTACTGGGGCTTTCAGTGTCTACTGGAACTAAATATTCTGACTACTGAATGAACTTTGAGGCACTGAAAGAGAGCGGATTGTAAATAAGGACATTGGAGACCTTGTTGAAATGTAATGCCCAGAAAGAAGTGGACATGTTCAGCTTACTCATTGTGTTGCGGGACTGTGCTAATAGCTGATGCCTGTTTTTACCAAGAGGTTTGAGCTGCGAGTCTCTTTGAGAATCTATTCTCTGGCTGGCTCTCTGGTGAGTAATGTTTTCAAAGATGATGTTGACAACAATGATGGTGATTATGATGATGATGATGATGAAAGGCAGCGATGCAGGAAAAAAAAAAGAATAAAGCCTGATTTTGCACAGTTTTACACACAGTCTCCTTTTCTTTGATGTCTCTGTGGATAATAGTGTGACCATTAAATGTAGAATTGTGGCTGAGGCTTTGTGCTAGCATTTTGGGCAGAAGGGGGCACCATTACTCCACCAACATATACAAAGACCACTTGAGTCCTTTATTCTATTTGAAGTCTTCTGAAGATCAAACCATAACTCTCACATATATAGTTAGTTGAAAAAGTTTATGGAATAATAGGTGAAGTATAATGTTTCGTGTAGTTAGTTTGTGGACCTTTTCCATGTGAATCAAATTTCCTCTTAAGTTCATGTGGTGACGTAAATCAATTACCTGCAATCAGCTCTTCTATTTATAGAGCCATTATGTCCTGCATTGAAAAAAAAAACCTAAACTGAAACATGCTTATAAATATAATTTATCTTGTATGTGTGTCACAAAGCATGTTGGTGGGATGAATAATTATCCAAATAATAAACAAAATATCTGTCCTGCTATTACCACATGCATTGTTAATATACAAACTGTGCAAATTGGAATTTTAAGGAGAGTTTTAGTGATAACTGAAGAAGGGGATATAACCTCTGAATTGTCCTTTAATGTCTGAGTGAGTAAATGTATATGCATCTGATTGGCTTGAGCAATACTGAAAAATAAATGATTATTCTATCTATACACCACATCATACTAAACTTTTTTTTAAAGAAGAAAAGTAAATGAAAGAAACATAACACCACAGTCCTTAAGCATGGCATCCCCATTCAAACAGATTTTCCTTTCAAAAGTTATTGATTTAGTTCTGGAGGAAGTGGTGCAGGGCAGACCATTATACCGGCATGTTCTGCAGTACCTATACTACATCTAAATGTTTTCAATGTATTGCATCACAAATTCATTCAAGTTTACACTGATTTCTTCAAATCTAATCTCTTCTGGTTAAATATGGCAGGGTATGCTTTCACCTCAAAGAGAGCTGATCACTAGTAGTTGTTGACCAGCCAATTGCTCACTCAGCCCTCCCTCTCTCTGCCTCTCTTTCTCTCTCTGACCACAGAAAGCTCTCCTCTTTCAAACCAGCTGAACACATCTCATCGCTACTCCGCTGCAAAAGTCCAGTCTGATGGCTGTTTTGGCACAGGAGGCCCTGTATGTGTACGACAAGTGCTGGGTGTGTAGAGAGTGGGCATAATCATGGGGAAGCTGAAGCACTCATGGGCCCTTGAAAGGCACTTTATGTGTGTATTTGTGGCTACTGGTAATTGGGCCCCTCCCTTTGTGAGCTGACCCATTTGACAGGGCCTGTGGCTGGGCCTTTGTACTGATATCTGTGTGTGACTAGCAGATGATGTGTATGGTTCACGTGTTACTATGATCTCTGAAACCTGGCCCTCATGTTGGACACGGTCCCCTGGTTTGGCTTTGTCCCCCATTACCAAAGCCAGCTGGCTGGTGGCACACAACTGCACATCGCTTAGATCCAACTGGGGCTTTTTCTTATGTAGTTCAATCATCCACCACAGAGGGGAGCTCTGGTGTTATTCTACTTTGCCTTGTTTTTCAACTGCTTTCTTTACATACTTAACACACACACTGGCACTTACGCACTGGGCATTAGCACACACATACACATGCAGGTAAACACACACACTACACAGTGGTTGTTTGGTCAGATAAAGGAGTAGTGACGGGAGGGCAGAGGGTCACTGAGGGTGTCTGGCCCTCGGCGGAAGCGGCTGCTCCCAACCTCCCTCTCTCCTACCTCTGTAATAAGTGTGAACGTTTGATTTCTGCACAAAAGGAGCAATTACAGGGAGTTGTTTAATCACCCACACTTTTATTGAGCTTGGGGTCTCTTAGCTTGCAGCTCAGGCCCCCGTCGTCGGCAGCAGCGGGCGACAGGAGTGACAGAGAAGGTCGGTGGTTTAACGGGGCGCGAAGGGGTCTCGTTTGAGTTAAGACTTCGCAGGCTACTCTGCACGCTGCGGAGGCCCCCGGGACAGAGACAAAGAGGTAGACGAGACCAGAAGACAGCCTGGCCAGCCAGGCAGAGAGATAGATGGTATCAACGGAGAGACAGAGACTAAAGGGCAGAGTTTGGGGGACACATCAGAATCAGAATCACTTTATTCGCCAAGTAGGATAAATGTGCAGGAGTTTCTCTTGGTTGTGTTTGCACAGTGATAGGGCGACAATTTATGCAGTAACTCAAAACAAAAGAGGTATTCAGGTACATGACAGTTGCACTTGTTGAGCAGGAGGTGTGGTGAATTCCCAGGAGTGCAATGGAACCAGTGTCTAGTGATTTTTAGAGAGAAATGCCTGAAATAAGCTACAATATGAACAAAGCACAGACATGATTCTCGGACCTTACAAGCAGTGTACCATGCATGGACTTGTGTGGACATTGTGAGAGCAGGGATGGCATACAAAAATGTTTTTTTTTTTTAACAAAGAGAGAGAGAAGAAAAACAACAGAATTCGATTTTCCTACTTTACAGTCAACCCAGAGCCCCAGTAAGCCCAAACTCCCATTCAAAGCAGTACCAAGCACTGTCAGTGTCAGTGCTTTTTATTGAATTTTCAGCCTGGGTGTTACTCTATATTTGTGTGCATGCGGAGTGCCTCCTCCTCCTCCCTGGATACGAATGATGGAGTACAAGTCCTTGTCTAGTCCCTCAGAGATGGCAAGGATGGTGGTGTGAGGCGAAGAAGGCGAATGGGGGTGGCGATGGATGGAAGAGCTGATGGCAGTATTTGGGGGAGGAAGGGGGTGGTTGTTTTAAAATGGCACAAACAGGGAAAGAACAGCACCACTGTGTGGTGATGGGGGGGGTTGAAAGCGATAGAGAGTAGAAGAGAATGAGAGGGAGAGGGAGGGAGGAAGGGAGTATACACCATTGCTGCTCATAAAGCCAACAGCTGTGTGGGTAATGTTTTGTGACACCGAGCCTCTCCGAGCCCTTCTGTTTCCCAGAGAGCTAGGAGACGCCATATTCCATCGTCACAAATGGCTCTGTCATTCACCCCCTAAGTCTTAATTATCGCTCCCGGTTTTTTGGCCACGTTTTGCTCAGGCGTATGGATCCATCTGCACGCTGTATAATTCCACTCCGCAATTTACAAGTGGCATTTATTACAATGGCCTCCTCGGCATCTCCTCTTTAACACCGGCAGCCCTTTCCAGAAAGACGAGGGGGAACAAAAGAGCAGTGCAATCTGGCAGCAACAGTGCCCACCCTCAGTTCCCTCAAATCTCTCTCTTGTCTTTTTTTTCCATCTGTACCCTTGCTCTCTGTACGACTATCACTCTCCACCCCCGTATTACTAATTTTTCCGCTTCTATTTGTGTGTGTGTGTGTGTGTGTGTGTGTTTTCCCTTTGTTATTAATTTAATTTTTATGGGATTCACAGTACTCGCACAAACCGCCCCCTATCTGCCTCGAAGCAGAGGAAAAGGAAATAGCTGATGTTGATTTTTTTTTCCTCCTCTCCTCCTCTACCCCCTTCGTAATTCATTTTGGATTAATTCCCCTGTCTTCAGAGACAATCCTAATTCTTTATTATTTCCACTTCACAGGCTTCATGACATCCCCATATCCACATATCATATCCAGGGGAAACTTTACACCCAGCAGACCTTCTTGTTTTTTCCTCTCTTTTCCTGTCTCTCTCCTCCTTTCTCACTTACAGCATCCCTTAATTTTCTCTCTCTTTCTTTTTCTCTCTTTCTATCAAGTTCTCTACATCCTCCCCACACTCACCAGAGTGTAGTTACTTGTTAGTTTCTACCCAGCCGCTGCAACAGAAGTTGACTGCCTGTCTCACATACACACACACACACACATTCCCACCTCCTTCAATCCATATCATAATGTGTGTGTGTATACTGTGCATGTCATGTCTGCTCCTCTCTATCTATTCATATGGGAATAAAATGACACTTGCGTGCTCATTGCCATTAAAGTGCCACTGAAAACAAAATCTACATTCATATGTCACTTGTCTTCCTCTCCTCGTGTAGCGCTCCACAGTGCTTTTCTTTGACTCCCTCACAACACTCACTTGTCGATTTCCTCTGCTATTAGAGATGCTCATTGGTAGATGGACTCTCAGGCTCATCATATAGCAGCTCTCCTTCGCCTTTATTTCTTGCTTCTCTAGCTTTTTCTTTCTTTCTCTCTCCTGGTCGCTCTTTTCCCCCTGCTGTCCCTCTGTCGCCTTCATGTTTTTCTGCCTCTGCATTTCACTCCCTTCTCACAACCTCTTCTCTTTTGCCATATCTTTTCCCCCTCTGCATCTCCCTCTGTGCTTTTCTATTCATCTGCATCGTTCTGTTTCTCTGCCTTTCCTTCTGTCTCTGTATGCATCTGTCTCTCTTCTTTCTTTGATTTTCTGCCTATCTTTTCCCCTTCTTTCTTTCCACATCTCTTTTTTTTCACTGCCTTTGTGATGCCTCTCTATTTTTTTTCAGTATGTTTTTTCCCCCGCTCATGTCAAGTAGTTTCTCAAATCAGCCTTCTTCAGATTTTTTGTGACCATTTTCGCTGCTGCCATAGGTGCTCTTCTTTGTCCCACACCTACCAAGCACTCACGCACACACTCATACCCGGACACACACACACACTCACACATGCAATGTCCCATCTCCAATTCACTATTAAGTGCGCCCTGAATTTCCCCTGAGCTCTGGTATGGTGGCGGCTGCCTCTGGAGTCCGGCTGTGCTAGATGTGTTGTCTGCTCCCTTACCATTCAATTACCCTCCATGGTGCGAGCAGAACCATCTGCAGCTCAATGCAACAAAGTCAAAGGAGCTGATTGTGGATCTACGGAGGGCCAAGGCACCAGTGACCCCGGTTTCCATCCAGGGGGTCAGTGTGGACATTGTGGAGGACTACAAGTACCTGGGAGTACACTAGGATAATAAACTGGACTGGACCAGGAACACTCAGGCTGTTTACAGGAAGGGCCAGAGCCGCCTCTATTTTCTGAGGAGGCTGAGGTCCTTCAACATCTGCCGGACAATGCTGAAGATGTTCTATGAGTCTGTGGTGGCCAGTGCTATCTGTATGCTGTTGCATGCTGGGGCAGCAGGTTAAAGGTAGCGGACGCAAACAGACTGAACAAACTGATCCGTAAGGCCAGTAACATTGTGGGGTGGAGCTGGACTCTCTGGCGGTGGTGTCAGAGAGGAGGATGCTGGCCAAACTACACGCCATCTTGGACAGTGTCTCCCACCCGCTCCATGACGTGCTGGCTAAACAAAGGAGCACCTTCAGTGGAAGACTCATCCCACCAAAGAGCACCACAGAGCGCCACAGGAAGTCATTCCTGCCTGTGGCCATCAAACTATTTAACTCCTCCCTCTAAGGATTAGTCTGTTTGACCCTAGGTCACTAAACTGGACATTGAGCATTACATCTTAATAATAATTGTGCAATATTCTGTTTACTACTCAAGTGCAATATTAGTTTTCCTTGCTAGTTTTTCTTATTACTGTTACGGATATACCTCAATTACTCTCGACAGTACATGCACCTCCGCTTTTACTATTATTTATTACATAATTAGTGACATTGTATTTATACTGTACTTCACCATCTACCAGTAAACCCACTTGGTACTCGACACTTAGTTTATCTTATACTTATACCAACATGTTACTTAATTTATTTCTGACCTGTTTATAGTTTAAATTATCGTTTTCTCCTGTGTGCACTGACGTAAAGAAGAACTACTGGAACAAAGAGTTTCCCTACGGGGATCAATAAAGTATTTCTGATTCTGATTCTGATTCTGATTCTGTAATCTGACAGTCTCCTCATGGCCTGCACTGGGACAATCACTAGTGTGTGTGTGTGTGTGCATGTCTGCTGTATGAGTGCACATCTATCTCTCTCTGTCTATTTCTGTGTGTCTGTCTGTCTGCTATTATGTCTGTCTCTGTGTGTGTATTCCTGCATTTCAGACACACATTGTCTGCTTTGCTTTTCTTTTTTATTTCTTTCCTTATTACTGCTCTCATTCAAAGTCTCCCCTAGATCTCTGGCCGGAAGTCACTTGACATCCTGCTGCACCCGCAGAAACACACACTGACAGAATGAAAGAAACAAAGTCTTGCCACAAACAGCCAAAGCAAACATTTTGTTTTCTTATCCTCCCTGTTATTATTCTGCCCAGTAATTTACCTTTCCTTCCTTATTCTCTTCCCTCCATAACTTCATTTTGCTCTCTCTTTCTTCATCATTTTATCACGTTCCCCTAATCACTGTCCCCGTGTTTTCTCTTTTTATCTTCATCTACTCCCTGTGTCTCTCTGTCCCCCCCTCTTTTTTTCTGTCTGTGCGAGGCAGGCTGGCTCTCAGTGTTGACCTGAGAAGGACTGACATTCAGAGGCCCGGTCCCCTGCCTGCAGCACTGACATTTCTGCCAGACTTTGATGGTGCCTTTGAACAGAGATGTGTGGAGGGAAGAGCTGCCTGTCTCTCCGCCTTCCAGCAGCTCTAGCTCTGCCTCTCCACTACTCAGAGTGAAATGTATACTGTAGCGGGCTACTCTCCCATCACACATGCAGGCACACATGTACAGAACTGTACATCTATACACACATGAACTCATTTACTTAGCCTTATTTACTCAGGTGCTCATTGCTCAGGTGCACACGTTAATGTTCTCACACGCATACATCTGTACAGATGAATCTATGCACATCTATGTGCAAAAAATGCACACAATCATGCAACTCCTGCTGTGAGGCCTTCAAAGACCCTCATTGCCCCCCTCCGATAAGAGACAGAGGAGCAGGGTGTTAGAGGGGGCCCGGTTATCTCTCCCACCTCTCCCCTATCTAACCAATGCCCACGTCACCCCCCCCGCCGCCGCCTTCAAAGACACCCATGTCACACCAGTAACCCTGTAGCACCTCTCCTCCGCCTCCTTTTCTTCTTCCAATCTACTCTAACCTCTCCCCCGTGCACCACATTCCCTCTTTGTAACCAGTTTCTCACAAGGTTACAAAACACAGAGGAGAAAATAAATAAAGAAATAAAAAAGAAATAGAGACAGGAAATTGCTTGATGGGGGTTGCTCTTCTGACAATCAGTACAGCATGATGTAAAAATGGCGCTCTGTTCCGTTATTCAGTGAATGCCGGTTCTGTGCCAAGCTGCCTGCTTTGGCAGATTCCCCCCTCTCCCTCTGCTGTCACTAAGGGGAATGGGATTTTTCTTTTTCATGTGTTGGAGGTAGGGACCAAAGCATGTGGTGCTCTCTGAGTCTAATTAAAATGACTTGGCTATTTTGCCATGCAATGGTGTCTCAGAGAGGTGGATGAGAATTGAAACACTTAATTTTTGTCCGCTTGGTTCCTCCTCTTGTGGAGTTGGACTGAGCTGAGCCTTGATGAGAGTGCGGATTTGACAGCTGTGCATGCATGCGGATGCACATTTGTGTGTGTATGTGTGTGCACTGCAAAAATTTTAACAAGTCACTTAATTTGTATTCAGTCCTATAGTCATAAATAATATACTAAACTTAATAATAATAAACTTTGAACGCAGGAGCATTAAAATGTCCTGACAACAAAGTGTAGAAATTGTGGTGCTCTTGTCAGGCAGTTTATCTGCCGAGTTTGACTTGACTTGATGTTGGTTTTATTGATGTTCCTGGAAAGAAGCATGAGACTGATTTTCCAGACCTCTTGATGAAAGATATACTGCCAAAATGTCCATTTTGTATTATTTCATCATATTATCTGTCTTTAAATCAGTCATCTTACACAGTAAAACAGTAAAACCAATTCACTTGTGTCTAATGCAAACCAGACAAGTGCCTTCTTGAATTGTTGACATTTTCTTGAGAAGCACAGAGTAACCTTCATACTGTCACTTGATTTTAGGAACACTCTTCAAACAGGGAAAACTGCATAAGAAACATGTGAAACTATCTCTACTAGAAACTATTACCAGCAAAACTAATGTTTAAATTGCATGCATTTGTCAAACTGAACTGCAGATTGTTGTCTTAAATGAATGAATTCTAAACTTCTATTTGTAAAATTTATGGAAAAAATTATGGAATTTAACTTGCATGTAGTGAATTTTCTTTATTCCCCAGTCACACAGAAACACAGCTTCTATTTCCTAAGTTCGACTGGAGGGCAGCAACGTGCTCCAAGGTTGCCAACAGTGCATTAACACTCTTCACTTAATGTGTTGATTTTATTAGCCTGGTTTTCCTTGTTAAAGAAAAGAAAGATTTGATGTATTTCTTGCTGTGTGTGTGTTTGTGTGTTTGTGTGTGTGTGTGTGTGTGTGTGTGTGTGTGTGTGGGGGGGGTGACAGGTCCAACCCCTTCAAACAACCCTCTGGCCCGGTAGCATGGCATGATTTCACCTCAGCCTTTCTTGCCAGCTCCCCTCCCTCTATTTCTTCCTCCTCTCTCCTTCCTCCAAGCTGGGGGCCCCAGGGTGCCTGCAGCCTGCCTGTACTGGGCTATTGATTGGGAACAGGGCTGCAGCTCACCTGCTAATTGAAAGCCGATTGGGGCCCTGGGGCAGAGCTGTAAAACAGGCCCCATGTGGCATTAAAAGCTGAAGGCTGACGGGCCACTGTAAATCCAGAGCAGAGTGGTGGTGTGTACCCATCTGTGTTAGAGCTGGATGAGAGAGTGTGTGTCTCTATGTTTGTGTGCTTGCTCTGTTGTATGTGTGCACACGTACATGATGTATGGTACATGTGTGTGCATCTTAATGTGTGTATGCGTTTGCACACACCTGAACCATGTGTCTCTGTGTGCATCTGCTGTTTTTGTATGGATGTATGTGTTTGTGTAATCCCATGCATTACAATGTGTGTGCGTGTGTGTTTGAGTGGATACTTGTGTGGCATTTTATGTGTGTGTGTTTGTGTGCATGTGCACATAGACACCACACACACACACTCATACACAGGTGGTTCATGGTGACAGTCTGGTTTCCCACAGCACCAGGAGAACAGTCTCGTCTGTAATGGACACATCCTTCCTCTTTCTTCAATCCTCCTGACAACAGCAGCAACCCTCCCTCCCTCCCTCTCCCGCTACTTTCCTCTAGCTTTCTCTTCTTCCTTTGTCTCCGCACAAGTCACACCTGTGATCCTCTGCTGAGACATCAGCTCTTGAGCTGAGCTTCATTTTTTCCTTCCCCTCCCATTATTTCTCATTTTTTACATGATTGTCTGTCTCCTCTCTTATCTCCCTTTCTCACCTTTTTGGTCCATCTATGTATATATGTACAGTATGTACATACTGCATGTGTATCATGGGCTCACAGGTGTTCCAGTTCATCCCAAAGGTGTGTGCTGGAGTTGAGGTCAGAGTTCTTTGCCGGCCAGTCATGTTCTTCCGCAACAAACTTGCAACATTTCTTCATGGATCTCGCTTTGTACACTTGGTGCGTAGTCATGTTGAAACAGGAAGGGTGCTTCCCCAAACTGTTGCCACCAACTTAAAGGCACACCATTGTCTAAAATGTCTTTATATGCTGTAGCATTAAGACTTTGCTTAATTGTAAAAACGGGGGCTGGCCCAAACCATGAAAACAGCTCAAGACCAACAAGGTGTGTACCGCCATGTCCACATACTTTTGGCCACATAGTATATCTATCTGTCTATCTACAGTATCTCTCTCCCCTTCTGACTTAGTTTTTCTTCCATTAAATCTCACTCTGCTTTCCACTCCCCCTCCCGCTTCTTCTTTCTGTCTGTCTCTCTCTGAACAGTGTGATTGAGTAGGGAGGGGTGCTGGCCGTCCTGCAGCATGGCGCATGGAAACAGAGGTTAATTGGATTGTAATTAGAGCGGAGGTGATTAATTGATAGCATCTGTAAATTTGGATGTTTCTATTGTAAATGTGACAAATGAGAGCGTGGCAGGCCGGAGGAGGAAGGGCAGAGAGAGAAAGAGGAGAGAGAGCAAGACACACATGCATAGGAAGAATGGAGGAGGAGTTGCAGAGATAGTAGAGAGAGAGAATGAGAGAGAAAGGCACAGGAGTGAGAAAGAAAGGTTTATTTTTAGTTGGTGCTAGATCCCATTGTGGAATGGTATGGCAAGGTTGATAAATATGACTGAATGCTTGTGTGATGAAGCAAGGAAGGTATCAAATGGTTAGAAACACTTCTTTATTTGATTTTGTAAGGAAAGGCTAATGCTGATGAGTGTCTGAAGTGGTAGTGGTACAGGTTAAATTCCTAGATTAACAAATATATTTTTATATTCAAATAACTACTTTTAGGTTGTATGTCAGAGATGCTGAGTTAGATGAGAAGATTAATTCCACTCTCATATTTGTACACTAAAAATAAAGCTACCGCCAGCAGATGATTAGCTTAGCTTAGCATAAAGACTGGAAAAAGGGGGAAACAGCTTTATAGGCCGGCTCTGTCCAAAGGTAAAAAAATCTGCCTGCTAGCACCTCTAAGCTCACTAATTAACATGTTGTATTTGTTTAATCAATACAAAGGCTGAATTGTGAAAATGTTGTGGTTTTAGGGGTTATTGCGATGGATTATTTCTTGGCCTATTTCTTTGGACAGAGCCGAGCTAGCTGTTTGCCCATGCTTCTAGTCTTTTTGCTCGGCTGCTGCGATGTAATTTAATTTAACAGATATTAGAGTGTTATCAATCTTCTTATATAACTCTAGGTAAGAAAGCAAAATGTTTAACTATTCCTTTAGTTTGGGTATGGTTTGCTAACTCTTTAGATTACGCCCGCAATTTACAGAGTAATTCTGTCCAATTTACAGTGTAATTTTTAACGGTGTACCAGTACAGTTGGCTATGCACTGATACATACATAGGTGTGAAGTTAAGGAATAAGGAGTAACAATCTGGGAATTTCTACTGTAGGTATTTTTAACTAGGCCTACCGCTATCAGGTACCTTTATTATTATGGAATACATGAGCCGCACACAGGTCACAAACAAGTGACCGCTATTGACGTTTGCTGGTGAAGTGAGTGGCAGCTGTTGAGCCTGTCTTCTGTGGAGCTGTTGTGTTGGGACGCTATAGAGATGCTTTGTACAAGGTAATTTTTTTATCATTTTACAACATAACGTTTTACAACGAAATGATTTTGTAGTTCCTTCATGCTACACACATGTATATTAGAATAGAGTAAAAAAATAAAATGAATCAATATATAGTTATTTATATACATATATACTGTACATACTCGTAGGCTGTTACACTCAGGAAAAGATTCTGCAGTGCATTTTTTGAATTTGTGTCATGTGGAATGTAAACAGCTGATGGAGATAGTGATGATAATATGGTTTACATCTTCACATAAAAAGCTCGACATTTGGGAGACAGTGTCCATCCACTTTGCCTGTGTTTGGGCACCAAGCATCATCGATGTAAACACAGAATCCTCCTCCTTTCATCTCGCCAGAGTCTTGCGCTCTGTCAGCTCGGAACAAGGTCTGCCCGTCGAGTGCTTGATCTGGGATGCTGATGGAGCAGGTCTCTGTAAAGATGTGGGCACAACAGTATCTGATTTCCCGTTTCTTGGCCAGCCTGAGTCCCATTTTGTCCAGACCAGACATTAGCCAGGGGCAGCCTTAAATCCAAGCTGGGCCAGCGTGGCTCCTGTCCCAGCACTCTTTCCTCTCCTCCAGGGGCGATCACACAGTACCTGCCATGGTGTCTGGTCCGGTTGATCTGGCTGGGTGGATCGTCTCAAGGTCTGCTGGTCTTTAATCCAAACCCCGGCTTCCTTTTCTGATGATGACGATGATGTATTTCTGTCATACTTCTGTCAGGTAATACGTGTTTTGGCAATAAAGTCGAAAAATGAAAAAAAGTAACAGATGAAAAAGCAAGAATATATTTAGCGCAGTTTGAAGGAGCTACAGGCCGCAGTATCTACCATGTTGCCATAGTCAAAATCTCCTGTTCCAGTCGATTTGAACAATTTTGGCTTAGCTCTTTAAAACAAATCTAATCAGACATATTCCAATGATGTTTTAGCATTAAAGCCAAAAAAAACCCCAACACATTAAAACAATGTAGCATCTACATGCGCAGCTATTAGGGTTGTATAGCTATTGCTGGTGGTTTTGGCATTAGGTCTGCTCAGTTTTGGATGCAAGTTGAAATAGTGTAGAAGAGACGAGGTTAGTTTGGAAGTCATGAAATGACCCATAGCTCATCGTATCATGTTTTATTTTGATATTGTGCAATGACAATAAAATAAAGTTTTTCAATGACTATAGTGGTCATGTCCTTTACTGTTCATGACTGTGATGGAAACAATCAGGTCAGTTTCAGGTGAAACTAGCTATTAACAGATACTCAGGTAGATTCCTTCCTGAGGGCAGAGTTTATGTAACACAGAGTAGCTTAAATTTCTAGTTCCCGTCCCATTTTTTCACAATTGAGAATGACTTCCGGATGGGAGCCGAAACGTCTTGATTCTGAAAACAGTGTCCAGATGACTACGACTGAAACCTTTTCTACGATAGAACACTCCTGGACAAATGAGGGACTACACTGTCTTACACTGTGACATAACATAAAATTGATCATCTTACATCTACAACTGTCTTGGCTGTTAGATGGACACTCCTGGTTTTCAGTTCAGCTGTATTTACTGTAGAAACCTCATCATAACTCTACTCCATAACAACAATGAACAACACTCTATGTAACAACAGTGTCAATCCACATAAACCAAAATAAATTACACTGTCAATTGGGCAGAATTACGCTGTACGTTGCTGGCCATAATCTAAAGCTTTACCAAAGTTTGCTTTTAGTTAATTGTTGGCTGTCTCAAACATTATTCACAGAACAATTTATAGTTTAGCAAGCTTCTGTTACTGATGTAGCCACTGAATTACCAGTAAAAAGCCTATATACACTACAGGTAATGATTATGTTCTTACATAATGTGTAACATAATAGCTAATGGATCTGACTAAGGCCATTTTCAGATTGACTTTAGTGGTGCATCAAAAAACGCAGCTTCCACATTCATTTTAATGAGACTGTTCTGTTGACGCAGTTGGGGTGCCAGTGTAGAGGACGCTGGCTCAAATGTTGCCACAATACAATGCAGCGTTGTCCAGCAATGCGCTACGCTGGCACATTCCTGAAGAAATTATTTTGTACCGTGAATGAGGTAATTCTACTATAAAATAAAACAAGGTTTCAAACTCAACACGAAATTAAATATTTTGTCAAAATGACTGTATTTTCTTCTAATACTTAATCACTATAATCTCTGTGGAATTGTGACATATACTGTTCCCTCAGCCATGTTTCACTGTTCATGCTACTGTTTGTATAATATTATGGCACATGATATTTCTCACATGGAGATGTACGCTGAAATGTAACATGGAGAGAGGTGTGAAAGATGCACCATGTAAGGTGTGTGTGTAATGACTTTGACATAAATTATGCTTGAGCTCATGCTAGGAAGATCTGAGGCCTCAAACTTTCAACAAACCTCTTTATATGCAACATAAACAGTGAGGTAATATACAATTTATTGTCCCAGGAGGAAATTCAGTTTGTATGCACAGCAGTGGACCACATGTAATGCATTCACAATATAACAACATTTACAGTAGGGCCCTGGGATAATATAAAACCTGTGCAAGCCATCAAATTAAGGCATCATCCAAGCACAGAGAAATTAACAAAGCTGTTTTAGTCACAAGTTCTCCAATCTAATTTCTTGGGCAGGTGTCACAACTTTTCACAGTGTACGGACGGCTCACGATTGCTCGTGTGGTTCGTTGCTCAACGGAACAAATTGTTCATTAACTGTGGGCCTAATGCTCTAACAAATGTTCCAGGAATATTGCTGCGGTGGTCCACACGAGGATGGAATTAAGCTAATCAAATAAGCCTCCAGTCAGGTCCTATCAGACAGCTCCAGACTGCAGCAAATGAGCCCACGTCGCAAAATTTACATTTCATCTTCCCCAGGGGACAGGTAGGGTCCCACCTCACCACCACTTTTCCCCCCAATCAGCATCTGGCTCCTGGAGGAAGAAGAGGGAAATGGGAAAAAGAGGGATGTGGTGGTTCCTGGCCGTACCGTGAAGCTGCTGAACCTCTCCTGCCACTTCCTGGGCACGCTTCCGATGAATAAGGGAGAGAAAATAGAGAAGATGACAGCAGGGAAAATATTTGCTGTTGTGGTTGGAACGCCACTCAGATCCCAAGAATGAGGGCCGGGCATATTTGCGCAGCTGTCCGTCTCCCATGCGTTGAGTGTATGAGTGTGTGCCCACTGGAGTCTATTTGTTTGTCAAAGTCACTATGCCTTCACTCTGTAAGTTATTTGTGCCTTTGGTTGTGTATTACTATATGTGTGTATATACAGTACATGCATGCATGGGTATTAGAGCGTGTGTGTGTGTGTGTGTGTGTGTGTGTGTGTGCGATTGAGTGTGTATCCAGGGAGAAGCAAATCCATCTGTCTTTCTCGGATAAAGATGCCAGAAACAAGGAAGCAGGAGAGATTCTGCTCCAAGAGAGGCTGGGGAAGGAAGGAGAGCCAAACAGATGTCCCTACAACTCCTAACTTGTCTCCTTGTCACCTTCCTCCTTCCAGATGTTCAACTTGTCATTGTCCATTTTTATGTGGAGTACTGGCCCACAGTCTCAAGAGCAAATTCATGCCCCCCGTGCAAATGTGTTATTTTCTTAACATATTTTGAACTCACATTCCAGCCATGTACAACTGGAAAGATGGAAAACAAGGCCAGAGTTAACACCAGAGATATTTAGAAAAGAAATATAAACAAGTGTCTTATAATAAATATATTTTGTGTATTGCATTGTGGTGAACTTGCTGTACTGTACCACAACTAGAAGGTTTATGTATCCCCTGCCCACATCTTGCTTTCTTTATTAATTGATTTTCTTGATGTAAATATTGATTTTTGCAGTCTCCCAATTGTATGGTGGGGTTTTGTGCTACTTAATTTTTCATGGCGGTAACCTGATGACCCACCATCTCAGGTATCTCAAAACAGTGCCAAAATCAAATGACATTTGATCATCACTCATCTTATATACTGTACATTGAGTATTGTGCTTTAAATACTGCATCAAATGTATAATAAGACATTCTCATACAGGGTTTAAAAAGTTAGCATCAATTACTTTACTGATGGTTAATCATTTATTTATACTTTACTGTCAAGCTTTTAAAAAAACTGCCAAGTTGTAAACCTAGATTTAAGTGAGGGTTTATATTCTCTGCCAACATAGTTTGCCTTGTTTCTTTCAACCCAGCAATTTGTGAAATAGTCACGATACATAATCTATACATTTTCCATTTTCTTTCGTGACACTCAGCACAACTTTGAAAGTAATAAGGACGAACGTAGTGGTGCTTAAACCTAACCAAACTGTGACCATCGCCTGAAATGTTTCTCAGCAAGCTTTATTTTGAAAGTCTAACCAGACATTGCATATTTATTATTGCTAAATTGACTGGGGGAAAAAATGTGATACTACAAGATACGTCCAACTGAAATACATTAGTTTGAAAGTTGTGCTGAGTGTAAAAAAAAATGGGAAATTTGTGTCCATGTACACAAATCCTATAGATTAAATTTCGTGACTATTTCACAAACTGCCGTAAGACTGTGTGTTCTTTTGGTCACTCTTTAATTAATCACGAAGGATCCTTCCATGGACTGTTGGAGGCAAAAACTACTAAACAATGACTCACTAACACTTGTAACTACAGGCTTGATGGCTTATTGTAGAGTGAAAAATGTATCACCATTTATCATTGACTTACTAACATTTATAACAGCAGACTATTATAAGAACTTCAGTAATAAAGTGTTGTGGGTTTGTCACTTTTACAATAAGACATCAGCTATTCAAAATCATTAAATGTGGACTGATAACGTGGAAATCCAAAGATTCAACAACTTGGTAACTCAAACAACAACTATGTTTATGCAGTGAAACAGCCTTATTGTCAAGCGACACTGTAGGCAGTAACAATTTTAGAAAATAACATGTGGTGGTGAAGGTAGGAAAGATGATTAAATAAGGGAGCAATATACATTATACAATGCACATTTTACTATTATGGGGCTCACCACCTGCATGGAGGAGGGTAGGGATTTCATGCATTGTCAGTCGGGCACTGACTTATATTTCACAAACTGTGCCATCAACACTTAATTACAATAATAAGTAAAGAAAAGCACATGTACAGTTAAGGAGTGTCCCAACTCTGTGTTCAAATAGCCATTATTGGCCCAATGACATGTCCATCTCTCCTGAAAAAAAAGGAGATGAAGAACTTAGTGGTTTACATTGTACTTGACTGTACACTGTACTTGACCATCAAGCTAATCTTGTTACTAAAATTTGCATACCAAATTAGCACTGAAAGATTTGCCATTATCATGTTTAAATATGTTAACAGCACCGTAATAGCTTTGTGCCCCCCAAGATGTCAAAACTGAGCTATACACACACCTTGTGTGCTGTGAAGCAAACCTAGACTATGTAGCTGGTCAGTGCCCTGCACTCTGTGTACCTTACTCCCTCACTCCGAAGCAGTTTAAATTTTCTCTCTCCAGGACTACAAGAACTTTTGTATTTATCAAATGTGTTTATGAAAACCTGTAAGAAAATGTTCATATCACTATTAAGCACAGCTATAAATGTAAAAAATGGCCACATCATCTATGCATATCCTAATAATAACAATGCTATCTGTGCTGTTGCTAGTAGCCATAATAGTGTCGCAGTGTCTCTGAAATGCTGCAGACGATGTGTTGACTCATGTTGGAGCAACGAGTGAAGATACATTTTGTGTTTTATCCAAGTCAGATGTAAGTGGTTTTGAGGTAAAGTACCCGTATAGAATGTGCTTCAGATTCATCCAATATGAACGGACAGTATATCCTCAAGATACTTTGTGAACAGAAATACAGAGGGTGTTACGTTTTATAGAATGGTTAGACTCATGTGCAGGAGTAAGACAAGGGGTAGGATATAAAGAGATTTATTCAAGAAAGGGGAAGGGGAAGTGGATGGAGACCAGGGGTTGGGATCCAGGGCTGGCAGTGAGGATGTGAAGGCATGGTGGTGAAGCTTGGTGAGACTGGGATGAAGATCCAGAACAGGTAAGCAGGTAGGTGAGGTAATGGGGGGGGTGACGATCACATTGGCTGAGAGACACGTGGCGGACAGGCAGGAGCAAACCAGGAGCAGGCAGGTGAGTAATGATCCTGGAACACAGAAACACATGTTAGCAAAAATACACAACACAGAACAAGAACAGACTCGATGCTTAGCAAAAGCAATGGTGGGCCAACTAGTAACTGTGTTTAAGTTTAAAATGGTTTAAAAGGTTTAACTGGTACTTTTGATATTGTTCATTTGTGCCAAGGTCTTGGCTTGCTGAGATGAATATCTCTCCACAGGATATTTAGCCTAAGCTAACATCCATGCATTGATATCACTACTGGTGAGCATTGATATCACTACTGGTGAGCAACTCAAATCACGATCTTATGTCAGAAAACTATCCCTTTAAGTTTGAGAGGAGAGACTCTCCCCAAGAGGAAGCTGTAGTCCCCGTCAACATATGACACATGCAGCTTAATTTCCTAGAAGGGAGAGTGCAGACTATTGGTGGTATCACTGGGACCCTGAAATGGCTTCCAAATGTTTGCATTATCTGATGGACATGAAAAGAGTCTTGAAATATTTTCCCCATGTTTGCTAAGTCTGAGGAATGACCAATATCACTCCTCCAACTCCTCTAATTTCTGCTGCGGACCTCCCTTGCCCATTCCCTAATTTGTTGAATCGCTTTGGGCTGATTTCTTTCCATACTCTCACTGAGATTGTGTCACATATGAGGCTCTAGTTCCCTTGATAGTATTCCCACAAATTTATTCAGAGAGGTTATGAGGGCTGTAGGCCCTGGTTTGTTTTCTATTCAAAACAGCTCTCTTTCATCTAGATGTGTTACAGATATTTTAGGAAGATGTCTGAAATGGTCTGGCCTTGTAAGTACATTTACAGTAAGTAAAAAGAACACTTAGACTAATTTTGAAATTATCTTATATTCCTACAATTGTGGACAAAAACTTGTTTTTGAACAACTTTTAGAAGTGCTGAATAGTACTTACATTTTGAGAAGTTTCAGTCTGTTTTTATACATGCATGTTGTTCTGAAGGTTATCAATGATTTATTGATGGTTGTTGATTTAGGAGAGTGCACCATATTGGTCTCATATGACCTTAGCACAACCTTTGACATTACCGATCGTGCCACTCTAATTAACCGATTAAGACACTGGATGGGTGCTTCTGGGACTGCTTGAATTGATCTACCTCATTTTTGTTTTTGTCTTAATTAATTTAATTTAATTGGTGGTTCTATTTTGTCGGCTACAGAGATCATTTATGGTCTACCTCAGATATCCTTTTCTGTATAAGTATGGATGGATCACAAGAACAGATCTTACATTGGTACGGAATCCTGACTGATCAGAACTAAAACAACAATAGGCTCCCTTGTGGTTGGTGCTGCTATGATTATTTGAACATCACTCGCTTTAATCATTCACTGGAGGAAAACTGCAGTCAACCTGCACTATGTAAGCACAACCACCACAACTACCTGCAGATCTATCGGACTCTCCCAGGATCCTGGATGTTTTACTCCATTCACCGAGTCCCAGTGGACAAGTCATTCAGAGAGAAAAACTTGTCCTAATAAAACTAGACCAATAAAAGATGGTCTACATCAGCAATGGTTTTGCTACAGTATATCTTGTATATCTGGTAAGGTAGCACAGTTGCCACCTCTACACATGGCATCCACGGCAGATAGTGACCAGGTCTGAACAGGTTGATCAGAAAACAGGCTAGTCCAGTAAATGTTTGAGAACTTCTTCTGAGATCCTGAGAGGGAGGAAGGAAAGATGCTAAAACCAAAGTGAACACATTTTATGTTTGCATATCTTTAGGGTTAGGTAGTTAACAATTTATCTTGCAACATGTGATAAGGTTAATCTGGCATAGTTTTGTTCCAGTAAGGTACATCAAAATGTATACTTAAAAGTCTATGGACATTTTTCTTTGAAAATCTTTTCTTGCAAATAGTGAGGCTTGATTGCAGAAATTTCTATTTATGGAAAACTTATTTAGGGAAAGTTGTTTTGTTTTGTTTGAAAAGTTTCACTCTTCCGTAGTAAGCCATGGACAGATTTACTAAAGTAACATAAAACATGGCCAGTTGTCATATATGGTAAAAAGTTATAAATGATGACTGACAGAGGAGTGTCACCCAAAAGTCACATGTTTCGCTGCTCTGATTGGAAGTCTGGACCAGCCTCCAGTCTGCAGGTCCATCCAGCACAACTCAATACGAATCAAGATTCTGTTACTGCATTCTAGTGTTATAGTATTATAACACACAAGGCTTTACATGGCCTGGTGCCGGGTTATATTAGTGAGCTTCTAACTTTGCTGTCCTCAGAGGCCACTTAGGTCTACCAGTTTAGGTCTCATGGCTGTTCCAGAGTCAAGGTTAAAATCAAGGGACTTTTTGATTTGATTGAGAATATAATTTCATGGATGATCATCAGCACAATTTTAGGAACGGTCAATTTGTAAACATATTCATCCGTTCCAGTTACAGCACTTAGAGGCGCAGAGTGACTGTGTGACTGTAAATGACACCACTGTATGTGCTACATTTAAATAAGAGCAAAATAGATAAATAAATGCAAGTTTTAATACAAAGGCAACGGCAACATTGATACAGATTTACTTTGGTGAACATTAAATAGTTGACATATTATGCCATATGCCTTTTCACAAAGATGGCTGGTTCAAGCTTTCTTAGAAAATATAGCATGAAAAGAGAATGGTGGATGGTCTGGGGCTGATGTGACAAAAGGTCAAGGTCCTTTCATAAATAAAATGTTCAAGTGTTTGGCTCAATCTCAGTCTTTTGTGCCACCAGACCACCTCTCCTCCTTTTCATGTGAGTAGCAAGACATTTCTCAGAAAGACAAAAAAAGATAAATGGCCCAGCCAAACGATCACAGTACGTCGTAGCATTACTAATTGTATACATGGACACACTTTGTGCTTGCATCGTTAACTGTGTGTGATGGTTTCTCAGTTCATTACACTTGAGGAAAGCATACATTCTAATGACATTTTGCACATAACCATTATGCAGCAGTTGTAAATATTTATACCTGAAAAAAACAGACATACCTCATTAAGCTATGTTGAACTTAGAGGGCAAAGGACGAATGAGCTTTCATATCAATAATGTAATGATTGTGTGTTACTGCATTGATATTCTGCCGTGTAAACGCTGACAATAGGAAAGCGTACAGATGAATGGGATTATGTCTTTTTGTGTATTGAAATAAGCATTATTGGATAGTAATTCAATTCTGACACGGATTACAAATTCCCCATTCCTGCTCTATTAGTTGTTATAATTTCCCTCCAAGCAGAGTCTCTAGCCGATACTAAAAGTGAATACTAGATGCATGCAAGGACACACACACACACACACACACACACACACACACACACACACACACACACACACACACACACACAGCCAAACAAGCCTGTCAAATGTACAGCAGCAGAAGTTTCTCACCATATACACAGTGTGTGGTTGGGCCTGCTCCCCTCATCAATCACATCTAATACTCTCCCTCACTTGTCCATTTGATATTTGTTTGGTTATTGCCTTTGCTATTATTGCTGCTGTAGTTTGATACATTCCCCGACAGCTCTTATTTCCATTATAAGTCATCAATTAATACAGAGAAATGTAATTATTGTGACAAGGCGTCTAATGCAGGCCGTGGAGATGAGAAATGGATTGTGATGGGGTGTGCTTCAAGCTGTCACATACAGTGGTGAATTCTCACTGACCTATTACAGAGCTCCATCATTCTAGTCTGTGTTTTGAGGCATATGTCCCTCTGTCTGCCTGTGTACTGTATGTGACTGAGTTCATCTACAATGGAGTAACAGAAGAGATGGAGACATAAATGAAGATTAACAGGGTTTATGTTTTGAGGGAAACATACTGTAATGGTGCTGGAATTAACATTTTCCTACAGTATGTTATACAGTATTTTATTTACCTACAAAACAAGGTAGCAATACGCTTTTTCATAGCCCTGAACAGCATTCAGTGCTGTACCTGAAATGAGATAACAGATTAGCTTTATTTTACAAGATTTTTTGGTTGTGAGGTCACTAACACATTCCACAGGAAGCACATTTTAAAAGTGAATTTACACCAGCTAGAGTGCATTGATTCTTTTCTCTTTAATATCCTTCAATCCTTCAATATCCTCCTAGATTTCAGCTGGTAACTTTTCTTCACAATAACATAGTCATGATTTCCACCATCACCACTAAAGGTATTAAAAGTAGGCAGTTCATCAGCTATTTTGATGGAAGTGTGAAGTTACTTTGTTCAGCTTTAAAGGTGCCAAAAACACATTTTCTAAATTGGCTTCTTACTATGAATGATGAGATCTTACATGAGCACAAAACTGTTTGGTTATTTCACTTCAGACATTTCTGTATTTTGGGTTTTTTGTCCTTTTGACATTGGCGAGACTCCGTTGGTAAAAATTGAAGTCATGTACTTAAACCAATCAGAGATTTAGCAACATTTGAATCAAAATGTGACAACAGTTGTTGTGTTGTTTACTTATGTTGCCAGACCACGGTGAATCGAAACAGATGAAACCACAACCACACCCCAGTCCTAATGAAGCAGTTTTTGAGAGTTAAACTCTTCATTAACAATATCTAAGAGTGTTTTTTGATTGGTGCTTATTTAGTCATGAATATCCAGGGTTAGAAAGAAATACTTTAGATTTGATTCCAAGTTTTCAGGGGCTTTAAAGTCCCTGTTTAAATGCTATTCTGATGATACTGTCCACTCCTGTAGAGTGTATTTAATAAGAAATAAAAACATGTATAATAAGAAAAACAGGGATACCTTTTCTGAAAATGAAAAACTAAGCGGTTAAAAAAGATATTATACAACATTATCATTACGCTGAGAGAGAGCACAGCCCTGTGTTTAGACAGAGCAGTGAACTGTGTCTAATATGATTACATGACATTCCTCACATTTCGCACCAGGCCCAGAGGCCTTAGTTTGTCCTCATGCTGACCTCTCTTTCCTCAAATGCCCTGGCCTTGACTCCTTCATGGCTCAGTTGCCTTGTCCCATGCACTAATTCTCTGACTAAATTCACATCTTCCCCTCCCACTCATGCATCGTGCTGCATCTATCTCTTTTTATCCCTCTTGCTTAGCCCTGTCCTCTCTTGTTTCATCTTGCCTTATCCTGCCAATCTCATGTCCTTGTTATCCCTACCTCTCTCCCCTGCGCACTCCCTCCCTCCCCCTCCCTTTCTCTGTCCGCCTCTCCCTGTTTTTACTCCCTCCATCCCTTCCCTCTGCTGTGGAGGTCAGGTATGATGCAGAGCCAGAGAGCTCGCCCGTGTTTAATTACATTAATAAAACACCCTGTGAGTTAGAATGACCTCACACCCCACAACCCTCTTCATACCCTTCGCATCCCTTACCCTCTACCCGTCCCTCCCTCCCTGTTGTTTGACAGGCTTAGGTCTATTGAGGCTCCCTGCAGGCCCAGTCCAATTGGTGCCAGGTTGCATTTCATGGCTGATTGCGAGGCATGTGTTTCTCCCTCTTCGGCATTGGTTCCGCCCCCAATCTCCAGCGGTTCCCGACATGCTCACTTCACTGGAGGTCATGTCAGAGACTTCTCCCTCCCTCCCTGACCTGCTGCAGGTGGAGGATGCAGAGGAGAGTGTGCTGGCAAAACGAGACCTCTCTCCAAACAGCTGTAATGAGGGACATGCCCTTGCTTCCGGATGAGCTCCTCAGAGATGTAAACCACCCCGATCACTCTCCTTCCGTTTTGTTCATATGTAGCCCTCTCTGACTCTTTCAACAGGAAGGCCATGCGTTTCTCTGTCTATCTCACAGATTCAATTTGTGGAGGGAAGTGAAACATTCATTTGGAGAGGAGCTTCTCGGCATGTGCCAGGTTTTGGTTCACTTGGCATTGGTGGAGGCTCTCCGCTCCTTGCGTCATAAAGCTGAAATCAGAGGCACACAAAATGCCCCCTGGGCCAGAAGACAGTGGTCCTATGCGCATAAATTATGGCAGAAGCAGGATGGCATATGACAAGCAGCAGTAACTTACTATTATTGCCTGCAACCGATGATGACAATTCCCCTGGTAGCCAACAGGTCGGAGAGATGTAATATGCATAGGATTCATGCAAATGGGAATGCCTCAAACATGTGTCAGAAATATCGCTGCCACTGGGTAAAAACCTTGTATCTTTGAAAAGCAGCCTTATTTTCATACTGACAACCATGCATCCTTATTGTAGTTTATGAATAGACTTTGTGGACCTTGGGGTCACACAGCTGGCACTTCCTATAAAGAACCACATAAACCTTCAGCTCAGGTAGAAACATGAAAATTACTAGTTGGACTTACGAGGGTTTCCTGCAACAGCAGGAATCTAATCTCCTACTGCCACCTTCATGATTTTCATGAATAGTCAACAGCCTTGCCATAAAAAAGTGGCATCATCTTCTCCAAGAACATTACAGTCTAATGTAGACACATAACTTACATTTCCTCCACAATGGGGAATCCTAACCTTGTGTTGAGTATTGTGCTCTTTTGGCTATACTATTTATGTGCCAAATTTTTCCTCAGTGTATGTATGTTGATACTGTAGTGCTGCCGTGGCATGTTGTTGCCAATATATTATGGGCTAATGGCAAAACCACAGGGACTTTCTGGCACCCTAATGGCTTTGATGGTTGATGCTTTCAGTTAGATTGTGACAGCAAAAAGTAGTTAAAAGCGTTATATGCTGTGGGCATTGCTGGTCTTTTCAGCGTCAGAGAGCTGATTTTCTTCCCACAGCCATTTCTGTTCTCAACAACAGCATTCATCCAAAGAAAGGACACAAAATCTGTGAGAGCAAAACATGTTGCTCATGTTTATTTGATAAAAAGCCATCCAATGATGAAATGAGATCATTTCATGTCCCTTTGGGTCAGCTTTTAAATCTCTTCCTAAAACATGTTTCACAGAAAGGCTTTTTATATTATTTGTTTTTACCTACCTTATCCTTACTATAAATACTTGTTTTATTGATCTCTAATACCCTTTTCAATTCATGGCTGCCGTTTTTATTGTTTCTCTTTGTGACTTTGAATTACTGTTGGTTCACTGTCTGTGAAGCATTAACTGCCTTTAATAGCTATACCAACAGTGTTTATTATTATTATTATTTCATATATTCTCTCCGTTGCATTGCCCCCCCCCCCCGTTCTACTTCATACACTCTTCACTGTCTGCTTTGTTATTTGTTTGGAGGGTTTTCATTAGATTCCCAGACTAGCAATTAGTGTTCCTCTCCAAAGCGAAGGCAGAACAGTGGCACTCTATGCCCCATCTCTTTATTGCATAGTTAAGTACCCTTTAGACTCACATGGTTATTAATAACATCATTGCTAAATCACACAAAAAAGCATTGTGGCTAACTAGGTTACCACACTGTTTACTTTGCCTCAAAACATCAGGTTAAACAAATTTACCTTTCCCCTCTTTCACTCTCTCTGTCCTTTCTCTCTCCCTACCTCTCTTTCCCCAGTTTGAATGTGGGCACAAAGAGAGGCAGAGAGAGGAAAGTTAATTAGATAGAGGTCCAAGGAGGGGGGGCACCTGGTAATGGAAAGGAGCTGTATGGAAACAGATGGCCCAGAATTTATTAACTTGCAGGAGCACTTCAAGGAAGCCACTGCGACCAGACATTAGGCCAGTCACTGTCTGGGTGGGGGCTAGCAGGCGGCTGGATACAGGTAGAGGCTGTCAGAGCCCAAAAATAGAAAGCAGATTTATCTCTGGATTGTTGCAAATGATCCATCAGAGGAGAACAATGGATGCAATCCTGTGCACTGGTTGACAGTTTCACCTAATACCTTTGAAGTCACTCTGTAAGTATGCGACTAGATAGCAAAAGAAGTTACAGAGTTTTATGTACAACAGTATTTTTCTTTGTCATCAGTGAGGGCTATAACAAATCATTCTATTTGACAATATAATTCCCCTTATAAAGTTTGTAACTTTTATAACATCCTGTAAATATTGAACTGAAGGTGAATTATCCAAAACCTACATCCCTGCCCATCCCTTTATTTTGGTTTTAATTATGCATTGTGCTCTCAGCTACAACATACTGTAGTTTACAATTTTCCTCAATTGCTTTGGCACAATTCTGAAATGATAATGAATATTTTCAAAACAACATGTGCAAACCTCCAAACCACTGGGCACTAGTTCACAACAGATTTGAATTTCGTATTCTTTTAAACTTAATTGCAAATGTTTTAGCACATCTATACAAATGAGTAAGTACAACTGTCTACAATTTGCACAATTACCAATTGAATATATTGTCCAGATTTAAGTCAGTTGAATAGTTGTACTCTCAAAAACAGGTATGAATTATTTGATTGTGTAAGTCCTCACATGCCCAGTAGTTCATTCAATTGTCAAAATCTGTCAGGCATATATACCATGAATATCATTACAGTAATATAGATTTCTTTGTAACGTCCGCTAAATTGGTAAATTGCCTGTCAGGTGGAACTTGAACTGCACTAACGAATGGGGAGTTTCTCACATCTTACATCAACCAATCACACATTATGTCAAGTTAGCTGACAGGTGCTATTCAGTATGGATTTTGCAAACATATTTATAGAGCTTGACCACAACAGAATCACTACAATTTCTGAACATGGAGGAACCTGGCCAGATAAAAAATTAACAGTGGCAACTGCTTGCTTGAGGAAGAGGAAGAGGAGAAATGATCTGTGGTGGTGTAATGAGGGGAAGACAGCAGAATAGAGGAAGAGGCAGAAGAGTACAAAGACACAGAGCTGTCCCAGATGAAATATGGGCCACAATTGTGGAACATGTAATTAACTATGGCCTTACAATTCAATTATCCAAACAACAAAAACAAAAAAACAGATACTCAGTCAATACTTGAATTATTCATGTTATAGTTTTCCAGTTATAGCAATATAGTAGAATTAAAGTAAAGAAATATAGTAGAAGAAGTCAATAAAAGTCAGAATGAAAGTCTGAAACTCATGCTGTAAGAAATACACAAGACACACAGTACAGCACAGGACAGTGCATTACAGTACAGCACATACACAGTAATATTATCCATTTGTGAATTCCAATGTGTAGGACTAGAAGACTACCTTGTGCTGGTGGCAGAAGAACAGTTTTTACACCTCAACAAGAGATCTGCAACATGGTGGTAGAAAGTAATACTATTACACCTAGAGAGATCCAGAGTGCAACCTTACAGGGACAGTGGCATCTTTCAAAATATCATCTTTGTCAGAATATCTACAATAGAGTGTTGAACACATCAGATGATCATGAAACAACTCTATAAGGTACCATTTGAGAGAAACTATGACAGAGTGAAGGAGCTGTGGTATCAGTATGTACAGGTAAAGCAGTGGTGTGCACTACACCTAGTATATTGTACAGTGTTATGGGTTTTCCTTCATTATAGCTTGTATATACTTACATTATATAGGCCTGCATATTGAAGTTTCAGAGAAGAACACAGACCATTTGTACCTTGCTGTAGCTGTATGCTTCTACAGTAAAACTGATTTGATATTTTGTTTATTGTATTATAGAGAATAATGGATCTGGAAAGAAGTGAAATCCCTCACACCCAAGTGCCAGACCAACGCATGGGGCAAAATATCACCATGTGTGCTGCAATATCTGAGAATGGTGTGAGTACACATATTCCCAATATTGGCCCTTACAACACCCAAAAACTTGGACACCCTCTACATGGAAATCTCATCCTTGAGAATGAGAGAGGTTTGGTAAGGCATGACTTGATTGTGTGGGATAATGTAAGCTTCCACCATGCGAATGTCATTAAGGAATGGTTTGCTGTCCACCAAAGGATGCTGATGGTTTTCCTTCCACCATGTTCTCCATTCCTGAATCCAACTGAGGAATTATTTTCTGCGTGGAGGTTGAAGGTGTTTGATCATCGGTCTCAAGACCAAATGTCTCTGCTTGCTGCAATGGATGCTGCTTGTGATGACATCACAGCAGAACATTGCAGGGGATGGTTGCAGCATGCAAGAAGAGTTTTCCCCTGTTGCATCGCAAGGGATAATATCCAGTGTGATGTCAATGAAAATCTGTGGCCAGACAGACAGGAGCGACAGGACATCCAGTGAGGTGGAGTGTTTAGTGTAGCTCTCCAGCTTTACTGTGTTACAATGTTAGGCTATACATTACTTTCCTTTTTTTTGTATTGATGCATTTTTGTATTATATTGTGCTGTGTAAGTTTTGAGTTTACTGTGGTGTAAGACATAAAAATACAGTAACAATTTCCAGGGAAATGTGTAATATAAAACCTTTTACTTTTGAAATCGGCATCTGAATAGTATCCAGTTAGCTAGACAAAAATAACGTTCTAATACAGTAAAATTCATTGTCAGTGAAAAAATAGGACAAGACTGAAATGTGGATATAAGGAACATTTCCAGGGTCTACTGCCATACTGGCAAAACATCTAAACATTTTGACCACCATTGTTGACACAATGCCAAAGGAACTTTTCATTTTGAGGGCATTGACTTTTTATATGAGACAATAACTTCGTTTTGAAGCATGAGTTAAATGTTTTGGGTGAGTTATGACCTTTTACAGGTGAGCTATGGTGTTGTGCTTTACCATATAAGCTGTTTTGACAAATGCACCTAGAGCTTTGAGAATGTTAACACTATTTCAAGAAATGAGCCAAAGACATTGAAAAAAACTAATATGCTCAGACATACAGGTAAATAAAGAAAGAAAAACAAGTCTTTGAGAGGACGAACAGGTAAAATACATGGTAAATTAATTGCACTGTAAAAGTTCAAGGCAGCTACAGACTAGACAGAATACACAGCAGCTTGGAGTTTACAGATAGCTTGCTCAACAAAATAACAACTGTTATCTGTACCCACTCAATAAACATAATTGTAACTAAATGTTATTACTACTGTAGTTTTAGCCTAAGGTCAACATTAGCTGATCAGTTTATGAAACACTTAATGGAACAGTCTGTCTCTAATTTGCTGCTCTAGCAAGGTGCTAGTGAATATGAGAACTATAACAACAATAAGTAATTCAGCAACACCTGGGTGACAAATGGAGTTAAATAATAAACCAATATGTTTCTGCTCTGCAGTCTTCATAAGGGTTACAGAATGTAAAAAATATAACATTTCATAAAGAGTAAAATGTATAAAAAGTTTATGAAATGAAAAGCAGTTGGGCCTCTGTACTCTGTGTCAGTGCAGTTATACGGTATTCAATGTACAACCTTGAGTGCTTGGAGACACAAAATACATCCTTTAGACTGTAAAACAAACATATTCTGTCCTTCCAGCACAATAAACAGCATTATATTGGATGGAAGCACACTACTGGGAATGGAACATTCTTAGAAAATAAGTAGAAAACAACAATATTATATTGAGCCCCTGAGGTCCTCAGACATCTTAAGAGAGGTGGGCTTCGAATCCGCCACATACTCAGGCTGGTGTGTGAATCATATAGAGACACACACACACACACATGCATGCAAACACACTCAAATGCACACTGTGCCTTCAACATATGTACCCTGGTGGGGAAATTGAAAAGGATTCAGGACAAGCAAAGGAGCTAGGACAGCTGCAGAAAAAGGGAAAAGAATAGTTTGTACCTGTGTGTTATTGTCATTCTTTTGCTTCATCTTCTTCTTCTTAAGTTAATAACACTGCAGTGTATGTTTACATGTTATCAAAACACATAATACTAATTTTATTCTATTTTTCTTAAAGCTGTAAAATAAACCATACACACGCTTTATCAAACTGCCTCTTTGGCATATGTGTTTGCCTGTGTATAATCAGTGTTTCCTATTTCTGGACTCAAATACAAGAAAGGATCCTCCAAAGGTTTTAGGAGTTGTAAGGAAATGTAGGAGTATTGATGTGTTGGGCCAAAGCTCTAAAGGCAGCACTGCTGAAATCAAACAACTTGCACGACATAGTGCTAAAAGCTAATGAAAAATAGATTTAGTAGGGAACATGTTACTTTATTTTAGTCTCTCCAAAGCGGTGTGATGGAAGGCATCATGTGCGACAGAACAGCTTGTGAACTAGTTGTGTAGGCTCTGTGAAGCAGTGCTCTTTGTGAGTCAACGGCGTGAGCTTCAAATGCCACACTGCTGATCCTGCCGGGCCTCCACCAAAGTAAAAATAGACTGTGATGACAACTCTGTGGTGCCATGAAGACGCCCATTAGCAATGTGTGTTTCTGGTGCTGCTGAGGAGAGATCTAGATCAACTCACCTCAAGCTGTTGAAGCAGCCTACAGGAAAAAAAAAAAAAAAAAACCCAACAACAACAACTATCCTCCTTGATCAAACAATCCCTACCGCATATAAGATAAACAAAATCCAACATGACAAAATGCCCAGTCTTTGTAAACAGGGGCTAAAGCAACTAACAAGGTTTGACTGGCTGCAGTGCCAGACAGTGTGTTACATCTGATGGAAACAGAGTGCAAGCTGTTGGTGCAAGGCATGGCATCGAGCCTGACAATAGCTGAGTGCTGTGTAAGCTCCACTGTGCTCTTTCTGTCGAGCTGAACAGCGTGAGGGCCCACCATTTCCTCATCTGACTCTCAGAACTATATGGTGAACTTGCACTTACGTGCATATGTTTGTGTCTGTGTGGGCATCTCTTTGTGGGAATTAAAGGGCATCATGTCATGTAGTGGCGGGATGGGTGGGTGACAGGGTTAGAAGTATTGGGACAGGGGTAGGGCCAGGGCCACCTTCATACATGCCTCTTTCTGTGTATGCATATATGTCTATATGAGAGTTTTCATTTTGTGTTGACGTTGTCATTTGCACAATCACTGACTAAGCATGATAGTCCAACTTAACAACTGCACACTGGTCTCATCATCACTGCTACTGAGGCAGTATCTCCCTGATGCAACTGTAAATCGGACTGGAGTATTACATTTGACCAACAGTATACCTGTCATTGCTATACTGTATTGATCTCCTTGCTAGTTTCTTTCCTTCACAAGTAATCTTTGCTGAGAAATTTGTATTCTACTCTCTAAAGTACATATTTCATTGACTTTTGCATTGCACAGTGCATAAAGTCCAGTTGTCCTTGTACCATTGTTATCTCAGTATGCACTATGAAACTCTCTAAGTTGTCAATGCCTCTGCACCAATGTCACTAAGACAAATCCCTGTACATTTATTTGCAGTCTACATCTACTACAATTCTGACAAATTGCTGCCACTAGTGAGAATATTACTTTTTTTACCATTAAAGCATGAGGGCAGACTCTTCATTGGCATTTTACTAAGCTAATCTTTCAATCATGCTTCCTCACAATTAGATTTTTTATTGTGTCATGATGATTATGAACAGATAACTGATACTAATTTCCATAATGTTAATGGTTTCCATGCTTTCAGGGGCACTTCCTTTGCTAGGTATTAAAATGTTGATTTGAAATCCAAGGACAGTGCGGTACATCTATATTTTAGTCTGCTCTAATTTTATATATACAAAAAACATCTGTCAGACCATGCTACAGCAAATTGAAACAACAATTTCAATCTGATGTTTTCAGACGCTTATGACATTGCGCTGATGTTATTGTTGGTAATGACAAGCTCAGAGGTGTTTATTTTAAAGGCACTTATGACTACAGCTTTTAAAAGTGTTCTATTTCCAAGCTGTTGAAATGCCAATAACATTTATAGTCTCTAGTCATTATGTTGTCTTTGCCTGGTCTATAAAAAACAAATTTTTTAATCTTCAAGTGTCTATTTAGTCAAATAAAGGTCATTCTTAGCATGGTTACCGATACCACTTGTCATTACATTTATTATCTTGTTTTATTCATTAACAGGAATGTGTTATATGCAGTATATTGTACATACATATGTGGAGTCTGCTGTCTATACACTATAGTCCTTCCTTTGGCACTGTTTTCAGTCCAGTCACTGTAGTCATTGTATCATATGTGATGAGTCCTGTACGTTTACTGACACAGTGAACAAATAAACTTTTTCCTAAGAATGGGGCTTATTCTCTGCTCTGAATTGTTGAAGACACGTCTTTAGTTTCCTGAAACCTCCAAAAATAATCCACAGTGATCCATGACTGATTCACAGTAATGCATTTATTCTGTAAGATGGCTTAGCAGGTTTTTCAAATCATGGATGTTCTGGCATGATTTCTTTTTTAAAGTATTATGTGCCATTTTTGCACCGTTCATAAAGTTCATTATCAGCTGCACAGCATGGAAATGTATATTGTTCTTTAACCTGCTGTTTATAACTTGCACCATCTCCAAAATGAACTTTGCAACAAGGCCTTCAACCCAGACGACCACATAGGTCGTTTGTTTCTACCCTCTAATACGACCCACAGGAGCATTTCCTAAATTAGCACCCAAGGTGAGGATGGGCTGCAAGCATATGTTACGTAAATCATGTGACATAAGTCACGTGACATTAAACACGTGGTTAATGTTGTGAAATGGTTGTAGTTTAGTTAGGTTTAGGCAAAAAAAAACTACTTGGTTAGGCTAAGGAAAAGATCATGGTTTGGGTTAAAATAAGTACGTTATGTAAGTCACGTAAATAGCGTAAGTTAAGTTACGTAAGTAACATTATGTAATTTAAAACTTTAAATAGGTCAACACTGACTTTTGGTTTCACACGAGACACGAACCCCGGTCTCCCGGATGAAAGTCCTTTGTTTGTTTGCCCTCCATCCAGAAGAGGACTTTCTCGCTCTTTATACTACGTCACTTGCCGTCCTCATTTGCTCCCGTCATTATTACCATGACCACTAGAGGTCGCATCCTACAATAAACGTAAATATGGGTCGTAATAAGCTGCTTACTCAAACCACCAATATAGACGTTTTTCTGGCGAGGACAGTCTGGAGCTTAAGAATACCTTAAAGGAAAAGTTTTACTATTTTTGAAAATATGTTTATTCATTTTCTTGCTCAGAGTTAGATGAGAGTAATACCACTCATGTCTGTATGGTAAATATGAAGCTGGAAACAGCAGCCAGTTAGCTTAGCATAAAGACTGGACACAGGGGGAAAAAGGTACCCTGTTAACAAAATCTGCCTACCAGCACCTCTAACTGATTCATACGTTACATAGTATCTTGTTTGTTTAATCAATACAAAAACCAAAGTCTAAAAACGAGAAGTTGTGGTTTTAAAAAAGGTTATGTGCAACCTCACTGAGATAACACTCCAGGAAGTTACTGTTCCTGGAAACCACAACTTGTCGTTTTTTACACCCATTAAAAGAACAGATATAACATGTTAATTAGTGAGCTTTAGAGGTGCTGGTAGGCAGATTTTGTTGCCTTTGGACAGAGCCAGGCTAACTGTTTTCCCATGTTCCAGTCTGTGTGCTAAGCTAAGCTAATTGGCTTCTGGCTCCAGCTTCATATTTGCTGAACAGACATGGGAGTGGCATCGATTTTCTCATCGAACTTTCAGCAAGAAAGCAACTAAGTGTAATTCCCAAAATGTTATACTATTCCTTCAATGCAGGTTAAGGAACAGAGACCAGGCCTCTATGATTTTTCAAGTTCTTACAAATCTCTCCTTCCCTCCCCCTCTTCTCTCAAGGGTAGCCTGATGACTCCAAGCCGAGATGTTGCTGGCACCCTGAGACTCATCCCCCCCCAGATTCCATCATCCCCTGACCTCATCACCTCCACTCACCAGTCAGCTTCTCTCACCATTCATATTGCAATAAAACTTTACACCACATTCTGGAGAGGCATGGTCTTGTTAGTTAACTGCAATGTACTTTTCCTGCAACTGTCTCTCTAGTACTGAAGCGTGTGTTTCAACTTTATGTGCATGCAAGCACTTTTTTTCGTGTAGATACGTGTGTGTGTGTTAAACTTTTCAAAACATTTGCAAGATAAAATAACTAGGTCAACTTATCAAAGTAAGGCCTATTAAATAATACTAGTTCTGAGTGGCTTTGAAAACAGCTTTGATACATTTTACATCAAAAGGATACAGTACAATGATTTAATAAACCCCTGACACATTATTGCAACTTCCACTGAAGTTATAAACTATCTTTATGTTAGAGATAACTGAAAAATTAACTGTTTTTTTGTTTAAATGTTATGATAAAAAACAGTAACTTTATGTAGTATAATAATAGTTTTAAAAAGTTGAATGAACTACTGTTAGAGATAATGTGCTAAAACAGCCGTAGGTACTTTTGAATCCATATCAGAGGAATCTATAGGTTGACAGAAAAGTGACATCAGTCTTGCAACAACAGCCTAAGGGAAGGGGAGTGGGAGTAGAGGGTGTATGTACCCTCGAACACCACACACTCACACACACCACACTTAGATTAACACCACAAAGCTGCACAGTAGTATTGTAGTTTTCTGTCAGACTCTTGCAACTTGCAACTGCTGTCTGAATGCCATGTATTTCTATTTTTAACTATTCTTTTCACAATATTATAAGATGACCTCAGTGACCTTAAGCGTGTTGCTGGTTAAACAAATTTTTATGATCTGTTATTGCAGATGTTGAGGGATAACCAATGAGATTGATACCAACCAACTACAAAGCTGCAGAGGCATTGTATACATATAGACTGATCTACAGTTAATGCCAAACAAAAAGCAAAATGCTGCATATACATGCAGTAGCAATGGAAGTAAAATCTATGTGACTACTGTGCTCAGGGGAGGCATGCACAGAGTATTCTGGGATTCATTAGTTGCCAAAAAACAGATGACTCACTGTGGTCTTCCTGACCTCTTATTTTCTTATTTTTCTCTCATTTATTCCCTTCCTTGCGTCACTAGTGAACTTAAACATGCAGCAAGATGCCTGCTTATCATTCAACACTACATGAACAGCAGCACAGACGAAACACCACCCATAAAGGGAAAATAGAGATGTAATCCACCTTTTCAAAATAAAAATGAGCAAAACTTAATTTATCAAAAACATTGTTCAGGCTAGACCAACAATCACTCCTGCATTTTCCCTACTGCACAGAAGCAAATGAACTGGCAAAAAATTGTGTTTTAAGAGAAAATTATGGCTTCTGAGAGAGTGGTTCTTTATCCTGCAGAGCCCGTGTGGGGGGAGCAGTACACCCCTCCCTCAGGCAGAGACTGCAGTTGAGGTTTGAGGCTGCTCTGGTATTACCATATACACTCACAGATTCACACAAAATACTGTCACACCTCATACTGGCTGTGCCATGAATATCAATGGTTGCTCTTCTTTTGGACTCACTCTACAAAACAGACAATGAAAAATGTTCATGCACGACTATGTTCCACCTGGCCCACTCCATATATCCAGTTTAATGGGATAATGAACACACAGTATAAAGGAATTGTGTATGGCACCAAGCTGTTATGCACAATGCATGACTTATGTCACTGATTTTGCTCCTTCAAGGGACTATATTTTTGGTAGCTGTTTCAAGTGGTGTGTCTGTGACATTCCAACAAGTCACCTTGACAGTGGTGTGAATAATTTTGGTGATAAAAACAGAAATGACAAAATGACAGTCACCCATGACTGGGAAATAGCAGTTGTACTGTGTGAAATACTCAGGATAAATATTTTTTGCATTAGTCTGGAAATGATTTTGCTGACACATTTACCATGTTCAAACCCCCCCCTCCCCCCCGTCCCCCGGTGGCCTACTGAGGGAAAGATCCTTGCTCATTGCTAATGGGCAAATACAATTTCTATCCAGAAAGAAAATAATTTACGTGAAATGTGTCTCTAGGTGTGCAAAATCCTCGAGGGACCTGTGTTGTTCTACTTGCAAGTTCATACCCACTTCACAAACACAGCTGGAACTATTCTGACTGCTTTTTTGTCTGAAAGGAGAGCAATCGGCAGAGGTGCCCTGTGCAACCATCCAGGTGCTGAGCTTGGCACAGACAAGAAGAAGAACCCTGTCAACCTTTCTGATACGCTTGCCTGTGTTTGAACAAAGAGGATGCTTACACACAGGCATAATTGAAGAGATCATGCAATACCTGCATTTCCTCCTGCCAGGCAGTTTCCAAGTCTTCACAGCTGTGCGGGCAAACTATCCCACAGAGAAATGAAAAAAACAAGGAAACAAAAATCACAAAGCCAATAAGCAGCACTGAAGCTAAATTAGCTATGTCTTTGTGGGAAAGAATGGCCCTGATGGTATTGACAAGGGAGACCCGTTGTGTTTTTGATCCCCATTCAGAGCAAAAAACTCTGCAGGATTTTTTTGAGATGGTCTACAAAGACATGATTAAATAGAAAATAAATAAATATTCATAACAAAGCCAATGCAGTGCCAGATGTTACTATTAGTTGCTCTCAGAATACTACTACCCCAAAAGACCATTCACTCTGACAGACATCAGGGGTGAACACACACACACACACACACACACACACACACACACACACACACACACACACACACACACACACACACAGGCCTGCAAAGCGAACAGCACATAATCCATCAAAGCTGACTTCCCTACTACCTAGTGACCAAAAAAGTTCATTGGATACATTGTGACACTTCCCACCAGGGCGACTCCCTACAAATGTATGTGCTTATCATACTGTAAGATATTTTTGAAAAAGGTTGCCACCCTGTTGTCTATTTATGATAGATAAGACTGTTCCTCTGATAACATAAACACTAAGTAGCTCACAGAGGTGGCATTCAAATGTCAAATTTGCATTGGTATCGTCGGGGAAAGAAACTGGTCAGCTCAATTACTGACTCATGGGACTGACTCACGCTGTTTTTGTTTAATTTTTCCAATGAATGCAATAACATTAACGATAGAATAGAATAATATTACGAATGTAAATGAATTATATTTCATACTTGCTTTGACAATGTTAAAGCCTCATTGAATTGAATTGAATTGAATTGAATTGAACTTAATTGAATTGATAGATAGATAGATAGATAGATAGATAGATAGATAGATAGATAGATAGATAGATAGATAGATAGATAGATAGATAGATAGATAGATAGATAGATAGATAGATAGATAGATAGATAGATAGATAGATAGATAGATATGGCAGTCGAAATGTTAAATATTCTTGTGAGGCAACTTTATTCTACTAATTAGCAGAAGCAACAGAACAAACTACTATGTAATTGCATCTTTTTGCTAGCCAATTAATTCTGACCTAACAGAGGTTAAGCATGTCGGTTGAATGCATTTCAGTAATAGACCTGCAGTTTTTTGTGATCCTCATCTGATCCCAGAAGACGTGTTTTCTCTCCTTTTGTCCAGTTCCACAAAGGGATCAGAGGTCAGGCTCAGTTACAGAACAACACCTCTAGAGGTGTCAGAGACTCCACATCTTGCTCAAAGACACTTAAACAGGGCAGATCTTATTACTCTGCATGCTACCATGCAGCCCTTGTGAACAATTCTCATGATAAGTTTGCCACATACAATCGATTATTAATACATGATATGATCCCCAAAAATGTCGTCATGTCAAGCATAATTACTCATATCAGTATGAGCTGGGCTGCCCTTGTATTGATGTTATATTCCCATCTGCACTAATTAGACCTTTCTGTGTACAGAATACACTGTGCGAGTAAAGCAACACTGGCAGTGCACATGCTCACTTGCATGAAAAACAAAACAATTCTGAAGAGTGGCGTTGAATGCATCATTGCCTGTGTGAAGTAAAGGACAGACCGGTTTGGAAATTGTGCACAGCAGATAGATAGACGGTGTGGAAAATTTGTAGTGCAAACATGTACTGTTAAAATTGTAGCTCCAACAATCTATTTCACGGTCTCTGAATGGCAGCGTTGATTCAGCACCATGGACAGTGACACGAGGCAGCTCTGAATCCTGAGGTTTGAGCTGACATCACTTCAAACTACAGTGTTTTATTCTGTCCTTTTTTCTCTCCATTTATTCACATTGTCTTTGTGTGGTGGAGAAAGAGAAGCACGTTTGTTTTTGAATAGGCTCCAAAGGCTGCTGCGTGTTGCATTCCAGCATGCTGCTATCTTTTTAATTATTAACCCAAATATGCCTTTGATCCGAGCACCTGACCAAGCTTCCATTTTCTTTCCAAATCGTCCTTTTAAATGAAAGCAGCTGAGGTTTGAAACCACTGATGAATATGCTTGATATCTGAAAGGTACCAGCGAGCTTACAAAATCCCTACTGCTATGTTGGAGAAAAACACAAGACACAAAGAAAGATCTTAACACATATGAAGACTTGGAGCGGATGTGAAAAAGATGATAATCCTTGATGATGAAGATGAGGAAACAAGTGTCTGAGTCTTAGTTCACTGATACAAATGTTTACCTTATAGAGTTTTGGCATGCAGTTCTTATCAGGGTAGCATCCTGCCTGAACACATGTTTAAACCCCATGTTGGGAACAGTTTCTGCTGCTGAAGTGTCCTTGAACAACACACTAAGAAAGCAATCTAATGCTGTGTCTGGACAAGACGGTGAGAATGAGATAATTGTTTCATTACAGATGCTGGATTTGACTTATTTTGTTATAGCCCTTTAACACTAACAATTATTAATAATAATAATAACTCAAAAAACTGTTTTTATTTAAAACTGTATGGTATTTGGAATCTTATTAGGTATTTATACTTAACATGAGCTCTTAACTATACCATGAAAAATATACAGAACATGAGCACAGTACCTTTAGAGCAGGGGTTCTCTGTCCTCAGGATTCACAGCTCTGTTAGTTTTCTACCCTCTTGGGTAGTTAGTAGCATTCACCAGGTGTAAAATAGTCCCTGTTAGATGGTTAGAATGAAACGTGGCAGGGCCCTGACTCCTGAAGACCAGGATTGAGAACCACTGCTTTAGAGAATGTTTCTGCAAGGCTTCACAGCAGTCTTTAATGACTGGTCCTCTGGACTTACAGACCTGCTGGTTTTCTTTCTAAACATCTGACAGGGACTTTTTTATACCCAGTATGCCAGATGAATGCAATAATTTACCTGAGAGGATAAAAAAAACAGCAGCACACCTGGGTCCAGCAGACCAGAAGTGTTATGAGGACAGGGCTCCTTAGTAACATGGTCTACATACTGCAAACCCTCCATTTTACAGTATACAAGAAATTGAATTTTTATATCAGCACAAATAAAGAATACATTATTTAGCACCACCGTTTTAAATTATGATTTGACACTGTATTTTCAATAAATATTTTACACTACTTATATACAGCATTACAGTTTTTACAATTACATGAGCTGCCTTTACCAAGCTACTCTTTCCCCCAAACCAACCCCAATTTTACCTCATTGCTGAAACAAAACTAAATGACCAGACACAGGAGAAGTAGCACAAATGCTGCCTTTGCACCGTATTAATGTCCCAAGCTTTTTACTCTACACAAATGTTTGCATTCTACTCTGCCCTGTGGGGCCCACAGCCATCCTGCTCGATCATTGGCCTGGCCTCATTATGCAAATTCGATGGTGGGCGGGGTCTGTTCATAAGATTACGAGCTGACGTCACGGGCAGAGTGGCAGCTGAATGGGGGGGTGGGTGGTGGGGACTTAGAAAATGAAAACACATAAAGCATAAGAAAAAATAAATAAGGCTGATTCCAAACAAGGGGGCTAGGCTGTAAAGGAAGAGGAGAGAGAGGGAAAACAGGGGGAGGAGTGGGGAGAGAGGACGATATAACGGAGGGGGGGAGTGTGCACTGTGCAGTTGACTACAGAGAGAGAGAGTAGGAGAGAGAGAGAGAGAGAGAGAGAGAGAGAGAGAGAGAGAGAGAGAGAGAGAGAGCAACTCGCCGGCCCATTGAGGAAAGATGGCTACAGTCACTGCAAACGGAGTGCAGCAAGAGAATGGATTCAGCACCACGAACAGCGCCGGCAGGATGAACGGGCTTACCATCGGCCAGAACACCATTCCAATGAAGGACCACGACGCCATCAAGCTTTTCATCGGGCAGATTCCCAGAAACCTGGAGGAAAAAGACCTGAAACCCCTGTTTGAGGAATTCGGAAAGATATACGAACTCACTGTACTGAAAGACAGGTTTACGGGAATGCATAAAGGTTGGTTATTTTGGTATCTTTACTTTTGCATTCCTTTAGAAATTAAAAAGGACAGAGACAGAGAGAAATCCAAGAGCGTCCCAATTCAGTTTTAGGGCAGAGAGAACGAAAAGTGTGTTAATTTGCAGATGTTTTGGGACAGAGTGGGAGCCCCGTATAGCCTTCACACACACATACACACACACACACACACACACACACACACACACACACAACACACACACACATATATAGGCTATATGAGGCGTGAAAGGGAGAACACGTGGAAGTGAATGGCTTGCAAGTGCAGGGTTAATTGTTACCAAGTCCAGCCAATCCAGTACTACAGCTGAAAACGCCTTTGTGTGTTTACATTGACCATCATGTGCTGAGCATCCCAGTTAAGGGGGCGGGACAGGCAAGCGCTCGGTGTTATTATTGCAGCTGCTAAGATTTCTTCACAACTACAAAACAACAAAAAAAAAAAAAAAAAAAAAAAAAACAACCAAAAAAACCCAGCAGTTCTGCATCACAGAGTCCATTTGCTGCATATTGTCAGAGAGAAATAAATGCTTTCAGGGGAGTGGAAAATGCAAACCATTATCAGGCAATCAGCATCGGTGATTAAGGTGGTGCTGGCATGCTGCTTTGACCTTTCAGCAGGCTATTATGTTGCCTACTTTTCGGACGTCATTAGCAGTGGAAAATACTATTTACATGGCAGCGGTATTGTAATGCTGCTCCGTGGGCGGGTTGCAGTCAGGAAGTACAAAGCAGGATAATAGTAGAGGCTGAGATCCAGCATGCAGCGTCTTCTCGCTTGTTCTGTCCCCCAGCCCCCGTTCCCCTCACTGTCCAAAACGAGCGGGTTCAGTTCACTTAGTGAGGCCACGGGAAAGCAGGGATCGATCAATTCTAATGATAGTTGAATACATAGAATGCCAGAGGGCGGTTAGGGTTGGAAAGGCTTTTAGTTACAAAAAATCCTGTCCAAGTCCAGAATTAAAAGTCCAAGTCTGGTTTAAACACAACTTATTGCTATAAGAAGTATTCTTATTATATTTATACATTTACTGTAGAAACAGCTATAGTAGAATAAGCAGTTTAATGTAATTGTAATAACCACATTTTGAAAGGCAGTGGCTTTCTTCCTATTTGCATTTAGATGTTTATCTATCTTTTATTACAAGCTTTGAATTGCAGTAGTGTTTCCATTATTGTTTTATCTTGTGGCTTAGGTGAAATCTAATAATCAAGTTATTATTATTAATATTTCAGAAATTTTAAGCCTTTATTTGGCAGTGTTTTAAAAATAATTTTATTGGAATATATATCCAAAATAAGGTCACGCTTGCAGTCCTATCCCTGTCATCATAAGCAGACTGTGTGGAGCCTACAGTTTATTATCGGCTAAAGGACAGTGCTGTCTCGAACATTATTATTACAACACTGCTACTGCTGGTTGTGATTGATACTATTTTGTAAATCGTTATTAATTATGTTTAAATTACGATATCATTTTAAATCATGCACGCACACAAGTACGGACACACACACACACCCAACACTTCACATATGCACTTATTTAGCATTGAAAAAAATCTGTTCACTCTCAGTTAAAATAATCTGTTCACAAGGCAGGCAAATTATGTATGATATGTAAGTCAGTGGCTACAGTTCATGATCTTATTGATCAGCGCAAGTCAAGCGCTCTAGTGGGAGAAATGACTGTGGGCTCAGCATTGCTTTCTTGTGTGTGCAGCCCTGAAGGTCTCCATGCACCACCTGTTCCTCCAGCCATCAGTCGCTGGTGCTCAACCTGCTCCTCCTCTTTCCGGTGTTCCTCTTTGGAGCCCAGTGATCGATTAAAACAATATTTCTGATGTTCGTGTTGTTTACGCCTGTCCTCGACCATCCCTGAATGTCAACAATCTGGAGGATGGTTGCCTCGGGAAGGATAATCCTGTTCCAAAGCCAGACTGTATGCCCGTTCAAATCATCCTCCACCAAGGCCAGTCTGATGTATGCGTTATGCCCACTTCATTCTGCACGACATTCAAAGTCACTTTGGGAACACAAGCGAGCACTTTTAATAAGATTTCACCAATGCATTATATGGATGAGTTTTTCTTATTGGCCACTCACCTAAACCATGTTCATGCCTCCTGCTGCGACGATGTGTGATACGTGTAGACTGAAGCAAGAAAGTACTGGAGTAAGAAAATGGGATTAGTGTCGTTAAGAAAACACAAGTAGGTATAGTGTATCATCAGCTGTGTCACTCAAGGAGAGCAGTTTAAAACAATGACTGAAAGCCTATTCTGAAACTGAGAAAAGCATTTATAGGGGAGTTGAAGGTAAAATTAATTACTCAACTGTAAAAGTCCTTCTAAATGCTGCACAAGTTTGTTCAAACTGAATTCTGTTGTAAACAACACACTAAGGTCAGTACAACGTCTTCTATGTAATCAGACTTCTAACTTTTAAATTATATTGTGATTTAATGTGACCAACAATGCCATCTCAAGGCCCACTTACTGGCTATTGTCCGGAGCTTTACCCGTATCGCACAGGCTTCATCAATGTGAAATTTAATTGTTTCAGAAACAATGCATGTCGAAGTACCAAGTCGTACATAAGTGCTTTTTTAAAAAGCGAGTGAACAAAATACAATAATAATAATAATAATAATAATAATAATAATAATAATAATATAAAACTGGGTCTTGCTTTAAGGCATTTTCCTCCTCGTTTACCTGCTGAAATGAATTGGGATATGAAACCTAAATTTGATAGTGAAGTTTATATTTGTGTTCCTCAGGGTTAAAGGTTCTATTGAGTTTATTCAGCATGTAGGTATCTCAGAAATCAAAGGTACTTAACTGCTTCAGCATTCTGGGATGTCAATTAAATAGTTTACAACTATAATAATTTTTATATTAACAATGGATCAGATGACTATTTGTTTGTTAAAGGGATCGCGCATAGTGATGAACCCACAGAGAATTATCACCTGACTCTGCAGTCCCCCTCAGCACTACGGAGCCTTGTAGCATCTTCCAGCTCATTGTTTTGGTTCTCTGACCCACATCTTTACTGTTTAGCTTCACTCTCACTGCTCTCACCTGTCCAGCAGGAAGCAACCTACAGATAAAGTTAGTGACTAGCTGCTGAACGTATTGGAGCTTTTAGCAGCTAAAGATCCATACATTTTCCTTAGTAGATAATCAAGACTAAAAACAGATCTGAAGGTGACCAGAAATGTGACTCCAAATGAACGCTAACGCTACTACTCTGTGTCTGCCAGATGTGTAAATAAACTGTTAGCTAACACGTTTGCCAAATCAACTTTAAGGGTGATACTATGTCCTTGCTGTGTTCACAGTTTGTTTTCCGTTGCTGCCAAGGGCCAAATAAAAAAAAGTTATTACAGGTTTAAAGAATTTTCTTTACACAGTGAGATGATTTTCAGTTTGCTGGTGGTCCATCACACTAATACAGTAATACATCATGTTGTCCAAAACACAGATTGGACAAAAACACACCTACTGTAGTTATAGTGTTATAAAACTGGGCTGAAATTAAATTATCCATTGGACTGTAGTTTTATAGTTGAAGATATTGAAGAAGTACTCATCTAAGAGTTTTCATCATTTCTACTGGTTGGTGGTGAGGTCTGGACATTTTAACCTCTCTGGGTTGTTCACATCATGATGTCACATGAGGGTAGATGTTAGGGTCACATGGCATCCTCAGACTTACTGCCACCCAGTAGAAATCCCTCGGCTGAGTGTTGAAACATCTTCACTACTTCACACATCTCTACAACTAACAGTCCAGTGGATAGTTTAATTTCAACCTGATGTTGTACTGCCTGGATCAATGGGCTTAATCTCCACAGACAAGTGTGTAGATTAAGCCACAGACACAACTGTGTAACTATCATCAACAATGTAGTAGTATAGAGCTTGAGTCATTTCCTCCGCCTCGATACAATATAGGTTTTGCAATAATCTTTTGTCCACTGTATATGTATTGCGCAGTGGTTTATGTTCATTTTTATCATAAACAGTAACGCAAATATTTTTCACAGCAGAGCAACAGTAGGGTGGGGGAGTATATAATCAGCTTGGCACCATGATCACTAAAAACATAAAGTTCATAGATTTAGTGCAGTGCCATAAATTTAGTTTGACTACTACTTTGAAATCCCTCTTTGAGCTTAGTTTGTGGTTGAGAAAGATTTGATTTGTTTCGGATAGATGATGTATATGGCTCTTGGCATCAGTTAGTAAACCGTACCTAATGGATGATTTGCAGCACTACCTTTTTTTCACAGCCTGAGTCCTGTGACACAGAATTGCACCATAATTACGGATTTAAGGGCAGATCAAAATATGTCATGTTTGCTCATGACTAATTCATGTGGATTGTACTGCATCAGTTTGAACAGATATTTTGTGAATTCTTACTCTGGGCATTTAGGGTATCTCCAGAGACTTGTCTGAATATCTGGGGAATTTTATATTTTCCTGTGCATATCAGGATATTAGTGTAGCAGTATACTGATGTCTATTCAGAAGGCATTTTTTCATCAGTTTCTTTTAACAGATGATTATATCCTGCCTCGTAGTTGTGAGACACTGTTGCCTTTAATGTCGGTTTGGTAGTTTTTGTGTCGTCAGGGAGCCTTATATAGCGCATGGGATGACTTGACAGTATTGCCGGGCATGGTGCTCGTCAGTGTGTGGTGCAGCCAGGTCGTGCTGTTTAACATCCATCATTTCGCTGAGCACTACATTATCATAATACTTAGTGTCACTGCCAGAACGCATGCATTGTTCAGACATGCTGAATGTTAGTGGGGGGCAAATCTTTTGCTTGAGTAGCGTTATCTATCAATCCGTCTCTGATGCTGAGAGGAGGGACTCTGAGCTGCACCACACAGCCAGGAGGAAGAGATACAAAGAGTTGTTAAATATCCTCATCCATTCTCCTCTCCTCGGTAGGTCCATGCAGTGTAATTGGCTATAAATAGCCTGCCAAATTGACATAAAAACCCCTCTTAGGTATTAAAATGTCAAAATGAAACCACTCTAGGGCACTGATATCTAATTTTAAATGACTCATAGAATGTAACAACAAATCCTTGAAGGTGTCTTTTCAAGTTGTTGACAGTTTTGTGGTTTTCTGTGAAATTCAATTCTGTTGCCTTAAAAAAAAACAATTTAGTAACGGCCACTAGGAGTTACAGATCCATGCTTGTATTGGGTTTTATCTACAGTATGAGTGTTGTAGAGGAAGCGCTGGACAGTGATTGACACTTTGTGTGAGCTGAGTGACAGGTGTAGCTTAAGTCTACAGATGACCTCTTTGATCATTAGAAAGGGGGCTGTGTGTGAACCAGACAGCTAACTGCTCTGAACAGCTCCGCTCCGAATGTAGATGGATGGAGTGATTGAAAGATGGAAAGAGGCTCTGCAGGTAATAGTGTGGTTAACGCAGAAACATGGAGCGGTGGATGAAACCTCACATTGTATTTGTCTCAGTACCCATGAGAGGGTCAGGCTGTCACATTCAGCAGCATCTAGTTGTTTTACATAATTTTTTTGGAAATTAATTTGCATTCTTTTCCCACTTTAATGAACATTCTTGGTTCAGACATGTGAGGAGACTGAAGGAGAGCAAATTGCTCATGATTCATGAATTCACTGCTAATAAATTGAAATTTTATATAAATTTGTTCTGGAGTTATTTCAATTACAGGTATTTGATGCCTTAAAAAAGCACAATTTACTCTTAATGCCTGGATGCATGCAGTTGTGAGCACATACTAATTTCCATTTAAAAACAAACTGTTAGAAGAAGCATTACGGGGGGAAGGTTCTTTAAGTAATTACCCGAAACGTGTCTAGCAAACGCAAAGACCCGTTTCACATTTCCTGCTTTCTCTTTGAACTAGTTTGCATGGTTTACTTTTCATTTGCCTTAAATATAATTTGTTGAACTTTTGTCCATCACTGAAATTATAGTGTGGTAAATTGTCTTTGATTACCAAAGTATTATTTTCACCCCACTTAACCTGCTCATCACAGGAAGCTACCAGTCCTGCTGTTGAACATTTTCATAACCATATCCATGTTCTCCTACTCTTCTTCTTCCCATTTAATGAATGTAACTTATTTCCTCCAGTCTTTGGTTAATTCCAACTTTAATTCACAAAGGAAGGCTTAAAATGTTATCTGAGTTATTTGCTGAAAATGAATATTGTACATCTTAAGCACCCGTACCATAACAGCAATGTGAAGCATTGAAGCATTAAATGACCAAACCGGTGTTTTTTCATGTTTTATTCTTTTTACCTCAAATAATCTGCACTTTATTTTACTGCTAAAGACTTAAAAGTCTCAAAAGACTTGCTTCAGTTCCATAAGTTATGTAATACATCACAGTGATCTCCATGTCTACTTTTGTGTCTTGTCAAAGGTTTTTTTTTGTGATAATGTTGCAGACAGTCTAAACCCGACTGCATCATCACAGACCAATGAAAGTAGTATGTTTTTGAAAGGGCCATTTGCATGATTCCATGTAATACCAAGGTGACAACAATGTGGGATAACTTGCAAGTATGAATGTAATCCCATGCCAATTAGTCAACTTAAAATTTTAAGCTGACAGCCCTAACCTGCTACCAGCTGCTTCATCCTTGTTACCTCCCCTCGAACAGTATCGTTTTGCCTCTCCTCATGTTCTCCAAGCTGAATGCTCATCTGTTCCACAACTGGCTTTCTCAGCCACTGACTCCTTTGGGCTTGATGTCCCCTGAGCCAACACTGTTGGATATGAAGCTTTCCTAAAATCCTGCCGATTTTCAAGAAAGCAGAGGCAGCCACGCAGCTGGCCTGAATATTAAAGGCTAGACTTTTACACACAAAAGCCCTGTTTAACAAGTCATTTGAAGTAATAGTATCAAATGCTATTTTTCTTGAAGCAACCTAAAGAAGCATCTGCAGTGGGGGGAGCATGCTTCTGGAAAAACTGGACAGTGGTGGAAGAAATATTCAGATCAGTTAATCAAGGACCACACTATAAAAACACTCATTAACAATTAAAGATTCTACATTCAAAATGTTCCTATGGTTAAAGTATTTGTAATAAAATGCTCTTAAAGTATCAAAAGTAAAAGTACTCATTATGCAGAATGGCCCCTGTCAGCATTATATTATTGGATCATTTTCATGTAAGCACTCATTTGATGTATTTGGCTGAGGTGGAACTGATTTTAATTACTTCATAAACTACTGGGTAGTTTAGTCATCATATTTGATAAATTGATGTAAAATTCTCTGTAAAATCTTAATCTGAAGTAACTAGTAACTTTACTTGTAAAATAAATGTAGTGGAGTAGAAGTGTCAAGTATCTTAAAATGGAAAAACTAGAAGTACCTCAAAATACAAGTACAGTACTTGTAAAAATGTGTAAATGTACTCAGTTACTTTCTATCATTGAAACTAAACACACTTTGAAGTGAGGAGAACAAGTAAAAAAGACAATAATGAACATATTTTATGAAATTATAAAATTATTTCACCCCAAAGTGTGTTTGTTTCAATGGCATTTTAAGATGGACACCTTTTGCAGTTCATGTTTTTGCAGTCTACTTTTCTCAAAGGACAGTGGTCAAATAAAACTTAACTGGTAAACTTTGTTGAGAAAAAACACCATCGCTGCTGCATGAGTTAATACACTGATCTGTGGTAGGAACATTATTAAACTCATACTACAGTAAATCATGTGATGGAATCTTCTCAAGATGTGTTCTAAACGTCTGAGCAATATGCAGCAAAACGGCAGGTGAAAAATATCAAAAAAGGTTAGGGCAGTGGAAGAAGAGTGTCTAACAGCCTATGATTCCCAGAAGCTTTTGCTAGCACATGCCCCCCCCGGGGGGCCTCGGCTCATGTCCCACAGTCTTGTAATGTCACAAAGGATGAAGAGTGTTTCCCCAGGCTCCCAAACTTTTCTGCTTTGCTGTGTGGCATGCTGTTTCATCTGTGTCATTTAGGTGATTTTTCCTCTTGAGTAACTGCCTAGTTGTGGAGGTGGGTGAAGGTTGTCGTGAAAGGGAGGTCTCTTGGCCAGGCGCCAGAGTGTGTTGCTGGGTTTCGGGGGTGATGGGTGCTATGTGCTGCACGCCAGGTATCATCTGTAAGTGTAAGTGTGTGTGTGAGTGTGTGTGCGTGTGTGTGTGTGTGTGTGTGTGTGTGTGTCTTTTCTCCCATGGGACTCCTTGGCAGCAGGTGTGACATGTAGTAATGGGAAATTATGCTGCACAGTGCAAAACCTCTTCTGAACGGGGTCACCCACTGTCAGCTCTGCCAAGCATGTAACAGAGCAGCCACTCACCCTTTAATGAAAGCTGTCACATTTTTGTTAGGGACTTATTTATTGATGCATATTCATTCTGTTTTCCTGAATTTTCCAACTTAAAGAAAAGTCTCCAGAGATGTGTGAGGGTACAGTTTCAACTCATCACCAGAGGATTTTAATTACTTGACAGCTAAAGAAAATATACATACTGTTTGACTTTTACCTCCTGTGCCTGGGTCAATAACTAGGAAAGTGATCAATCATCAGAAAGCAGTACGCATATTTTTTCCATCACCACTCCCTCTAAACTTAGCCTCCAGGAACACACCAGTTTTTAAACCTGTATGTTGAACATTTTTGCTGTTTTATTTTGCATAATTCTTTTTACTATATTAAACTGAATGGATAAACAACAACAACAATTAGATGATACAAACAACAACAACAACAAAATACAAACATTTTATTCTCATAAACTGTGAACATATGCATGAGTTCAGTGAATCTAATCTGAAGGGGTTGTCATGTTTTGAAAAAAAAATTGGAATCTTATTTCTCAACCAGCTTGTTATTTTCTCTGAGGGAACAGAGCTATTAACTTCAGAGAGCCACATTCCAATTGTCAGCGGAGTATATGAATTCCATTTTAATATAATACATGTTTTTGGCAATAGCTTGTAAAACTCCAGTAAATCTTATATTATGGCTTGTGTAGATTGGAATTACTTCAGTGAAATCACAAATCTCTGGGTCCATTTGGAAGATTACAATATGGTTTTTGGGAAGGCTTAATCTCTGAACAAACAACTAAGGAAAGGTGTTACGCTGGCTTTACATGATGCATTTAGAATGGACTTTCATGGTGGAGCTATCCAATGAAAATCAATATCTGTGTTTGAGAGTTCACTTTGTGCAGTCCAAATGGGCTTACATGATGGAGAAAGCTAAAGTTATCTTTTTTAATCTGCTATATGGCTTGTGTGCTTACCTTTTACAATCAGTATTTTTACATTTTAGACATTGTATTTGATGGGTACTGAATGCTGAAATCCCTAGATCATCATAATTACATAGATTTTTTGGATTTCATGTTTTGAAAACCACTATAAAGTCGTTAACACTACTTAGAATCCTAAAAGCAATGGCATACCATAAATGTACTCTATCTTTAAATGTAGCCATAAATTATCTGTCACTTCAACACTTTTTTTCTTTTTATCATAAATGATGGTGTATAGTTGTGAAGCCTTTCTCTGGTGCTATAAGCCTATCTCTCTCCTGTCTCCCGATACTGTAGGATGTGCCTTTCTAACATATTGTGCCAGAGAGTCAGCACTGAAGGCCCAGAGCGCCCTCCATGAACAGAAGACTCTGCCAGGGGTAAGTGCCCCCGATCTGCCCTCTGTCATAGGCTAAAGCCCCTGGGGCAGCCAGCCTGGCATGGGGACCTACATTAACATAGGAATTATATCACACTTGCACACACACACATACACGCACATGCCGAGACACATGGAGACACAGCATACATTACGACACACATTCAGGCACACAGACACACACAGAGATGGAAACAGATGGAAAGAGTCACTCACACTTTCTCAGACTCTTTTTCTTGGTTCTCACACACATTCTTTTTTGCTCACTCACACACACACATGCACACACACGCAGACATACTAAAAGAGTGTGAGTGGCCTATCTCACCTTGCAGTGTCTTATTACACTAATCACCCCGGCGGAGATATTTGATAAGCGCTCCTTCATAACAGCCCGTGCCGTCCTTCTCCTGTCCTCTCACAATATGGCTGCCACAGAAACTAATTGCCGTGAGGAATCCCACTCTCATTATCACATATAATCAAACAGTAAGTATAAACAATCATTTTTACCATGTATATCACCATCTGGTGTTTTTGTTTTAATTCTTTCCCCTGTAACCCCAACCACCCCCCCATCCCCACCCCCCTCCCGTCTTGTATCGTTTGCCTTTGGCAGGCGGGTAACTTTTTCAATTAAAATAATGGCCTCTTCAAACGACACAGGTAAAATGTACCCAGTAGTGGGCTCTTAAGCCCACCCAGGAGGAGACCCTCAATCTGGCATGAATGTAAGCTTGTGGTGTCTATCTGTACTTGATGTGTGTGAGGGGGATTCGACTCTCACATCAGGGGAATTATAGAGGTGTGATTGAATTACACCCGTGGGTCCCTAAGAAGGAGAAGCTGCTCTAGTACCCAGGCTCCTCACTGCCCCCTCCACCCCCTATTTCCTTTCACCACATACCAAGACACCCTCCCAGGTTGGGGCTTTAATCAGAGCCTCAGGATATCCATCTAAATCTCCAGGGAGGGAGAGAGGTACAGAGAGACAGAAGGAAGGGAAAGACACAGGAAGTACAGGGATTGGTTTGAAAAGGGGTGGCAGAGGTGGTTGATGGAGGCTTTCTGTTTTTCCTCACTGTTGGGTTAATCAGTTGTTTGAACTTCAGTGAATTTCATAGGTACCTCACTGAATGTTAGACACACCGGTACACTACGGCGAAAGTGTCCCTGAGAGACCGTGCTTCCTGGTTCGTTACTGCCTCCCACAGCTTCATAATGAGATGATTGTCATGATGGTCCTGGATAGCTGTTCCTGTCTTTATTGCCTTCATGGAGGGACATTCTTGTTTGTCTTCTATCTAGAAAGAGGTTAATGGCATGTTCTCTGGGGTTTGGGTAAACATTTCCCCTGTACAGCTCACAGCGAGGGGTCAGTCCTGCAATCTCAGGCTGAGCACAGTCTGCATACAGAGGGCTAATAAAGATGTTCTTCTGTCTTTCTGTGTGTGTGTGTGAGTTGATGCGTGTATGAGACAGAGAGAGAGAGAGAGAGAGAGAGAGAGAGAGAAAACAAGGAGAGTTGGAAGGCGACAGAGACAGACAAAGACCGAGAGAGGTGACACTTCTGGACAAGCCTCATTGTCATTGTCAAGGCCTGATGGTTTCAGATGTTCTGTCATATAATGCTGCCCTTTCAGTGGCTTCTCCACACAGCGTTGCAGACATGATTGTGCAGTCCGGTTGTGGCTGTGTAATTGTCTGGCAACCAAAATACAATTTTGTTGCAATGAGACATCTGGCATTAAAAAAAAAAAAAAATCAAGTCTTTCTTTCTCAAGATGATACATGAAACAAAATTAAAATAAAATTTTGGGTGAACAAAATAATGCAAACTCTGCCTGAAAAATTTATTTGACAAAGGTAAATAACATTTGCAATAGCAGCTGCACATGTCATATGAGGTTAAATGCAAATTAGATTGTGTTAACTTTAAAAGAGCTCTGACAGTCATCAAGCCATTTCAGCATGTTTATCCTTTTCCCTATATGTGGATGAAGTTACATTTGGAGAAATCCAAACTATGCATTCTATCCACATTACCAGGAAGTTCTTGTATGACTTCTACACTCAGACCTAAAAGTCAATGTATGACAAAGCTCTGGAGCACAGAGAATGCTGGATTTCACTTATTTAACTCCCAAGTTCACTATGGCATTTTGCAAAGGCTTCTTCAAATAGAGCCTACAGACGGGGCCGGTACTTAAAACATACATTTCATCTTAAAACATATGGTTTAAGATGAACTGTTGTCTCGGTGACCAATTGGCTTTGACAACGCCAGAGCATTGTGAGCATGGTATGCCTTATTCTCCTTCTGGGATCTGTCAAAAGGAAAGTAGGTTTCTACTGGGCACAGAGCAGAGGTGATAAGAGCTTCCCACTTCTTGTCCCACATTTCCAGTTTTGCAGTCTGTCTGCTACATTAGGGTCTGCTGAAGTTTGGTTGGTTGAGACATAGACATCAGACCAAGTTAAAAAGTTTAGGATTACATTTTTAAGCAAGACATTTTTGCTTACTTGGTAAAGATCTTCTCTTCATGAACTGATCCCAGATCATCACGGTTGAAAGAACATGTACATTCTCAGCCACATAAGCATCTCGGTCAGGGTGTTGTATTTCTACTTGTGCGTCCTTCATGTAATACCATCATTGTTACAAAGCGTATTTGTCTCAGTCTTTCTGCACAGTACAGATATTTCCATGTTAACACTCTGTGTGCATTTCACAAAAGGAGGAGACTATAGGCTTAACAGTGAGACAGAGAGGAGGCAGAGATATTTGTTTGTGTTCTCAGCAGGAAGCCACAACTCTTACATCATTTCCAGATTGGCTGTGAATCTTAAATTTTCCATAATTCACATTCTTTTATTTACTAAGTCTTGTACTGTGTGTACCGCATTTGAATTGCCACCAGGGAATCTGGCTCTATCTGTTGCAAGCGAGCTTTGTTTACATTGTCTGATTAATTGCATGTAAAGAGCATAATGAGCTCTTGATGTCCTGTGCATCCGATCCTGCTGCTACAGTTTGTACAGTAAATGTAATCAGAGATTCAGCCTCTTGCCCTTGGTGAGCTCATAGTGCTGCTGTGTTTATGTGCACATTCAGCATATTCCCCGATGTAGGGCAGCATGGTACTGTATGTGGACAGGTTAGGTCATGCCTGTGAATGATGATGATTAATTACTGGGACGTTTACACACAGACTTGGGCCAAATAGTAGTTCATGAACAATCCGTTAACATTTCTACATCAAGACAATTTGTGAGCTACAGGTAAGTTGTTGATCACAGAAGAAAGTCCTGATGACCAAATACTTTTATTTGATTGCCTATAAACTTTGTGGCAAATTTTCTTTTTTGTAACACCATCTGGCAATAAAGACAGCAAGAAAGTATAAATAATATTTGCAATTGCAGCAGCAAAATGTTATTTACAACTGTTTGCCAAATAGCCTCCCAACATGCTGCTATTGGAGCCGCGAACCTTCAAATGATTCCTGCTCTCTCCTTTCAGGGCCACGCCGCTTTCTCCTCTCAGACCAATTAGCTCCTGGTGTTTGCCTGTAACAAGCATGCTAATTGGGTGCTATTGAAGCCCAAAAGCCAATTTCTAGGAAAAAGGATTCCAGCTTCGCTTTGTCTCTCATTCACTTGTGCTCTCTTCTTCTTCCTGCCCTCCCCCAATTCCTTCTCCTGCCTAATCATATCTCTCGACCTTTTTCACTCCCACACTCCTTTTTCCACACTTTCTCTGTGGATTGTGCTGAGTGTGGGGTGGGGCCCCAACCTTATACTTATACTTATACTTATACTTGTCATTTACCTAGAGGCTTCTGTAGAGGGATTCACAGTTCTTGGTTTCTGAGTGAGAGTACCGGCAGCACCTGACCCCTGTATTGATGACGAGGCAGCCAAGCGCAACAGTGAAGAAGATAGGAGAGAAAAAACTTACCAACTCATTCTTTCTGAAGTGTTTCTCTTCAAATTTGAAAGGGTAAGCTTGAAAGTATCAGCTTCCACCAAAGTGAGTTGCAAAATGTTTAGATTTCTCACATTTTTTTTCTTCTTCTTCCGTGCATGAACAGTGCAGAAAATTGACTTCAGCGTGTGTCCCACAAAAATGGGTCAGGGGAAGATTGTGCAGTACCAGTATTATGTGTCACTAAGCACACTGCCATGGACCAATGCATCCGTGTTCTTGACACTCTCTCCCTGCATCACACCACAGATGCGCCCACCGTAGACCTGCCATATGTCTTTGTCTGTGTCTCAGTGCACGCTGAGAATAAGCAACCAGCATTTTTTTCTCTTTCTCCTGAAATCACACACGCCTTAGATTGTGATTGTGATATGTGCATAACCAAAAAAAAAAAAGTTTAATTTGTGTAAATGATCTCCAACAGTCTGTTGCTTTATTTTAGTGTTTATTAAAGCAGACTTTTGTTCACAGAAAGTGACTTCTCTACAGTGACTTCTCAGGGGAACTTGTGAGGTGGTAAGAGATGCAAGCTCACACATGCATACAAATAAACACAAACGCACTCACACATTCAAATGCATGCCCTGATATGAGACATTATTCCTATTTATCTAAAAAATGTGTTAATTGATATATTCAGTAGTAAAGACTTTGTGTAGAGTATTCCAGGTGAGGTGTGTGTGTGTGTGTGTGTGGGTGTGTATGTTGCAGTGTCAGGGCGTCTTATCAGAGGACATACTGAGCCCCACTCCAGTGGGTCCACTCCTGGACAGACATGCTGCAGTTTAAACTAATTACTCAGGCCACACAGGGCCTTTACCCATTCTTTTAAGGGACAAATTGTGTTCTGTTGCCGATCAATTTGTCCTCCGTGCCAGATTTGTCAACCTCCAGTGCCCCTGAGCGGTTACCATTATGAAGCAGAAAAAAAAAATGGCCTGGGCACTGGACATGAGACCTCTGCAAAGGCTCCCCCTGCTCTCCTCATCATCAATTACGTCTATATCATTTTCTTTTTGCTGCCTGCTTTAGAAAAGAAATTAAAAAGGGCCATTGTTTTTCTAATCCCCCTGGGATGAAAGCATTTACTACGCTGCTGCACCGTGCACGGCCATCCTGCCGATTAGGGAGTGAATGGAATCACAATTGAGGGATGCACTCGGCATTGTCTCCTATTATGTGGCTGGTGGCCCTGAATATTGTGCAAAAATTAATTTCGTTCCATCTGATGGGATTTTCAACCTTGGAGAGTTTGAAATGTTAATCCTGGCAGGCAGGCGGGTGGACATCGCGGAATGCCTGGCTTTTTTACGGGCGAATGTGGACAGGGTGCAAACATAGTTGACTGTGAGAGAGCCCTTAACCAGCCCATAAAGATGGCTGGCCAGAGGCGCTGGACAAATGAGCAGGAGAGATAGTGCTTTTTAAAGGCCGCAGGCTAGTAGAGTTTTGGTGTTCAGAGGATGACAACAACCAGGCCCATTTGTCCTCTTGATCTTGAACATATACTGCAATACAGTATAACAGGCTGTTGCCCAGGTTGTTCAGGTGAAAAATTCCAGCTTCTCAATCTAACTATAAAGGAAGGAATCTCTGTCTTTCTGTCTGTATGTATGTCCTTCGATTTTCTCGACAACCGTTGATCCGATCGACTTCACACATGGCGGATGTATTGCTGAGGACCCAATGGAGTGCAGTGTTGAGTGTGAAGTCGATCAGATGAGCGGTTCTTGAGAACATTGCAAGCAGCCATACCTCGGTTATCAACAACAAATCATGTTTTTTCCTTCAAAATTAGACCCAAAATTTGTAAAAGTGCATTCTACTCTTGCAAAAAACAGTGGAAGCAGTGCATCCATGAGATTAGGGTGTTTCATATGTTCTTTCAGTTATTTAATTCAATCCGGAAAACAAAAATACGGGAAAAACAGGTACAGTTGTTTTTTTTCTGTTTTCGTCTTGAAATGGGTAATCTAATAAACAATCTAAAATACAAGTCTTATTTCTGTTTTTCTCTTATTTTGGTTGTATTGTATTTTTCTGCTTTGTGCTTGCGCAGCCTCAACTGCAGCGTGCATTTATCTCACGGGAGCAAGTAAGTTTGAAAAAGAAAGAGAAAAAGTTTGTAAAGCATTTTTGAAATTGAAAATTAAGGTACATTTTAAGGAATCTGACTAATGACTAATCAGAGATAATAACCTTAACTGTCAGGTTCATCAGTGATGACAGACGGGCTGTAGCCTGTTATGAACGCAGGAGTGACCAAGTGCACATACTCTCATAAATAGCATTTCCAGCAGTGTGCAAGGTTTTCCGTCCTCACCGATATGTTCTTAAGCATGAGAGTTTAGACAGTTATCCTGTGATGCACTATAAATAGTTTAAGAGGAGACAATTACGCTCTTGTTTCCCTAATTGACTCTTTGATTTGACATGCTCACATCGTACATTGACATCTAGTGGCCACGGACGTCAAAGCAGCTCCATTAGTAATTAAAAACCTCTAAGATAATTGCTGCATGACGTGGTGAGAGATTATAGTGAGCAATCCTAGATGTCTTTCCAAAACGTAGCCTATCAACTTTCAGTGAATCTATTTGTGACACCCAGAGTCCCTCATCACCATCAAAACCCCATCACTGGTCATCCTCACATTAGTGGTGGAAGGGGTCAAACAGGCAGCATCATGATCACATAAAGAAACAAAAGGTAGTAGTTGTCTGTATAGGGATTATTTTAGGCATCACACAAAGGCAACAACCTCTCATCCCCCTAAGAAAAAAGTGGTAATGTTTAACTTTTTTGACAGTGATGCTGAGGTTATTGCTGTTGCTGAGTCATTATCATTACAATACTTGCCCTACTGTAGCCTACAACTATTATATATATCTGGTCTAATAATGCCTATATGATTATTATGCAGGCTACAGGCGAGGTGCGTTGAGCGGTCACTTTCAGTGCATGTGCACTGTGAAGAAAAGTCACAAATCCACAAATCAGAAAAACAAATTGACTTGTTTTTTGGTTTTGGTTTTCTTGCTTATTTGATTACCCACTTCAATATAAAAACAGGAAAACACAGTCATTTTCCTTTTTTGATACCTACAAAAAACACTTTTTTGTTTTACAGATTGGGTGAAATAATTGAATGAAGGGTTGATACACGGACCGGGATGAAAGACCTCCCCACAGGTCACAGGATTGCATTATGCATTAACAAAATGTTTGAAAGGAAGAAGATAAACTTGTAAAACCACTCACAATGATTGCAATAGCAAAAATTCAAAACAAGATAACAGAACTTTTTAAGATGATAGAGTAATAGAAATCCTTGATTGACAAAATGAGAAAACCTTTACAGATTATGATTGCCTGTATTCTAAAACATTGAAATATGTACCACAGGTAATGATTTTGGAAAGATGAGTGTCAGCCTCACTGGATGGGTTTTGTTTTAATATGTGTTGAAAGCTTGTAAGCTTTCACACCCTTCCTCCACATCGACACATTCACTATCTTTCCCTTGCTGTCAGGTGGAGTCAGACTTCGCCGTGCATGCTCTCCTGTGCTAATTTATCCACTTCTTTAGCTGTAATGAGGCAGAACTGGTAAATGTGGGGACAGCATTGTTAACATTGCTGCCTCACTGGGGAAGAGGAGAAGGCTGACAAATACTGGAGAGGGATGGAAATGAGGCCTGGTTGCTGTCATACCTCCAAGAATGATGCTTTTAGTCTTGTACTCGAGCTGGATCGCTGTCTCTTAGTAAGGCTGCACGCTGGAATCTGACATTTCCTAAACCAATTAAACATCAAAGTTTCTGTTGCATCAAGATCAGGCTGTATGGCAATAACAACGGGAAAGAAAAATCAAAAACAAACCGAAAATGAATATTTGAGGATGGATTTTTACCTCAAAATCATCACAAATGCTGTGGATTTGGCTAATTAACTTCTCATCCCATTCAATTTGAGGAGATCAAGGGGGAAATCTATTTTGATATTCAAAGGATGTCTCCATCTAATTTCAGACAATGTGATGTCTCAATAGAAACAGGTGTTGACACCCCGCAATGAGTTGGAAACAGAAAAGGTGTTTTACTAAGACAGCTGTGTTGAAAACTATTTTTTGAGTCCTTACATTTCATTCCTATCCCCCTGCTAGTTTTTTTCTTTCCTTTCCTCTCCTCCCTGTCAGGTAACTTAGTAGCCTTTCATTGCAATTCACAACTCATTCTGGCAATCACTGAAGACATCCAGGCAATCTGCACGTATTTGTTCAAAGACAAAACAAGGCGAAAAGAAAACATGATGTTGGTGAGTTCAGCAAATCACTCTGTCAATCAGTCAGCCCGAGTTATCAAACACTGCAGTTAATCACATGTGGACAAGTGCAAACCTTATGCAGATTTGAAAAGGATCGCCACACATGGTAACACACACACACACACACACACACACACACACACACACACACACAGAGGACCTTGGAGGCAAGACCTTAGGACTTAAAAAATAGTAAGTAATTGGATGTCTGACATTTTTGGCAGGGGACGGAGAAAGGGGGAAAGGGGTGAAAGAGAGAGAACATGGAAAAGAGAGCAAAAGAGGAAAGATTTAAACTGAGTCATCATGAGAGAGAGAGAGAGAGAGAGAGAGAGAGAGAGAGAGAGAGCATGGGAGGCGATGCATTCTTGCATAATTAACACCCGAGCATCACCAGGACAAACTCCTCCATCAGCGTGTCCAAAGGATTAACTACGCCACGCTCCTCTTATCTCCCCCATTTCGTTTAAGGAAGAAAATGACCTTGCGCTTGTTTACATGCTGATTAAAGACAGGAGGGAGAGAAGGAGACAGCGAGAAAGTCAAACTGTAATCAGAAGAGTTTGTTAAGTGAAGTATTTTTGGGGTGGTGCGTCCTCAGCAGATACAGCAAGCAGCAGCCAGACTGTGTCACAGTAGCAACGCACAAACAACCACCTGATGTAGCAGCTAACGAGCAATGAGAGTGTGTGCGCGCGTGTGTTTGTTTGTGAAGGTGGTGTGTGATAAAAAAGTATGTTTGGTGTGTGGGTGGTTCCATTAGTTAGTCTGCCTGTTTTATTGCACTGGGAATAATTGCTGTTTCTGGGCTCCTATGAGTCAGTCTATATACTATACTATCAGTGTGCGTGTGTGCCGTGTGTGTAGTGTATGTGAGTGCTCTTGTATTTCTTTTCTTAAAAGAACCAGTCTGACATTTAGAGGACAGTTTAGGGTTCTTCTTTATGATTGAGAATCGCAAGTCTCTTTATCTTAAGTGGTATAGTGTTTCTTAACATGAAGGCCACATTTCTTGTAATCCCTCCCTTTCTTTTCCCTCAAATGTTTTCTCTTTTGCTTTACTTTGTTTTGTCATTTAGCACTGGAATAGCTGCACCTCTTTGTGTCATAAAACCATTTGTGCAGTAAAGCAATACAATCAGTACCCACAAAATCTCATATGTGTCAGTATTTTGACAATGATCAATCGTTTATGATTAATTGATGTTGAAAACTGCATGTAGCAGCAGTAAAATTGCAATTTGATTGGATAAAAGGGCATGTTAGAGTTAGGACTTCAGTTTATAGTTTAGTTCAGGCTTACTTTTAACCAGGCAGTAGAAAGGGTCATGGTTAATGTAGGGTAATCAGTGGTAAACAGTGGAACAGCTTTTGTTTGCTGTAATAATCCCTCCTGTTCATACTGGCCTTGACAAAATCTTTTCCTAAGTGCAAGTGGGTATCTTCCAAAGTTAGACTTTTTAGTACAAAATTCCCTCTTTGTGGTACTATTCCTCCACCACAGCTCAGCAAAGTATAACTGCAAAGGGGGCATTTTGTACTAAAAAGACTGTAACTTTGGAAGATACACACTATTTGATTAACTCAGACTTCTGAAGTCTCATATTAACTTCAGCTGAACTTTGGAATATATTTTTGCACAGAACAAAGACTCTGGATTTTCTCTCCCATCTCTGTCTGTCTGTCTTTCTTTCTTTCTTTCTTTCTTTCTTTTTCTCTCTCTCTGTCTTTCTTTCTTTCTCTCTCTCTCATTGCTTAGTCTGTTTTGCTGTCATGTCTCCTCCTTTCCTTGTGGCATTACAGTATTGGTCCTTTATCCTCTGTAGACTCTGATTCACAGAACTGACTCACACAAACAGGGAAAGAAAGTTCTCTGGAAAAGGAGAAAAAAAAGTGAAATAGCATTATAAACATGCAGAATATAAATCCCTCTGCTAGTTTTTATCCTTCTCTTTCTTACACTGGATTTGTTCTACATTTCTAAAAGGCCTACTGGACCAATACTTGGGACAATGTGAATAACAGCTATGGGGATGGACCATTTTCTTTATAGGAACAAGTATTCAACAACTTTATTCTTTTACCATTTCATGCCTGGGTTCTCTATTGACAAAATCAAAGGTTTGGGAACATTGCTAGTCATTCAAGAAAAAGAGGTTTACATGTATTCAAAGGCTTAATTGCCATATGCATATGCCATATCCTAGTCACATGATAATTAACTTTTAAATGCAATTGTAACTGTAAATAATAGCCACTTATATAACATTTTCTCATCATACACGGGTAGATAGTGAGACAGAGGGAAATTGAGAGAGAACAAGATGGCGATACAAAGGAGTGAAAGGTGAAATGAGGCTCCCGCTAGTTTCCGTTCAGTCAGGCCTGCCACTGCAGAGGAAGGCTCTGACAGTGAGGTGTCAGAAATAGCACCAAGGCTAACACCTCACCTCTTGCCTATTAATGCATCACTCTCATAGCTGCTTCCCTATCACACACACAAACACACACAGACACACACATACCACAGTCCAACAAACAATGGAACATACATCAACAAACTTCACACAGCTCAGTCATTTGTACACAAGGCTGGTAACCACACATCTCACACAAACACACACACACTTACACACACACACACACACTACATTGTCAGATCAATATTGCATTACTGCAGTATGTTCTCTTCTGAGAGGTTACAGTGATAGGTGAGGGGTGTAGGTAAAAAACATCTTTTCTGTCTGTGCAGTGGCCAGGCACACGGGGCAGATCTGAGGAGACTTCACAGCTCTGACAGCCAGTTTCACCTCCTAGCTTCATCGCTGTCGTTCCTCTGTCTCATCCAAGGCTCTTCCTCTGGCCTATGATCACCTATACAGCATGTGTAGGGTGTATAGAGTGTGTGTGTGTGTGCATGCTGGTGTGTTGCAGCGATATTTTTTTTGGCTATTCTCCAGTTCCCACATGTCCTATGAAAACTACAGATGTTCAAACAAACTCCTATGAAAACAGAAAGCTCTTTTTTTCATTAGATGACTATGAATTTGTATTTTCTTCTAATATTTGTTTTAAATAAAAACTATCTTAAAAAGTAATTTCTTCATTTGTATAAATAAGTAAAAATTTCCTGCGATCATTTTGATGTGTGTCCACGGTTGAGCTTGTATGCATGTGTGTGAGTATATGCATGCCTATCTGGGTCTATGTGTGTGTGTGTGTGTGTGTGTGTGGACCAGAGGGAGGGGAGTCCTTGGTGCCGACTGAAGCTCCAGCTTTTCCATTTAAACTGTATCATTAAAACAGGCAGAGAGGCGAGGGAGACGGCCCCTCCACACCTCATAAAGTGTGAGTGCCATGCCAGGCGAAGTGCCACGCACCACTGCGTTTACGGCGAGCCAAACGCACTTTTTACACACCTTGTCCTCTCTCTCTCTTTCTCTCAAATCACTTTCATGGCTATCTGTTTATATGATATTACTCACTCTCCACTTTCCTACTTTTCTGGTTTGCCCCTGCTAAGTATTGACCGGTATTTCAACTGCCCCCTTTAGATCCCTCTCTCTCTTTTATTCTGTCAAATTTCTCCAACAAGGAGTTGGAGCGTAACATTGAAAGGGTATAATCAATGGAAAAGCACCACTTAGGGAGCCCATTTGATGCATACTTTAGGGCAGAGTTGATTCAAGGGTGTGGATTGAGTCAAGCCTCATTTCGTATCCTCCCCAATTAGTCATCCAGCTTGTGCCCTCTATAACCCCCTTTTCTCGAGAAGCACCGGGCCAGACGGGCTCTCGTTTCACACTAAACTATGGATGAGTTCTTTTTTTTTTTTACCCTCTCAATCCCAGAGCTTTTTCTGCAAGAAGATAGAGCCATTTCTTTTTTTTTACTCTATCTCCCCTCCCTCCCTTTCCTCCTGCTTCTCACCTTTGCTGCAATAAGCCCAGGCCCCCCCCTTCGCTAACCTCTCCATCTCCTTTTCCACCTCCTCCTTCACTCTCTTGCACCCTCTCTAACTTTTCCACCCGTCCGCCCATTTTCCCTCCACCATAAATCTCTACCCAAATCCTACTTAAACCCGCACCAGCAGCTGTCCTTAAAACTCCATTATCTACAATTACTTCAGCATTAGGGAGCCAGAGCACACCTGCCCCCACATAAAAGTGCCCTTGCCTAAAAATATTAAACCTGCCCAAAAGGGATTTGTGCTATTTTATTTTTTTCTCCTTTTGTTGTACCTGCAGTGCGGCTGCCCTCATGGCGAGGCTTGTGAACCAAAAATGCCGGCAGTCTGTGTTAGCGCTCCTGATTACTGGGTGGGTGTGTGAATGTGGGCTGTGTGCACAGTATTTAGATGGGTGGGTTTCCCAGTGTGATCACAGGTGGGAGGTCACTGGCCCTGCCTGATTGTAGGAGAGTGCTGATGGGCTGGAGTGTGTGTGTTCATTTGCATGTCTGCCAATGCTGTTTATACAATCATATGACCATGTACCTATGACAAAACATGACATACTGTTCCTTCAGGGATTTCTTTTTGTGAGAATCCACATTGTACAGTATCAACCCAATAATGACACCTATCCATCCACTATACTGGCTTTCTCCTTGGGCGAGGTGTTGAACCCTTTCTGAGCATTTCAGCAGCTTTGTGCGAAATGAGTATTAGTCAGGTACATTTAAATAATAACTGTTACACAGTAAAACGTTAAGCATTCTAATGATGCAGTTTGGTGCAGAAAAACAACTTTCATCACATAGAAAATTCATTAAAGCATTAAAAAACACCATTCTCCACACATTATTTTAGACTAAATGAACCCAAACGGCCCTCATCAAAATATTGAATACATCAGTAAAATGTATTGTTAATTCATGTAGTTTTGTCATTAAACTCAGGATTGAGGGTTCAACATGATGACAGTAAGGTTATAGGTTGATATGTTGCATCAGCCCAGGCAAGTCTAAAACACTTAAATTTATTTTTTATTTTTTCTTGGTTATATTTCTTTTGTTCTTTATGAATAAAAGGAGCAAACTTATTTTCATTAGTGGCCTTGCAATATGTACTGTAAATGGTGATTGCAGAAGATCCTCTGTTTGCTGCAATGCTCACTGAATTACTGCTGCATTTTGGCTTCATTCCCTTGAGGAAAATTCTAATCAAAATCAAATTTCACCCTTGTTTTTGCTATGAGCAGGTTACAAGAACTGATCTGATAATTAACGGGTAATGATGCAAGAGTTTTGTGGTCAAACATGCTAATCAGGTTCTGCCAAAGTACACGACAGCTGCCAGAAGAACAAGTCAATTTAAAGATTCTGTATACAATATTTTGCACATTAATATAGCAGCAAACAACAATTTGCTACGTAAAGATATAATGGAGTAATGGCGTCCTGAGCAGAGAATGACATCACACTCCCTCTGTATGTTTTGTCATCCGAGCTTCTCTGTTATTTATTTTGGTAGCCGGTCCGGCCGCACGAGCATGTTAATGCATGTGAGTCCCTCCCTGTTGGATTTGAGGAGAGCGATATAACAGCTGTTTCTTTTCTCATCTAATGCAGTAAATAAAGGATTTATTTCGACCAAACCAAATAGGTGATAGTTGGAAAAGTGAAAAGACTAACAAAGTTGGTTTTGGTGAGTTATATTTTGTTTCTGTCCAGTTTGAATGAGTTGTGTTTTATGATGATCAGCAAGGTCTAGCTCTGTAGGGATCATTTCCATAATGTTGTTAGACCCATAATCTGAGCCTGTCAGTGGCAAAAACAAACACTTTTACTGGACGTTACTTTGACGGTCAAACATGCTAATCAGGTTCTGCCCAAGTACACGACAGCTGCCAGAAGAACAAGTCAACTTTAAGATTCTGTGCATGATATTTTGCACATTAACGTCACGGCTATGTGGCAGTGAATGTCGCATACAGCTCCTCAACATGCACAAAAGATGACAGTGTTGATGGTTCTAATAATGGTTGTTAAGTTTGCATGTGTACTTGCATGTGTGTGTGAGATGTGTGAAAGATGCTGCAAGCCGGGGGATGCATGGTGCGAGTGTTGGTCATGTCATGAATGGACATGTAGTGAGGCTGGTTGGCGGGGGCAAGGGGAGGAGGGTGGTCAAGCGGACTCAGCTGTAGGTAGCCTGATCTGCTCTGATTGACAGTGATGGTAGATAAGGTGCTTGTGGAGAAGGGAATGTGAGCAGAGCTGCAGGCAAAGATAAGGGCCAAGATTAGCACCCTGCCACGTCACACACTGAGAGGCAGAGAGGCAGAATCCAGCAGAGAGTGAAAGATTGAGATGTTGACGCAGAAAGGTATTGGCTACAGTGAATACAATGGGCAACCAAGAGAAGACTGAGTATATTGTATGTGCGTGTCTGAATGAAGACTGTGTGTGTGTGTGTGTGTGTGTGTGTGTGTGTGTGTGTGTGTGTGTGTGCGATTGTTCAGCAGACCGTGTCCCAGGTAGCATGCACACACCCTGTTGAGAGGAGGCAGCCCAGTTGGGGGGGCTTCAAGGAGGAGGGCAACTAATCAGCTCATAATCCAAGCGGCTGCCGTTTCCAGGGCAACGCTGCTGTACATTCATGCGTGGCAAACAGATACACTCTCTCCCTTACTTCTGTCACTCTCTTTTTGTTTCTTTCCCACCTCTCCTGTTTCTCTTTCTTTCCTCCTTGGCCATTTCCTGTCAACACAGCCCCATTTTCACCTCTAATTCTTTCCTTCCCCTCTCTTTCTTAATGTCTCTTTCTCACTATTTTCTTCTTGCTTTCCCCTCTCCTGTAAACACAGACCCCCATCTTGCCCTCTCACCTTCTCCTCCTGCCTTTCTCCCTTCCCAATTTTCTCCGTCCCCTCTACCTAACCCATCAAGATAGACACATATATCTCTCTTCCCTCCTAATTTTCTTTCTCTGATCCCCTTCCCTGTAAACATAACATCTTTCCATTCATCCTTCTCCCTTTCTGTCTTTCACTTATTCTTTCTGTAATCCTGTGCTTTATATTATCTCTTCCTAATTTTCCATCCTCCTGCCATTTCCCCCCTTTGCTTCTGCTTTCCACTTTTTAATTTCCTTTTTTTCTCCCCCTCCTTCCTCTCTCTTTTTATTTTCTCTCTCCCTACCTTTTCCTGTAAACACTCTTGTCTTCACCCCTCCTCCCTCCCCTCATGCCAGGGGGTCCAAGGTTGGTGTATTTGTGCAGTGATGTTGGAGGCCTTGATGATCACTCTCTAGGAGATGATTATGTGGTCAGGGCCCTGCAGCCTCCTCTCCTGCCCCGCACTGCTGGAGCTCTGCTCTGCTTCTGTGTGTCTCAGTGTGTGTGTGTGTGTGCATGGAGGTGCACACTATGTGGATATAAGATCATTTGCTTGTTTGTGTGTGTGTGTGGACATTTGGTCTTCCTCTCATTAATCCATTAATATAGGCTGCTAATAAATATGCATGTAAAGACTGTTGTATTACTTGCTATGAAAACATCTCCTGCAGACCAAATCTTTAAAGAATGCATGCATATTTTATGTATTAAACACGTTTCATTTCATAGTTTGAGAATTTAAATATTGATGAACGGTGCTAATTTTGTTCATAATTTTCTGAATAGGCTTTCGCTATGATGAACAAATCCCTGTCGTCTGTGTGTTGGTGTGTGTGTGAGTGTGTGTGTACTGTATGTATGCAGCCTCCCACTCTCTTTGTCTAAGTCTGTGTCGGCCACATGTCTTTTCCTCGCCGTCTGTCTGTAAAGAAGCTGAGCACTCCTCTGGAGCAGTGATGTAAATAACACTTAACTGTAAATAAACAACACACAAATGTAGCACTCACTAGCTTTGTTCGCTCCCTTACTGCTATCTCTTTCTCCATCCTTTTCTCTCCTTCTTTTGACCTCTGTCTGTTTTTCTCCCTCTCTTCTTCAGTCTCACTTCAAACTGCCGAGCCCCACCCCGAAAGTAAACACAGATGCCTGAAGACCCTGGCATTTTGACTAGCTGCTATATTTTTTACCAGGCTGTCTGATTACTCTGGTGTAAATGCGAAAGAACTGTCGGTCATGGTGTTCCAGCCAGCCAAATCACCCTCTATCTCTCTCACTCACTGCTGGAGCAATGGCCTGACTGCACTCATCGCTTTCACCTAGGAGCACAATCAGAGGTTGGGCTGCGCCTCCATGCCACAGAGACAATCGATTGCTTTCATAAAATAAAATGGTGGGCATGAAAGGAGCTTGATAAATGATGAGCTATTTGGACCTAATTGCAACCCTTTAAAATGTCTTGGTGATGATTTGAGCAAGCTTCGACTGAAGTTACTGAGATCACAGAGAAGAGAGAAAGATTAAAACGCACTGACTGGCTGTGTCTTAACTGTATGTCTCCGACTTGTGACCCTACATGGCCTCCAGCTCAGAGGAACGGCCGATGTTCTGCACCTTACAGCCAAATAAATCAAAGTCTCCACAGAAAGCTGTCTTATCATGAGTTACGCCAGTTCCTGGATCCTGTTGCAGTTAATCATCATCTCTCAACCTCAGCCTCATTATGGCTTACTAGCTCTGAATAAATACAGTAGGATGGTAGTCAAAGAAAAAGTAAGGGTCTGGTTTTGGAAGCTCATAAGCAGCACACACACATTTACTGATGACAGTCAGAAGGAAACATGTAACTGTCGAACATATGAGCTACAAACACTCACAAGCCAAGAGAACAAATATTAATAAAGACAGATGACAAGTCAAACAAAGGGAGTATCACCAGTAAAGTGAAGCAGGGGGTAGCAAGGGGTGAGGAGGTGCATGTGTGTTGGGGGGTGATAGAGATAAATGGGGCTCGATCAGAAGGAGCCATTAGGACGATGGAGGGGAGCAAAGAGGGGGGAGAGAAGAGGAGAGCGGGGAGCTGGTGCTGGTCTGCCCGGCATCCCTTGAGCCGACTCAGAGACGATGTTTAATCAGGCCTGTGAACCTACGAGACTGAGGTCACCCCGGCACACTCATTAGACCTGATGGGAGCACTGTACCACGACAGATGAGTGCAATCTTTACTCCGTTCATCCATCTCTCAAAACACACACACATATAATCACCTCACCCCCCACCCCCCACCCCCTCTCCTCTCTTGCCCCAAATGCCTCATCTCTTCACACTATTACTTGTGTGTGCATGTGCACTCAGGGACACAAATATACACATACTTACACATAACACACACACACTTTGGCTTGGCCTCTTCTTTGTGGCTTTGGCTGATACACTGTATATAAGCAATAGTTGGGCGCGAGCCAGGAATCGCAAGGAAAGATGAGCCTCACAATTGATAAAGTGGACAAAAGGAAATGACTCTGTAATGGATGGCAGAAGGCTTGTAGGAACAAATAAACACAATGCTCCAAATGCACCATCGGGTTAATAGCAGTCAGTTGTCCAAAAGCTTCATTTGCCACAGCTCTCCCTTAAATACATTAATAAAAACTAAACGCAATGTTTAATCAATATGGTCTGCCACCTGGAAATGACGATTACTCTGCGGACCAAACAGGTTGGAGTCGGTGGAGTTGATAAGGGTTAGACAGGGATGTTTGCTGAAGCTAAGCACACAGTCCTGTATGCTTCCCCCACCTACAGTAAGGAGCAGAGATTTATTACCATGCAAATGACAACCCACAGTGCATGCCAAGGACTTAATTACATGCCAACCTATCAGAGGAGTTATATGACAAAATAGATTTGGCATTGGCAGATTAGAATGGAATCAGGAGGAAGAAGAGTAGGTGAGAGAAAAATAGAGACAGAAAGGTGTTTGCATTGGTGCTGCATCAATTGGGAATATTCCAGTAATGGTCACAAACATTTGGAGTTTGTCTGGACACACACACACAGCCACACAAAAACAAACATCAGACAGGTAAGCCTGCAGTATTGTTATTGCATCCAGTATTACAAAGAAAGACAATAAGTATATTGTCTGTGTTTTATTGCCTCTGTTGCCTCTCCCTCACTCAGCCCACCAGTTGGAAATATCCAAATTGTTTATATTACAGCACTCCTTTTGCTGAATGTTGGTTATTGAAACTGGCAAGGATGAGAACTGTCAATATAATGAGACAATATTCACACCCTGTGCACTCAGCATACAATACAGAGAAAACAGGCTTGCATAGACATCCCAGAGCAAACAAGAATTTCATTGCCATTGTGCAAAAGGAACCTTACCTCTGCAAAAGAAAAGAGGGAATAAAGCACACTTTCTATTTCTCTTACGGGAAGAGCAGAGATTGTCCTATAAATCCTGATCGTGACAGTCGTGTAAATATTTATGTTCACAAGCCAGACTGAGACTAACAGCAGAGGACATTGTGACTGGGGATATTGGGAATGTCGCCCTACCCTGCTCAGTACATTAACTCAATATTCATCTTCCACCCTCACTCTATTTCTCCCAGTATCATACCTGCTGCAGACCACACATGTATATTCATTACTGACCTCTGACTGTCTCAACCGGGGAAGCCGTAAGCACTGAAGGCCGGTGTGAAGGCACCATGAAGCCCGTCATAAGCCTCCATGAGAGGCTTTTGTGTGTGGCAAAAAATGAGAGGTAATGAATGCAGATGCAAGCGCGAGCTGTCTGGGGCGGCCATTTGTATCTTTGTTTGCTTCACTGTTGTTCTGCCAGCTCTCTTTAGGGCAAGTGACTTGTGGTTGGACGGAGGAGGGGGTGACAACATGGGAAAGGACACGACTCGGTAAGCTGCTGGAGATGCTGGGGGGGGGTCCAGTGGATACTGTGGGGTGGCGGGTGGGTGGTGTCTCTTGGGCTAGAGAGAGGGTGGCAGTTGGTGTCAAAGCCACTTTTTCTCTTGTCTTTCCTTCAGATCATACAGACTGGTATCCTTGAGGATAGGATAGAGGATATGTGAGGATTAAAACAGATCATTTACAAGCAGTTGTAATGGTGTTGATGTGAGTCGAAGAAGACATTTGGAAGGCTTTTAATGTGCAATATCTGTTCCATGTATATTTACTGTATGGGAAGGGATGGGTATTGTCTAAAGGATGGCAATGTCGGTCAATCGGCCAGTCCAGCAGTTTGGTCCAGATTGGAATATAACATATAACAATATATAATATAAAATATAATATAATAGTTAAATTGAAAAAAAAATAGTGAAATTATTTACACTCACATAAAAAGTATTGAAGTTTGATACCCAGCCCTTTTTTCAGTATGTGTGTGTCCCTGTGTGTCTCTGTGTGAGCATTAGTGCTTCATTACCAAGGCAGGAATTCTGAAAACAATCCAATATGTGTAGTTAGTGATGGCAGGATGTTCGTGTTTGTATGAGTGTGAATGTGTGCTTGTGTGTGTGTGTGTGTGTGTGGGGGGACTGTTATGGCCGCTGGGAGACAGGGGGTCTAACGAGGATGTATGGCTGTTTCAGCATTCATCTGCAGACATTTTTCTACCATCGTTCACTCCTTCTGTCTCCCCACAACACACCTCATCCCACCTCTCCACACACATATACACACACACTCCAACAACAACCCTCCTTGTGCCATTATGTCCACTATTACAGCATTCTCCCAGAGCTGACAAATCAGAGGCGTGCTTTGAATCCAGAGCTGCAGTGGCCCGAGCCTCGTCTTAGCCCCTGTAATGGGGTAAAACCTTTATCAGTCTTCTAAGCTGCCCGGGTCCTATCTATGCCTTACTTCAAGGTTATTTAGATCCACTTTGGCTTCAGATTTTCAAGCATAGGAAAGGTCTTATTATCATCTAATTTCTTTTTGCAGCTGATCAATTAGCTGATAGTTTAATTTTCATTTAAGAAGGGGAAATGTATGTAATGTTTGAGCTCAATACTTAGGTATAAGTCTTAGTGCATATTCTAATGGTAAGTGATATGAGGGTAAGATACATGCTGTCAAAAGCACTCAAAGATAACTTATTTGAGAGTTTTTATACTAAATTTTATGGACTATTGAAAAAAAAAGATGCACATATGACCCTGCTCACTTAGGGCTTTGGAGTAGAATTATATTTTGCCTCAAAACAGGTCATCCTTATTTTTGGAGTGTCTGGGTTTTCAACCATTTACATCTTTCAATACTATAGTATTTAATTTGGCTTTGTTCAGTACTGTAGGTGTGACACTTTTCAACTGATGTATTTATTAAAAGAAAAAACAAAGTCAATGACAAGGCTATTTATGGTCAAGCGGTTTAGTGATGCTAACACACTGGATTAGTCCAGAACAATAGCTGTACAATAACACCACCTCAATGTGCAGCACGTTTTTTACAATGCGCCAAAATTATTTGGATGGAATCAGATCTTTAAACCATTTTCAAATCCGCACTCTCATGCAGATAAAATAAAAAAATAAAAAAAACAATAATAGTTTTCACAGATCTGTGAATATCATTTGTACCTAGTGCCATTTTTAAGATAGGCAGGAACAACACTTGGCAGTTGATCCTGTTCTCTCATTTTACAGAGTTACATTTAACAGAGTTAAATAGGAAAATTAGAGCGGAGTGCAAACTGTTTAAGTCACTCGTGTCAGTGTTTGAGCAGGTTCCTGGTGTGTTAAGGCAGGTTTGACAGCTCAGACACTTGTTGATTTGCAGTCATTTAGTCAATTATTTAGCTGCTTCCAATGCAGCATGGACTGATTTGGAAAAGTGAAACAAGCGCTTGAGTCTCATAATATACATTTACATGTTATTTATTATTTTTGCAGTGTGAAAGTTAAGTAAAGCTCATTCCCTAATTTAGGTTTTCTTCATGATAAGCTGTTTTTATGCACCTTCATATCCCCATCCCAAATACCTCTGCAAACATGAATTGATAGGCTATTACCATGTAAATAGAAATTACACAGACTGCAACGCTGACGACAAATTAGATAAAGTGATTACTTACCCAGCTTCACAGCTACTATTGCCATATACCAACTATATTTTGGTATTAAGCTATGCCTGTTACTGTCTGTTATTAATGCACTTAGATATCAAAGGAAAATATTTTTGATAATACTTGTCTTTTTCAACATAATTAGAATAAGCATTAAGTGCATATGTTTGATTTTGAATGTAATGATTCAGATTCAGAAGCACACTTGAACATACAATGTAGTGAATTTATTGGGATGTGGTTGATTGATTACATATTAGATTACTTTTAATCTCGAGATATCACCAGGCCTATTTTCACAGTACATACTGAAACTCAGTGAACAAAAACAATATGGCTTCACAAAGTACAGTGCATTGTCGTATATTATACAACAGAGAATACACAACATTGCACATATACAATGAATACTTTTTTGAAGGCATTTCAACAACCCAAATAGCACTTGGAAATAGAGAGGATTATATGAAAGGTCTGTATTTGTTTACCTGTTCATTTGACATAACTGAAAATATCATCAAATTAAATTTCACAGTCTGCGCCTAAACCTCAACTAATCCAAATATTGAGCTGAGGAACGCATTTTAATTAAGACACTGGGATCACAGTACAGAACTAGTCTGATTCAGGTGGAAGGTAAAAATCACACTAAAAGATGGCAACATCCACATCAGACGTTGTCCTCTAAATCAGTAAACAGCAAGACAAGCTGATTTGCATCTACTGTACAAACACAATCGGTCTCTTTTGCTGTTTGGGGAGAGGAGCGCTGCTCAGTAAGTTCCGCTTCTCTCATTACTCATAATAATGCAAGTTAGCATATTTTATCAGCCAAAACAATGCAATCCGATTAAAAACTAATTATGACAGCATTGTTTGTTTGGAGGACTAAGGCATTAGGCCAACTTCTTCAGCTCAATTACTGTATGACTTGTCTGGCTTAATGAATGAAATTGTCAGAGAGCAAAACTGTCGGTATTTGAGATTAATAACTCACATGGGATTAATTTGTCATTTTGAGTTTCTTTAACATGCAGTGATCTTCTTGTATACTGTAACTAAAATTCAGCATGCACATTTACATTTATGTGTTAAGTGTTTTTATTCCAAATATAAAATATAAAAAAAATATGCAATATGCAGAGATGTGACATTAAAAGATAAGATAAGATTTTATTGCAACAATTTGGCCCCTTTGCAGAAGTAATAGTGCATTTGTACCCAGCTGCACCCCTTCGCCTTAGCTGGGTGATGTCATTGTCACCAATGAGCCCTGGTCACTAAAGTGTGACGGGTCAGCATGTTGTGTCAACCTCTTCTTGCTTTCATAACTCTACTGTCTTTTCCTCTTTTCTCCTCTCTTGTGTAGATGTCTAACCCACCTTTCTTTTCATGTCAGATAGCCTCAAATTTCTTCTCTTCTCAAGCAACCTCCTTCTTTGATCCAAAGATGCATGGAGAAGCAGCATGCCAGTTTTTACCTGGTTTTCTCTTCCCTTTTATCTCCTCTCCTCTCCTCTCCTCTCCTCTCCTCTCCTCTCCTCTCCTCCTCCAGATAGTTTAGATTAATTTCTCTCTGTTGGCTCCATCTGAACCTGGTTGGGTAAGGGAGGGCAAAACAGAAACAATAGCAGAGGGCTTTCCTGAGGTCTTTCACAGATGCCAGGTTAAATCAAACAATATCAGCATGCAAGTGAAACACCCCAGATGATAATGTAACATTTGTCACGCACAGTTCATGCGTTCACACAGACACATCCCTGCATGGCACATAGACACACACACATACTCTCAAGCCCCTAAGCTTCTTGCGCCCCTGATGGGAGACAGTGCCTTGCTGGTAGTGGTGATAAAGCATTTCCAGGCTGTTCTGCCCAGCCCTAACCTCCTGACTGTGTCTCTTCCTGCTCCACAAACCCAAGCCCCTGCTGGTTAAACCTATCGATCCCCACAGCCACACAGCTACACCCAAGACAAAGCCTTTCTCTTCCCTGTTCTCTCTCTCCCTGAGTCAGAGACAAAACTGATTTTTCTGCCATGTTTATTCCCTCTGGTGTGTCAGCAGTGTGGATCTGACTGTTGTCAGCATATGAGTGTGTGTGTCTTGTCTGGATCATCAGTATAGGTCTGATCATTTGTTTTCAGGAATGTGTATGTTTACTCACGTACATGTGTGTATGAAACGAGTGTGTCGGTTTATGATGGAAGGCCAGGGCCACGTCTTTCCCCTCAAAGTCCGATTGCAATTAAAAGGCGGGGGAATGACTGTGTTAAAATGGTACTTAAGGAGCTGGGAGCTCAGCTGGCTAGACCCATTTCTGTTAGAGTGGCCGCTGACGACTCCCAATTCTCTCAACCAATTATCTGAGCACTCATCTATGCACAGCGGGGCCACTCCCCTCCCTTGACCAATCAGAAACCTGAGTGCCTGAGGTTAGTCACTATGGCAAATTAGTCTAGCGTCTCAATACAAAGTCAAAGGTCTGGTAGAGTAAAGAGAAGAGAAAGTAAAGCTAGGACTAGAGCTTGAACTAGAATTAGAACTAGAACTACAAGTATATTGCTATGAGAGCTAAACATATTACTACGAGGGGCCATACAAGCCATAATTCATTCTGGCCCTCTCACATACATACATTCTTTCACATGGAAAGTGAGGGCTAGCGCAGCGAGGGTGAAGATCAGAGGGGAGGATGTAGCCAATCCGGCTGCTAGACTGCTGGACTTCTTCATTGTTCTTCACTTGTTGACTGCTTTACACTGAAAAATTGTGATCAGAACTTAGGTCACGCAGATGATAAATACTGCTGGCATGAAAGAAAATCTTCACGATTGCGCATGCACGTGGGGATGAACCCAGTAGCGACAGCTCTTAGAGGGCAAAGCCTACATGAAATAGAACTAGAAATAGAGCTAGAGCTAAAAGTACTAGAGATACAACTATAACTACAACTAGTGCTGGAACTAGTACTAGAATCCGAACTGGAAATATACCGTGAATGAGAACCAGAAATCTAAGTAGAACTACTAATAGAACTAAATTAGAACTAGATTTTAGGCAGTCAAATTACAATAAAACGTTGCCTCCTGTGTTCACATTACATATAGCGAGTGTCATAGTGTCTCCCATCCAACGTTTTCCCTTTAAACTAAAAACGTAGAAAAGACAGTGGAAACGAATTGTGTAGTGCATGTGTGTACAGTTCACTGTCATGCAAATCTGATACATTGAGGGGCTATTTCCACATTATATGTAGGGCATCCATTTTATTGGAGGCCTGGAATTAAAACTTTGTCTGTGAGTGGCAATAATTGAGGGAATATTGCCTGTCTCGAAGAGCGAGCCACGCTTTTACGTGAGGGCCCAGAAAGTCATTTCATTTTTCTGCCCATTGCGTTTTCCTTCTTCGTCTTCTTTTTTTTTCTTCTTTTTTTGAATCAAAGTGATGTTGAGCTGGTGCTTTGAGACTGGGGGCTAGAGATAGAACATGTGTGGCGGTGGGGCAGAGGGAGGAATGGGGGGAGGAAAAGCAAGAGAGATGAGTAGGACTGATGTGACCGAGGGAATTACCTGAAAGAAAGATGGGGAAAAGAGAGGGGAGGGGACCATTGACGGGAGTGAGCGGGTGCCAGAATCAGAAGAAGATGGGGTGAGAGTGATATATATGTCAGAGTTGTGTGTGTGTGTGTGTGTGTGTGTGTGTGTGTGTATATGTGTGGCTGTATGTGACACTCTCCCCATTTTATCCCACCAACATACCTCACCCTGCTCTCTCCACTCCTTTCCCATCCACTTTCACCCCTTCCTCTTTTCTTTCTCCCCTTCCCTGCCTAACCTCCCCCACTGTTTACGCTGACAGTAATTTGACAGGCCTGGGGTTGACAGACTTGAAGCCGGCATGGTAAGCAATTGTCAGGCCTGGCGTTGTTGGGCAGCTGCTGACTGGCTGAGGAGCTGGCAGTGAGATCGGGAAGCTGCAACTGGCCAGGGGATTGATGGGGAGGCGAGGGAGAGCTGTCGCTACAGTGATGCGATGGAGTGGGATGGACGGCCCTTGAGAGGCCCAGAGGGGGTTTTGGGGGGGTGTTTGCAGTGCAACCTCAGCTCAGCCCAAGACGTGCCACCTCTTTGATTACTACTCTGCAATCTCATACAGACAGGACTGAGACAACTCTCATACCTCAGCCTTCACGCAAATACTTTTCCCATCAGTCATCAAACTGCACAGGCACACGGACAGTTACAGATATTTTCTTATTTTTATTTTTTCTTTGTGCAGTTTTGACCACATATTTGAGCCAGGCTGGATTGAGTAGATACTATCTAGCCAGGCGTAACAACAGACAACCTCACCATGAAAATACAGAATGAAAAGTGAATTGTCTCAACAGCGATGTGGGCTTGCATCAGCTAAGCCCTGTTAGTCACCCCAGACTATCTGGAGAACAAATAAATCAATTAAAATGACAAACCAAACATTTTGTACAGGTGAAGGAAGAGATAAGTAAAGTCAGTTGTTTGATGGAGTTGAAAAGCAAAGCTAGGAGCGGGAGTAGTGTGCCAGCTGGACCCAAAGCTAGGGAGTCCCCCTGAAGGGTTTGCATATTCTTATGTAACCTGTTGAGAGATAGCCAGGTGGGCACACACACATAAAAACAAACAAACACACACACACGACACAGTGAATAATCTGTGGGGTCCAAGTGTTACTCGCACACATTCATGCAGACTCACACTAGTAGCATACACAATGCAGCAGATGCCAACCTGGCTTGACTTCACGAGTGGACAAACAATCTAAACACACACACATACACACATACTGTATACACATACATACACTGACACACATTAGCACTCTTGGCAACCTCAGCAACCCAGAGGAAATCAGCATTACTTAGGATTAAAACAAAGGGGCCTAAAGCTTTGACGTGATGTGCATGTTTTCTCATCCATCCTAATCTCTTTTTCTTTCTCTGGCAGTCTGCAATATTTATGGCTTCTTTCTCTTCCCTGTCCCTGCCTCATTCTCAACTAGCAAAGTGCTGTTGTTGGATAAGCTAAACTTGTTTTCTTGTTGACGTCTTGTTGTATTTGTAAAACTGTGCCATGAGGTTTAATCAGGATTCAAAAGTCTACGGGTCATGAAACTCACTCAAAACTTAACTATGTAAGCTTTCACTTCAAATAAGAAAAAGAAAAAATACCAAACATACAGTTACGTGGTTTTTATCTGCCATCAGCAATAACCCAGTACTGCTGTACCTGTGGACACATCAGAGGGGTTTATGGGATCTTTATTCCTGATTGCACCCTTGTGAGCTGACAACGGCATAAATCTCAGCGGTGCTTTAAGCAGCAGCATATGCAGCTATGAAATGCTCAGGGAGGTTGTTACAGTGAAAAAGAGGGAGAGGAAAAATCTTCCTTACATCGGTTCGGCCTACGTGCTTCTCTAGAGAATCTCTTCCAGCTTCTACACTGCAGAAAATGTCTATGTGAAATTTTATTGAATTGCATTTGATCATTAAATCTTATTGTTTTTAAAATGAGTGAACCAATTGGATTGTAGGATGACACAACTTCAAAAACATCCAATGCAATCCCTTCAATAGGTTCAAGAATTTTATTCTTTTAATAACTGATAGGCTGATCATCATCAAACTGATTATTACATTGGAATTAAGTCAAACTTTCTTTCTGCCCTGGCAGAATAATTTTCTTTAAAGGCGTTTAAAATGGTTCTGTAAAGTTACTTTATTTATTAATAGACATAACTTAATATTTAGTTTATTTGGAAGTAGGCTGTTATGTAATGAGGCAGAGGCGGCGTTAGAATCCATATGCAGATGATTAATAAAGTCCACAACAAACAAGTCCGAGTTAGCAGGCTGATAGCAACGTAAGACAGGCAGAGGTAGATACACAGTAAGGCAGTCCAATCCAGGCGACAGAACAAAGGGGTAATCCAGGAGGCAGAAACAGCACTACATAGGCAATGGTCATACACAGGATAAGCAAGACAATGATTAACAAACACTCGGTAAGGCAGGTAAACTGGCAATACTTCGCAATGGCCTGATAGCCGAGCCATGCTTAAATGTCCCACAAACAGGAAATGACTCACGAAGCAGAGGGCAAGGGTTGTAGCAAACCAGACGGTAACTCTTTCGGTGTTTTGGACTGGGCACAGACTGAACAGGACTTGACATAGTTAGCCACATCTTTAACCATGGATGGCCACCAGAATGAGTTTTGTGTGTTCTTGAGATACCTGGATGGCCTGAGCAGAGTGATGTATGGACCCATTGCATGACCCTTATTCGAAGATTTACCGGAACATAGTGCTTGGGAGGCCAACCGTGTGGTGTGGGTTCATTCCGTTGCTCTCTTTGGATCTCGTCCATCAAATCCCATTCAACAGGTGCAACGATAACTGATGGGGGCAGGATGGACTCAGGTTTGGATTCTGCTTGCGGATGATCGTGTCACCTGGATAGTGCTTCGGCCTTGCTGTTCTTGCTGCCAGGACGGTGAATTACAATAAACTGGAACCTTGTAAAGAAAAGTGACCAGCGTCCTTGACGAGGGTTTAGTCTCTTTGCACTCTTGATGTATTCAAGAGTCTTATGATCTGTGATTACCTGGAATGGGTGGGTGGAACCCTCCAGCCAGTGTCTCCATTCTTCGATTGCGGCTTTCATAGCTAGAAGTTCTTTATTGCCAACATCATAGTTACGTTCAGCATCAATGAGTTTTCTGGAAAAATATGCACATGGATAGAGCTTGCCTGGTTGTCCGTGGCGTTGAGAAAGTACCGCACCAATTCCACTGTCTGAGGCGTCGACTTCTACGACAAACGGTAGGTTAGGATCTGGATGCTTGAGGATGGGTGCTGTCGTGAAGCTGTTCTTGAGTTCAGTGAAGGCTTGAGTGGCACGTTCAGTCCATTTTAAATTTGAAGGTTTCCCTTTCAGCAGGGATGTCAGTGGTGATGCTGTAATGCTGTAGTTATGGATGAAGTGTCGGTTGAAATTAGCAAATCCTAAGAAACGCTGAATTTCTTTGACTGTGGTTGGCTGTGGCTATTCAGTAACTGCTGTGATTTTGGAGTTGTCCATTTCTACACCTTGATGGCTGATGTTGTATCCCAGAAATGAGGTTCGCTGGACATGGAATTCACACTTCACGGCTTTCACATAAAGTTGATTCTTCAACAGTCTTGATAATACAGTCTTGACATGATCCTTGTGTTCATCTTCCGACTTGGAGTAGATAAGGATATCATCAATGTATGCCACTACGTACTTGTTCAAGATGTCCCTGAAGATCTCATTGATGAACGACTGAAAGACTGCCGGTGCATTGGCCAGCCCGTACTGCATAACCTGGTATTCATAGTGCCCTCTGGTGGTGAGAAACGCTGTTTTCCACTCATCACCTTCTCAGATTCTGATGAGGTTGTATGAACTCCTGAGGTCTAACTTGGTGTAAATTGTTGCCTCCCTGAGCTGTTGGTACTAGTGGTAGTGGATAACGGAATTTAATTGTGACATTGTTCAAACCTCTGTAGTCGATGCAAGGCTGAAGTCCTCCATCCTTCTTTGCCACGAAGAAGAAACCTGCAGCCACTGGAGAAGTGGATGGACGAATGAAACTAGAACTGAGGGCTTCTTCTATATAGTCTTCCATTGCTTGAGTTTCTGGGCATGAAAGGGGATAAATCTTACTTTTGGGAGACATCACACTGGGCAGGTGGTCTATGGCACAATCCACGGAACGATGAGGTGGGAGCATGGTAGCTTTGGTCTTGCTGAAGACTTCTTGCAGTTCGTGGTAACAAGATGGAATGGTGACTCATTTAGATTCAGGACTTTCAATACTTGTGGTTAAACAAGGCTTGGTAACTGTGGTGCTCAAACAGACAGTGTGTATGGCAGAACTGTGACCATTGTGTAATCTCACCATGGTGCCACGAGATGACTGGGTCGTGAACTGATAGCCAAGGGAATCCTAGGATGATTTCTTGGCGTGGGGAATCAATCACAAAGAATGAGATGGTTTTTCCAGATGAAATAGTCCCACCTGAAGTTGCATGGGCAGAGTTTGTTGACTGATGCCATCTCCAATAGGTTTGTTGTTAACAGCGTTGACCTTAAGTGGTGGATTGCAGGGCTGTGTGGGGATGTTGAATTTCTTGATGAGGTCTTGATGGATTAAATTCAAAGAAGATCCAGAGTCAATCAGCGCTGTGAGTTCAACAGAATCGTTTTCAGTAGTAATCTTGACATTGGCAGTGAGAGATTTGGTAGTAAGGAACGAAAGATTGTCAACACTCACCCGGCTGCTAGTGTTGCTGTTCCTCCGGGCTTTTCTTGGACATACGGCGTTGATGTGGCCTGCCTCTCCTCAGTAGAAACACAGATTGTGTATCAGCCGTCGTGAGCTTTCTTCCGTAGAAAGCCTTGCAACTCCTAGCTGCATGGGCAGTAGGTAGAATTGGGTTGGGGATCTAAGGCGTTTGCTGGGTTGACATGGTTCTCACTGATGGTAGTTTGGCAGGGTTACTGCGCATGAGATTATCAATCTTGATTGCCAGCATCACATATTCAGAGAATGAGTGGTTTTCTCCCTTGCATGCGAGCTCTGCCTGTAGTTCAACATTCAAACTACGTTGAAACACGGCCTTGAGTGCGACGTCATTCCAACCACTCTGAGCGGCTAGCATTGAGTTAACTGCATGAGTCGTGTTGAAACATCTTTGCCTCCTGCTGGATATTCAAACATGTCTCTGAGCTGTTGAACAAAGTATATATAAGATGTTGAAAACAATTGATCGACTGCCGCGGCCCACTCGAGCACTTTGCCAGTTAACAGTGACATGAGAAACGCACACTCATCAGAATCAAAATCATCCCGTGGTGTTTCCACTTGACGGAGAAATCCCTTACATTGCTCTGCTGAACCATTGAATTTGTTGGGTAAAGCAAAGCTTACCTTCTTTAGCATAGTTGGGGGTAGCGATCGTAAATACTGCGTGAGATAGTTGTTAGCTGCTTGTGCTTTGCCCAGTTGTTCTTGGTATTCCTTGAGGATGTCGCTTTGATAAGTGAACACGGCCTGTAGATTAGCAACTTCTGCTGGATTCATCGATGGCGAAGTATTATGTAATGAGGCAGAGGCGGCGTTAGAATCCATATGCAGATGATTTATAAAGTCCACAACAAACAAGTCGGAGTTAGCAGGCCGATAGCATAAAACGTGAGACAGGCAGAGGTAGATACACAGTAAGGCAGTCCAATCCAGGCGACAGAACAAAGGGGTAATCCAGGAGGCAGAAACAGCACTACACAGGCAATGGTCAAACACAGGATAAGCAAGACAATGATTAACAAATGCTCGGTAAGGCAGGTAAACTGGCAATACTTCGCAATGGCCTGATAGCCGAGCCATGCTTAAATGTCCCACAAACAGGAAATGACTCACGAAGCAGATGGAGCGGCACACAGTCAATACTCAGGAGAGGGTTCCCTCTGCTGGCGTGGCGTTACAGCTGTTTGCCTACTGTAATCATATTCATCTCTTCTATAGAACAGACAGCTGTTCAAAATGGGGGTTGTTTGGGTTGCTAGTTAATATAATAGCCTTTCTTTACATAGATACATTTATATACATAGATGCTCCACTTCTGCAATTTTTTTATTCATGTCAAAATACATCTTGCTGTCATAAAATGATCTATTTATTTGCAACAGTTCCTTGTAAATCATATGATACCATCAAAACCAATTTTCATGGGAAACTTTCAACTTTTATTTAACATATAACATATTTAACCAGTATATAAAGAGTTGATTCACTTTGGTGATTGTGCTGTGATGAATCACTTGTTAGGGAATACATTTTTTGCAGTGTACAGAGTGACGCTAGTCAACACCGTCATCACTTTGCCTTGTCTAAACCTGCACATGCTGTTCTCTTACTAAACAGAGCAGAAACCTATTCCCATCCCTGTCTCTTAATCAACACTGAAACATCAAGTAAGGCTAACTCATTTTGGCTGAGGTGCCAGGGCCCCATGTTAACATCCTCCCCAGTGCTCAATTGAGCAGAATTCCTCAGGCCCATCTCCCTGCCTTACCTCACCACATCTCCTTGCTTTGCTAACCAAAAGCATTTTCTCAAATAAGCCTGTCAGGAAGCATGGATGGAAAAGGTAGGCAAAATTTAGTTAAACAAAAGGTGGAAAGAGACTATGGATGTGAAAGAGTTTGCAACAGAATAAAAAAACTGGTTTTGAGCTCGGATTTAAGCTGGTCCTCCCACCCTGGTTGCTGTATCTTTAATGAAGGAAATGGAGACATGATCACACTGAAAATTGTGGGGCAATTAATTAATTATGTAATCAAATGTTCCCCTCTCCGTTTTTGCTCATCTATTGGATGGTCTCTTCTCGCAGTGGTGTTTCTTTAACGAGGACTTTTCTGTAATGGACCCTTAACGAGGAGTGAGCCTCCCTGCCTGGCCCGGCATCTGTGCTCTGCCTTGCTGGGTAGATTATGGCAAGCTCCAGCCAAAGTGCCCATCACCACTCCCTTGCAGCCTGTTACTCCATCCCTAATCCAGCCTGCCGAGATGCTGCACTTTCTCGACTCTCAGGCCATATGCTCACCCAAAGATCAACTGAGATGGGACAGTGAAGAGGCACAGCTTGAGCCCCCTGCTTTCTGACTTAGGGTGCAAGTGAGTAAGCTCTTCTTCCCTTCCTTGTGAATCTCTCTCAGTGAGGGGAGTGAAGGAAGGCGACGGCAGTAATTCATGTCAGCAGATGGAGACGTCAACTCTCATTGTTCTCCTGTGCGAAGTCTGAACAGGACTGGTAAGTTACTGTCGCTAATCACAGCCTAGCACATGGTCCCAAGTTGATCTGGTGATTACTGGAGATATGGAGATGTCTGACATTATGGATCCCGCATGCTGGGAGACCAGACATGGGCTTGTGGCTTCGGGGAGCCTACTGGGAAGCAAGGCTGCTCTGTAGCCCCCATAACCTGGATGCAGAGCCTGATTCTATGGAGGACAGCGGGAGAGGCTGCTAGGGACCCACCTGTGAGCTATGACCTTTCCATAGCCTCTGTCTGATCTGGTATACTGATGAGGTGCACAGCCCATGGAGGAGGAACAGAGGAGGGGAGCAAAGGTAGAGATGGCACAGGAACTGATGGGTAGCTGTAGTGTAAATGAAAGAAAAATTAAAGATATAGAGAGAAGTCTTTCATTTCTGGAAAATGTTGTTATGTGATTAAGATTAAGATAAGGCTGGCATTATTCTAAATTTGTCTAACTGTCATCAAATCCCAAGAAAAGACCAAAACCAACAAAGTGTTAGTCCGTTCTAACTTTTCTACCCTTCTGTGGCTCTCAGCTCAGACACCATTCATTCCTACTGATGATATAAATCATCAAGTCACAAATATGTAGTTTAATTTAATAATTAAAAAATGCTTAGTAATTTCCTAAAACAGTTGGGCACTGTAGTTGTTACAAAAAGGTTATTCAAATATGACTAAATGTTGTGTATTTGTTGGGGACTATTTTCAGCTGCGGATTAAAACACATTTGGTGCTCTAATGCGTATTTCCGGTTGCAGGATGGTGTATATGGGATTGACTTGTGCCCGTGTTCATGGTAATGAGAGAACATGTCACCCAGAGCAAAGGTGTTGCTCATTTATGTGTTTTCAACAATGGAGGTCTTTGGCTGAATCAACTACATACTTGTTAGTAGGATCAATTCATTGTTGGCTTTAGTCATTTTAATGTTAATAATAAAAAAATACTGAATATCACTTATCTTTTATGAGTCAAAATGCACAATGGATAAAATGTATGGAGCACTACTGCATTTTCACCTTCAAATCTAAATACAGGTTTTAAATGGTCATTAGGTAACAAATCTCAGCCCTTGTGAGATCGGTGCCATTCAGCTTGTGTTCAGTCTTCCTCGCTTCACACTGAGTTTGAGCACACCACAAAGCTTGTGTAATCGTGTTTTTATCATATTAGAAATGTTTCAAAAATATGATCTATCTTAACTTTTAAAGAGACAGAGACCATTTTACACGCCTTCATCTCATCACGCCTGGATTACTGTAACAGCATTTTTACTTGCCTCAACCAAAAATTTATTGATCGACTCCAGACTGTACAGAACTCTGCCAGGCTTTCAACCAGAACCAAGAAACTTGATCACATAACTCCTGTTTTAGTCTCTTTACAATGGCTCCCAAAATGTTTTAGAATAGATTTTAAGATTTTACTGATTACTTTTAAGGCACTTCATGGCCTCTCTCCCTGCTATATCTCTGACCTCTTAGTACCATATGCGCCGGCACGTACTTTGAGGTCCTCGAGCAGAGGTCTTTTGTCTGTTCCAGAGATCTGGCTGAAAACTAAAGGGGGACAGAACGTTTGCAGTCAGGCCCCCCAAGGCTCTGGAAGAGCCTACCCGAGGAAATCAGGTTGGCTGAGTCAGTGATCTCTTTTAAGTCTCTTCTTAAAACAAACTTTTATCTGAGAGCCTTTCCTGATTTTACTTGAATTTTAATTTTCTTTAAACTGTCTTTTACTTACTTAAAAATGTTTTTCTTGTTTTTTATCTGTTTTCTTTTAAAACCAGATGGTTTTATGACTTGTGTGTTTTATTGTGCTGCCTTTGTGAAGCACTTTGTAACATGGATTTTGAAAAGTGCTCTATAAATAAAGAATATTACCTAGCACAGCCTATTAGCTCTTTGTGGTTCACTATTTGTTTGTCTCTAAATAAACAGGACACTCTGACTGAGAGGTCAGAACTGGGAAAGCAGGTAGTGTCAGCTTCTATTATAGTTCTCCTCTCCTCCTCTCCAGCCACTCGGTTACCTGGCTCGTATCCTTTCTCAGGGAGAAATTCTCACTTCTTTGTCTCTAGCATTATATCTCTCATCTATCTAGTCCTTCCCTTTACTCTTTCTGACGTTCTTTCTTCCTCCATTTTTATCTCACTCTGTTCATCAAGTCATGTTGAGATGAAGAAATCCTCAGATGAGTGCAGCACTTGCGTTGGAGGAGAGCATTTAAAAGTATGGGGGGGGGGAGGCTATGTGGAACATTTTAAAGATTGAAAGGTCAGGATGGTAAATTGCCTCTCTACATGAGTCTCACTAGTCCTTTGACTATAATGTGTAGGATTAATCCATTCTACTGCCCTTTGTGCTCACAGTGTGCAAAAGACTGTGTAATACGTGAGGGACTGATTTTTGGTACATTCTGTGAATGTTTTCCCCTCCCTCTTAAATGCTCTTTGAAAGGGTAGGCTTTTGAAAGCTGAAGCAAACGGAGATACGGCTTTGAAGGGGGTTTTAAAGAAAAATGGTGAAATGAAAGTCTACGTTTATGACAGTGTTTGATTTTTATATAAGTGAAAAAAAATCAGTTTTGAAATATGTATGTATTTTTTATTTGAATACCATAGTATACTTATTTATACATATGGATGGGTCCGTCTTCTCTGCAGATGCTATGGCATGTTTTTTTCTTTCCTCTCACTTTTCTGTGAACGGCCGGGCTGATATCTGTGGTGGGCTTCATTTTCATATAATTGAATCGCGGCCCTTCCCAGTGCGAGGCAGGATTTGGTTAAGCTGAAAGTCCTCCTTGACTGCTGTTACCTCTGTGCAGATTCGGTTACAGCTGTTACCACGGCAGCAGCCTGCCAGGGCCTGTCTCCGCGGATACCTCCCCTAATTACTGTGTTTATTGGAAATTAAAGATATACCAGCTAATGAAACGCGGCAAACATTACTGCCGATGCAATGTCATTAATTCTAGCCTGGCTCCCATCTCCCATGTGAGGCAGAGGCGGAAAGAAGTGCCGCATATTAGCATAAATATGAATTTTAGTCAGCTGGAAAGCACTTGAATGAAGAAAAAAATAATGGAAAAGGTGTGTTTTCATTTCCCTCTTTATTTTTCGGATCGGGATAAATAAATAGATGATGGACTGGGCACACGAAAGGCAGAGGACACAGATAACATTGTGAGCTTCTCTTTGTATATGGCCCACGAGCTGTATGGATGTCTGGCAGCTAGGCTGGAGGAGGACATGGAGGAGGGCCTGGGAGTAGAGAACATACAGCATACATCTCATGTTCACTGTTGTTTGCCACCACCAGTTATGCCCCCAACCCCATTTTCACAGCTCCCTCTCCAAAGCAGGTGAGGACACGTATAGACTGGAGTGTCTATATCATAAACACTCTCAGATCTCAGGAGATGGCATGGTCTGGCATAGAGCTGCTACCTGTAAGGGTGTTGGTAACGTGCTAGCACTTCAACGAGTCTATATTTATGCCTGTCAGCTTCACAGCAAAATTAATTCTTGTCATTTTGTTGTTTGTGTATATTTTGCATGTGATAATGTTAACTTTTGCATCTCAACTGTAAACAATTTTAATCTTTAAATTTGGTGATGGTTTAAAAATCCAAGAGCGAGTGTGGGTGCTGCTTGCATGATATTTTTATGTATTATTTTCATTTTAGTTCTTTGTGTTGTGTGTCCATAGCAGTACACACAGTCTGGAAGTGTGAGAGTCTTCACTGAATCTCAGTTACTGCTTCCTATTCACTGTCATGCCCATTGCCTTGTTGTCGCTGTTTAATTCCCAGCCTGGATCCTTTACGACGCTGTTTTAGTAGTCTATACAATTGATGTTGATGCTGCTATGGCTTGGTCTGACAAGGCTATCGACCTCTCGGGCCGATGCACTGCATCTCCCCTGATTTGGAGTCGTTAAGCTGCTATCTGCATTAGCAGAACCCTGTTTTTTTGTGTTTAGAGGAGTAAATAGTACAATAATCAACGACAGATACATGCAGTGAGGCAGGGTGCAGATGAATTGAAAAAAAAAGACATTAGAGGCTTACAGCCTCATTCTCTCCTCAATTATCTAATTTCAGTCTTGTTTTTGGATAATGATGTTTATAGACTCTACATTTTCTGCAATCAAGGGACAGAACATACTGTAGTAAGAATCAACGGTTGAGAGCTGGTAGCATTTCTAGCTAATTAGCCAGCAAGTACCCACCATGCTCCATGTCTATTTAGTGTGTGTCCTCTTGCCCACCACGTTCACTCTCAGGGACTTTGAAATGACAGGCTTTTTAGTTTCCACCACTCTTGTCCATTTGAAGTAAAGCTTGTTCACAGGTCAGCATGGGTCACTAGATAGGTCCCTCTCATGCACTCATATGTATGCAAGACTTACACACACATTCACACTTTGGGGAATATTAGGTATTAAGGCAAGGTTGCACTGTAGTCAGCACATTAACAAGATGTTCCACTTCCCTCTCTCTGGCTTAGCTGTTTGTATAAAAACAGCTCCAGTGCTTGCCCGTTCTCGCTCTACCCTCTCTTTCAACCTTAGGCTGCCTCATTTTTCTTTGCTTCTCCTCACATGTTTTCATTTGCGTGGTGTTACAAAGAGAAAGAGAAAACCCAGGTTTGTACCAGAGGAGCATCAAAGATGAGAAAAGAAAAGAAAGTGGTTTTAGTTTTCTTGTGTTTTTTTTTCTTCCTTTCTTTTTCCTGTGCCTCGTGAATAATGCCTCCCCAGAGAGCAGGGCTGCTGGAGTGTCATTCAGAGTGGACACAGGAACTCTGGGGACTCTCTCCCTACTTCCAGGGAAAACTTGTGAGAACAATTTTATCAGACTGGCCCCATGGAATATCCTTCCTTTTCTATTGCCTTTGTTTTTATTTTGAAAACATGTAGATGGTAGTGTAAAGAGAACAGATCAGAGGGCATGAGAGACAACGATGTGGGATCTTTTTGTTCTGTAAAGATACCACATCTCCTCGCTGAGAGTTCAAGGATATGCATCAGAGGCAGTTTCATGTTGTGCTCTGTGTTGTCTATTTGGCGCTTCACAGCTAATTACTCTCACCATAGAAAATTATAGTCTCTCTGCGTCTTTAAACAGTAAACACAACTACCCTGTCTGTGCAGCACTGTAAGCTAGCCTCCCTGCGGTGGTTTGGGGTGCTGCCTTGCCTATCAGTTTTGTCCTACACACACATTTCCTTGTGTGCAAATGTCCTCTGCACACCTTGGAGCTGTGCTGTAATATGATTAACGCAGAAGTCGTCCTAGCACTGGCCCATGCTCCTGAGCACTGTGCCTGCCCTTTGGACTGTCTACAGCTGCAGTGATGAAACCAAACACATTTATCAGCAGCACTGATATTAAACTGCACCAATTTCATCATCCTACTGCCAGGCACCACACCCTGAAAAAAAAACAATAATAATAGCAAAATCCAATTTGATAGAGCATTAATTGGATTTACAAACATCTGAGGAGAGATGTGATCCCAGATTATTTACTTAATGAAGTCTTGTGATATTGGCCATATGTAAATTGTTAACCATGGGAAGTGTTTTTAATAAATCCCCTGGACCACTTTGTAGAGAAGTGGCGAAAGGAATACATTATTAGGGTCTTGTGTTGGTGAGGCCCTGCTTGTCAGTGACATTGGGTGCTTGATATAATTCACTGATTGATGGTTATGAAGGATGGCCTGCTTAAAAAAGAAGCAAAGGCATACCAAGGGGCAGAAACCTAGGTCTGTTTAAATGCTCCCAGTCAGTCAGCTCATGAATGAAAGCTCTCAATAAATAAGCAGGCCAGGCCAGCTATCATGACAGCTCTGTGAGGTAAAGATGGGGAGAGGTATGTAGAAACGTCCTTTTCTCTCCATCCATCTTCACCACTTCTTCACTCTTTAATCCCTCTATCCCATCTGGGAGGAGTTGAGATTGCATGGCTCCTTCATTCTTATAACTTAACCAACGTAACTTGTCCCCAGTGACTGCTGGCTCCTCACAGGCTTTGATTAAAGCCATTCTGCCTTGGGACAGCCAGCGTCTATATGATGATGGCTCATTCCAGACAGGCTTATAATGGCATGAGGACTGTGAACTGTATGGAGCCCTCAGTGCAGTATGCATTAATCGTCAGGATGGCAGAGAACATAGACACCCCCTGTGGTTTGTCTTGTGCGAGTGGCCTTTAGGGACTTATTCTCACACACCCTTGAAGGCATGCTGTCTTGGTGCTCAAAGCTTGTCAAAGACCTCTAAAGTGAAATTTTAATGAGCTACAGTATGCATTACCCATGCATTCCATGTGATTTTAAAAGTGGATGCCTGTGGATGCTGTCATTGAAATTATCAGCAGCAGTTCAAAACAGGGCCAATGGACCAAAATTATTTTGTTTCTCCTATTCTTCCCTACAACTCTCCTCTAATCTCCCAGCAGGACAAGAATGATGGACAGACACATCCGCCCATTTCCTGTCCTTGCTGTGGTAACCTCCTTGCCATCCTCTCAGGCAGTATATTGGCAGTGTGACCTATTTTTATCAACACGTCCCTATCCCACCTCCAGGCCAGATGCAGCACAGCTCTGAGGGACATGGAAGGAGGATCTGCTGTTTACCAAGCCTCTGTCCCCTCCATGCCTTATGTAGAGGTCACCACAGCATGGGCTCTCTCTTTCCAACACACAAACACACACACAAGGACACATATATACATACATATACTGAAGTACTAACACACACGGCTCCTCTACATGTGTTTTTTATTGTTTTTGAACATGAATCCCTTAACAAGCACCCCTATTTTGCTCACAATCCGAAAATGACATACCCAAAATTTAATTGTTACAGTTTTGTTTACAGTTCCAATCTTGGTCTCTTCTGAAAGGTAATTCTTGGAAGTTTATTGTCAAGGAGTAAAAGTTTGCCTTTGTTTACACTTCTGTTTTGTATGCCCTACTGTTCCTAATTAAGTAAGTATTGTCGCAGTGATATTGAGATCTCTTCATGCATGCTTAACTTATTTAGATATTCCCAACACGTCTTGTTAATTTGTGGTAACCAATTCCCCATTTTGTAAAAGGTTTGTAAGTCTAACTGTTCAATGCACAAGAAATTCAAACAAATCTTGAAGAAATACATTCAGATCTGAGCATCTAAGGCATTTTTTCCCTCATCCTCTCCCACCACACAGAACCCGGTCCTGTGGTCCAGTGCCTCAGTGCCGAGACCGAAGCCGGCACAAAGACAGGCAGAGGGTTGAGTCTCACTTTGTTAACAGTCCCTGGCTACAGCACAGTCCCTGTCGCCTGCTTTTGGTGGGTGATTTTTCAGCCTCCAGGTGTTTACCTGCAGGATACACATCCCTTCTGAGAAACACATCAGTGTCACACACTAGCTGTGGGCAGGCACATCGCTCAGTGCTGAGTGAGCGAGACAGCGAGGGTGGGGCTGGCGGTGGCAAACAAACAGAGAATCGAGGGCAGCGCTGCTTTGTGTGCAGCCCTGCTGGAGCTCAAACTCATTAGGTATGAAGCCATCTCGGAGCAGGCATCTGTATCCTGTGAGAGATCCCACCAGAGACTGCACTGAGAGAGCCATCAGATCTTCTACAGCAGGCCCCTTTGAACACAAACTACCAGCCCCCCCTTCCTTCCCTCATTCCAGCTCCCATCTAAACACAGAGACAGGATGGAAATTTAATGAGAATTTTGTGCTGCTTAAGCCTGCTGCAGCTGCTGCATGAAGCAGAGATAGGAATGTTTTGTTCACTTATTTTGCCCTCCGTGTGCAGGCTGTGGGGTGAAAGTTGCAAATGGAAGGGGGAATAATAGATGAGTATCTGCTTGCATCTGATGAAAGGTCTAAGTGATACAAATGTGTCCCATTTCAGTGATCCATCCAGCCCTGTGTCATCGCGGTGATTTGTGGGAAAGGTCGTGCAAGAAATGACTTTGGCTGAGGAGGCGAATCCCCTGTTTATGTTTGTTGTGCTTGGTGCGGCGGCCCGCAGAGCGATGGGCTGGGGAGATGGGCGTCTGGTGCAGGTGGTGTTTTTGGAGGATAGGGCTGATATATCATTTGCCAAGGTCGTACTCAATTAGGCTATTTGTTGAGCATAGCTGCATGAGGTTGGTTTAATCAACCGAGGAATGGAGACAACAACGACAAAAGAGGAAATAAATTAGGCATGCCCAGGCCACACTTTCAGGCACGCAGCAGCATGCTGGAGAAATGCTCCATTTAGCTGGCCATCTCCTTTTGCAGAGAATCCACTGTCCTCATGCTAACACAAACCCACACAAACACCACACACGCATGCACACCTTTCATTTCTTCTGTGACTTTCCAGTACAATTGAAACAACCTTCTTGAATCACGACAGGCTACACACAAAAGGTCTATTATGCCAGATGGGCGCATTTAGTAAATAAATTTAAAAAAAGATTTGGGGAGAAAAGTGGGAGCGACTGCAGCTGTAATGTGTGGCATACATCAAACAAAGTGGCACTGCCATGACAAAGAAACAACATTTGTTTACCCTGATTAATCCAAGACCTTGAGGGGTGCTGAAGCACCTGTGTAAGTGGGTACAGCCCTGGAGGAGAGGAGTCAGACTGTGTTAATAGTGGAGCAATCAGCGGCCATTCAGGTTAATGGGCTTTCAGCTAGTTGGCCCTGGCTAATGTGTGATTTGGAGGGTCAGCCCATAGCTCAGCAGCAAACACCGGTCACATTCACCCTCGCCACATGCTGCCAATGCAGGCTTTAGCTTTGCGACTACACCCTCAGGCTCCTCAGCTGCTTATGACAGTAAATATTTGATTAAATAAATGAAGGTTGATTAGCTCTCAAAGGCCCGGCAATGGACTGTGTTGTGCTCAGGTGTGGCCGACTTGGGTTTCAGTTTCTTACTAAGTGACTGTCTCTAAATTACCCAACGTCATACATTGTCATCTGTTCGGGCTGTAAACTAAGTTAAGGGGTGAGTGGGAAGATTGGAGGGCGATGCCAGATGATTAATTTGATTGTACAGAAACTCCATAGCTAATGTGACAGCCTTGCTACAAAGATAAGGACTAATGCATCGATCCCGTCAATGCGTTTCCTCGCACATACCTGTACCTTTTTTCTGCCTTTCTCTCTGCTTCTCTTTTCCTCACTTGCTTTCTGTGAGACCTCTTAAGCTGTGACATTTCCGTTTCCCTGGAGACAGAGCGTGCCAGGCGGTTGCCATAGCAACTCCCTGCTCTTTAAGGCCCGCACAGCATTAGCCCACCCCCCTACCCCATACCAAGGATGGGGGGTAAGGGAAGGGGGGCTCCAGAGAAAAAGCACACCTGCTGGGTTCCTGCTAATTGGCTATTTCTCTTTCTCACTACTTCCCTGTTTCTGCTTTAACTTTTTACCCCCTCCCTGGATTGCCTCTCTTTCTTTACCTCTGTATTGCTCCCCAACCACCGTGGATATGGTTTCTCACTCTCACTCTCTATTGCTCTCTTTCTTTAACTCCTTCTTGCTCTCTCCTTTATATACACTCTGGGCTTCTTCTTGTAGAGCCCGACCACAACTGGCCTCCAGCATCTGGCATTTATCTTCATCTGACCCTGTCAGTTTCTTCTTCCTCTACCTCTTTATTTCCTTTTCTACTGCAACTCTTGTATATTGTCATCTTAGGGCCCTGCCACTATAGTTCTGACCCTTGCATGTACTGTACTTGTTACCAGTTGCTTGTCATGATGGTGATATAACAATTTAAGCTTATTCTGATAGGTGGCCCTGGCTGAGAATAACAAGCCAATGTAAAAGGTTAAATGTAATCCTTTGTCCTTCCACCCAAGCATCCTCTTAACATCTAAAGACAGGGATAAATCTCCCTCTCATACACATCGTTGTGCATTTCACCTTCATTCAGGCTCAGTCACGGCGTGGATGAGTGTAAATTACCAGTGGGGGTGTGTAGGGCTACGGTTAGTTGGTTAGGCCCATCTCCTACTGCTGACTGATCCTCTCATTCTTGAGAGACCTCTATAGATTAGAAATCATCATATCTGTCTCTCTCACACCCAGTCATCTCTCTGTCCTCATACCACGGATCCTTGCTGCAGCTCTCCCTATGCATGTTTCCATTTGGCATACCGCACAGCTAGTATTTTTCATCTTTCTCTGTATGCCGTGCTGCCTGAATGCACGTACTGATTGAATGACACGTTTGTGAAGTGATGTTTATAGTTTTCATTGTATTGTTTGTCCTGCACTGTCCGTTTGAACGTTAGATGCTGTTGTTCCTGTACAACATCTGACTAAACGCACTTGTAACTGTATGAGCTGATAATGCTTCCTCAGTGCCATAAAGAAAAACACATCTACTTTTATAGTAGGTGAATACAGAGATTCTGATGCTCATTTCTGTGCAGAAGTCTGTTTTTAATGCCGGGTGCAGGGTGCTTTCTTTGGAGGTGCTTGTCACAGGGAGGCTTGACAGGTGGCCAGACCAGCCTGTCACCCCATCAACTGGTGACATTTGAGTGATATGAAAATGACTTTGCGTGCATGACGCCGGGGCTCAGCTATTCCCATTCAATTAAGTCCATGAACAAACCTTCTGTGTGTTTTCCTGCTGATAAAGTCATAGCTATTGACTTGTGAGCAATGCGAGTGATGATTATGAAATCTGTTTTCAGCCACACAATGAATGTTGAGCAGTCTGTTTGTCTATTTGCCAGGAAGAAGATAGGCCAATAGATGGTTATATCAGTGAAATGGGACTGGGGGAGATAAAAACAATAATAGCAGAATCTAAAGGCTAAACACAAACCAATACTCCTATAAATGCCGCATACTAGCTAGAAGATATTGGCTGTCATATCATTTGTGAAGGTATATTTCCTCTGCTGTCAGTTTCAGTACATCATATGCGTTGCCTGGGACACATGTGGCTCGATGGGATTCATTAGCACTGAGCTGTTCACTCCGATAATGGCAAATTTTGGTGGGTAACAAATAGATATAAAATAAAAAGGACAGACTGTGGACACAATATGCCCTGTGACCTTTTTTAGTTTACTTCTGCTCGGGCCCAGTCCACCTGGCCCATTTAGCTCCAGCACCTGGAGCTCACGATTATACTATTGATCCATCGACTTGCTGGGCTTCATCTGTCCAACCCATCCAACTTTGAGCACTTCAATTATCAGAGCCATCACAGCCACACTGCTGCGAGTGGCAGCTTGTCCAACACTGTAATCTGTCAGGGAATGAGATCCTGACTGCAGCGTCATAGCACCAGACGCTCCCCCATAAGTCACCTTGATCATGAAGGCCCGTCAGGGGCTGACAGGGCTGTGAAAGGGCCCAACTAGCCTTAGAGATCATTGCAGCTCAGCTCAGCTTAGCTGCACAATCTACCCAACCCTAGGGGTTGAGATTTTAGAGCCTTCAATGCCATGTTGGCAATCTAAAAGGCCTCATAGACAGAAATGAACTTCATACAAGCTGAAATATGGTTTGGTACAGTATGGTGTAATGTTTGGTACTAGGTTTGGGTATGTTTTGTGTTTTCCAAGGTGATCAAGCTGAAGTCCCTGCACTAACATTTTTTGCTTGTTGGGCTGTTGCATTTGTTGGGCTTAATTGGAAACCTCAAGTTGGTTATAGACGGCTCAGGCCATTGTTTGGTCTAGCATTAGTTCTTTCCCTGATGATGGAAATGAATTTAGTTGAAAATCTTATCTAATTTTTCCATATCCTTTTACTAGTTTATATTTAATTAAGATATTACATTTTAAAGATTTGAAATAAAGAATTAGTTGCATTATTGTTTTACTAATTTATCTTTATAAATCTTTATTCAAAAATATTACAAAGGGGGTTGGTGGGGTCATCTTATAAGTAGGCCAATTTAACTACCCAAATGCTTTTGTGTGCAAGGGGACACTACCTGATATCTAGTGCAGAACCTGTCATGTGAATTGTGCAAAATATGAGCAAAAAAGTACAAATAAATCCTCTATAATTGCACATAAATAATGATATATGAGTTTTATTATATATTGTTCAGTGAGTGTGCCTTCCCCAAGTCAGAACAGAACATACTCTTCACACTGCCCCTTGACACAGTGAATGGTCCACATAGAGGCTACCTGTGCCTCAAGTGTACAAAGCAATATTTTGATGAACTGTTTCCTTTGCAAGTAACGGTTATTGTGGTTACCATGGCACTTGTTTGGCTTTGTTTGAAACTGAATAGGTCCAGGTTTTGCTCCGGGTTTTTCTTAGTGAGATAACTTAGCCCTTCTAAAGATGTTATCTTTACACAAAATTCTAAGTCAGCACAGATTTGGCTTTAAACATGCATAAAGTCTGGGAAAAAGGCTTGCCAAAGACCCATCGCTAATCACCAATGTCATATCTAAGAGAATGTATTTAGTGCTGCCAAAGAGCCTATGATTATTAAAACAACGTCCAATAAATTCCCTGTAAGGTTTCATGTTCATGCTACAATATAATTCATGGGGGGAAATGAAAAAAGGCGACATATTTTACCACACAACACAGGGACAGACAAGGTAATGCATCACATCCACATTGATTATAACACCACCAAGGCAAAAACAAACAAAAACCAACAAGAACCAGCTTAGCAAACATAACCAGCAGAAGAGCACATTGCAGTCTGTGTTCTGAATCCAGCACTCGTTTTTCTTACTTGTATGTTTCCATATGTATACACGAGAGGGCTACATTTTTTAATTACTATTATGCATATTCAGAGTGGTTGAACATCACTGCAAAACATACATAAGCATGCCAATCAAGATCATGATTCATAAGCAATAGGTGTGACAAAATTGTGTCCCTTCGATAGGCATGAATTAGAGCTGGGTAAATAATCACCAGACTTTTGTTCTTTTATGAGAAACGGCAGACGCGAAACCACAAGGACAGGTTTTCAGAAGCAGTCTGTCCAGCCTGAACTAGCTGGCTGGCGGGGGACAGGATATTGATCTGAGATCCAGTCTGAGCTGGGTGAAGCAGCACGGCCATACCGCCGCCTACGCCAACACACAGCCGCTCTATAAAAAGATTGGATTCCTGGGGAAGTAAGGTTGTGTGTGTGTGAGAGAGAGGCAGAAGGAAAGAAAGGGAGAGAGATTGTGTGCATGTGTGATGGTGTGAGAAATATACAGAAAGTGTTTGTGTGTGTGTGTGCATGCAAGTACATGTATGCCTACTTGTCTGTAGGCATACAGACCCCCACCACGGTGAGTCTTGCTGACAGCCTCAAGGTGGAGGTTTGTGACTCAGAGCTGCAGTAATGGACAGAGCTAGGCTGGAAGCGAGGCCAAATGGACTGCATTCAAGGCAGAAATTAGTCACCACACGTCTGTCTTTGAACACACCACAATGGTGCTACTACGTTTGCACAGAGAAATGAGTAATGCCAGTGGTAAATCTGCAAAGTACAGTCCATTTGAGGTTTCAACTACCTATTGACCCAAGCAGGATTTGTAAAAAAGATGTTTGTTTGGATATTGGAGGAAAGCAGTGGAAAGATGAAGTGAAAGGACGTTTCACCTATCATCACACGCCTGTGTGATATTTTCTCTATCTTTCTCCATCTGGGATGTCATAGATTTCCTTGTGAGGAGGTTCACAACAGTTTTTAGTCAATTAGATTTTTTGTCATAATGCTTTGCTTTGCTTTGAATTCTGATCAAGCTGTATTCAGATTACTAACTAGAAAATACAACATTTTCCCAAGTGCATTGCTTGCTGAAACTTTGGCCCATTCATTTGTTTCATCTACATAATGTCACTGAGCTGTAATTACCATAACAAAGATTTGGTGTCCTCTGGTGACATTGCTCAGAGAACAAATTCAAGCTCAATAGCTCTCAAATAACATCTAATATAAATGAGAATTGGCTAGGATGTTGACAGCTTGATGATATGCAGCAGATAAGGTAGAAAACACACTGGATTAGAGCTATAATCATAGCAAAGTGCCTCTTAAAGTACCAGAGAAGCAAAGTAGTGACAGACTCATCTTCACCCTGTAATTCCAGTTAGCCTTGTCTCTCTTTAAAGGAAAGCACTGAGACTTAGAGTTTTGGTTGCTCACTCTAGACATTTGTCACATTGAGTGTAAAAGTTTTCTCTTTTATAGGTTTTCTGAAGTGGCTTGTTAGTGTTGTAGAACTAAAAACTCAAAATATGGGAGTCAAATCGATCAGTTTGCATATTATACATTCATATTCATGTTTTTTTATTATATTGGCAGTCTACGCTGAGAACAGTACATAGTGAAAGTTATACATAGTGCTAGCATCCTGCGAGCACAACAGTAGGTGGTAAACGTTTAATTGTAGTGTATAACCTACTACACTTGATGGCATTGTCATATCTTTCAATTACTGTTGTCCAAACACTGTAGTCAACTACAGTGTGAAATAGTAATTTCATTACTGTAAGCGTCAAATGTTATCTGCCCACTGTTACCCATAGTACAAACATCTATGCCACGCATAAGTCAGCAATGTTTGTGAAAATAGTCTATGGTAGAAACTCAATTTAAGTGAAGGTGAAAAACATATGATACATGCAAGGGAAAGAAAAAATAACAAAGTCAATGTCAAGAGATCCAGGAATTCCTTTAAGTCGTAAAGCTGGAGTGACAAGCCTAAGAAAGGAATTATCAAGATGAGCCTGGCCCTACTTTGCCCCTGTTGTGTTTAAACAGGCACTTTGCTGTGAAAACTGCTCTAAACCACTGTATTTTCTACGTTATCGCCCACATATTATGAAACTGTCAACATTCTACCAATTTTCATTTATATTGGATTTATTTGAGAGCTACTGAATTTGCATTTTGGTCTGTAAGGGCTCAAAGTCTTTGTTATGGTAAATTCATCTCAGTAAAATTACACAGGAGGGCAGCACAGTGACTCAGTGGTTAGCACTGTCACCTCACAGTAAAAGAAGGTGCACTGTTCCTTTCTGTGTGGCAAGTTGTCATTGTGTTTGCATTGGTACCTCAGGGTGCTCTAGCTTCCAACAGGCCAAAGACATGCAGCTGTAGGTATACTGAAGAAATTTGACTATGTTTGGACTGGCTATGTGTTTTCCTGCCTTTTTGGTTATGATTTATTCCCCTGTGACCCTGAACTGAAACAGCAGTATTACTTTTAGTATCTTTTTTAAAACATGTTCTTAACAATGTTTTCTTGTCTTGGATCTGAGTGATGGCTGACAGTTACTTGTCCTTGCTATGCCGAGCCCTGTGCCCTAGCTCTGCCCAGACTGTGCCCCGCTCAGGTGTTGCAACAGATTGTCCTCGCTGTTTCACAGAAGGTAGACTCCACCCTGCTCCTCTCTTTCAAAGTAACACAGGGATTAGTATCTGTGCATCCTCTCCAGCCTTTTATCCACAGCTAACACCTATACCATGACACCAGCCACACAAAACAAATGCCGGCTGAGCCTTGTAGCACACACGCATCCAGCACGTTCCACAACATGGGCACTCTGACTGCGCCTGGGTGTCAACACTACCCAACTCAATTACTTTAGTCTGCAGCGCACCACTAATCCCCACCCCACCCCTCCTCTACCCTACCACCATTATTCCTGTACATCAACAGATTTGCATGTACTTTCACGCCACTATTTAGTTTGCTGTTTATTTTTAGAAGCCCACGCCTAATTAGGGGGAGCTGGTGTAGAACACAAGCATAAACGGCAACATTAGTGCTACAGCTAATGAGTGAAGATATTGTGGGTAAAGCTCAGTAATTTTATCCTGTACTCTATTATTATTCTTTCATTATCATCTCAGCGGATGGCTGACCCCTCTACCCCTCTTGCTCTCACTCTCTTTCTCACCGTCTCTTGCTCTTGGCAGTGTTAGGCTCCCTCTTTTCCTTAATGTGTGTTCAGGTATATATAGTTGTGCGTAAACATACAGGTGTGTTTGCTTATGTTGGCATGTTTGTGTGCATGCTTGTGCATGACAGGCCCCTCTGACAAAGGGCAAGCAACAAGGAGCAATGGGGAATGATGTGAGAAAACCACTGAGTCATCCCCTGCACACCTATTCTTCATACCAGCCATTATATACATGCCTCCTCATCTCCATTTCCCCTCCCCCATTATTCACCTCATTGGGAAAAGAAGACACAGCAGAGAGAATAAAAAGTAATCAGTGTACGTCAGGGACGCTTCATAAACCCTATGCCTGTGTTGCAGCAATGTTTTCTCCAATCATTCGCTGATTTACGTCTCTCTGATTTAATTTTTTACCATGATAACACTCATCAGTTACCATAATGCACCTGGGCATGTTCCATGCAGACGCTGATGATTTTTGGTGCAGGGTAGCACGATTAGATGGAGTGGTAAGGTGAGGTGGAAAGGAGAGGTATTACGCAAATTATCTGTCACACTGGCAATGTGTCCATGGAGGCAGAGCAGGGGATGCATTGCTCTGGGCAGTCAGCTGTGCTGGGTTTGATGGGAGCCAGCCTTGTCATGGACTCATTATCTTTATCAATTTGCTTTTACCATAGGGACAGTGGTGAGTAGACAGTGTTATAGAAGACAAATCACTCATGGGCAACACTGGCCCCTCTATTAATATGCTAATATATGCATTAACTCTAAGATATCTCCTTGGCTTCTGCACTTTTGCCTCATACAGAGAAAAAAAAAACAACCACAGATGCATTTGTCTATTATCATAGTGACTAATCTGGCGCAGACTAGAAAATAGTTTTTCACAAAACTTAATCCCACCAATGTAATTTTTAGCTCAGGATATTAACTGTACTTTTTCTTGATGACAGTGGTGGTACCCAAAAACTGGAGTAGAGGGAGAGTTTTCACTGATTCATCTTCTGGGCAAGGGAAGATGGTCTGTGAGTTGTCATAGGTTACCTAGTCAGTGGTGGCAGGAAACTGTAGGGCTGTGTGCCATCACGCCTGTCTCCCCACTGGCCTTCTCGAGCTGGAGCCCCTCTGTGCTCTTCTGCCTAATCAGGCTGCTCAGTATGCAGAACAACCTCCCTGACGGCCCCAGTGCTCAGCCCCCAGTCGCTGACCTCCCCTAAAGCTACGGAGCCGAGCTGGGCTGAGCTGTGCCCAGTCAGCCGGTGCCAGATGTCAGATGGGATGGATGGCAAAGATAGTTATGCAGAGGAACAAGCATGCCTGGACCAGGTACTATTTGCAAAGACTTTTTTACAGTTTGCCTACTGGGGAGACAGATGGGTGTTGCTTGTTTGCCACATAAGAAAACAAATATGAGTGTCAGAATGTTGAAACATCTGCAGGAAATTATCTGAAAATCTTTCTTTTTTTTTTTTTTGGTCTGATAAATCACCAAATTTACTCAAGTACTGTATTTAAGTACAGTTTTGAGGTACTTGTACTTAATTTGAGTATTTCCATTTATACTTCTACTCCACTACATTTATCAGACAGCTTTAGTTACTAGTTACTTTACAATTTAAGATTTTACATAAAAAAACATATGATAAGCTTATGAAATACAATGTATTGTTAAAGATTAAACCAGTGGTTTCCAACTTTTTGGGCTTGTGACACGTGTGTCACATTTCAGATGTCTATGAGTTGTTAGTAGTTCCACCAAAGAAACATCTAAATACCCTAAAAATTTCTCATATGGTTACATTTAAATAACTTTTCGAGACCCAAACAGGTAAATATTCCAATAGAGATTCAAGAAAAGGAAAAAAAAGTGAATATAAATTTGTTTATGGGAATCTTTTTTCTTCTTTCCTACTCCATTAATCATCTCATGACCCCTACAATTTATCGTGTGATTTGATTAGGGAGCACGACCCCTAGAGTGGGAACGATTTGACTAAACTACCAAACTGTGCATAAGTAAAACCAGCACCACCTTCAACATCTACAACAGTGAAATGCTACTTACCCATTTTTACATCTAATATTCTAATAGATAATAATATATCACTCTGAAAACTGAAAAATCCCACCCCCTCCCTTCAGGCCTCCTTCCAAAGCCACTCCCCCAAAACACATATCCATGTGCAAGGAGTGCGCACAGGTAGGCAGGTAGGTAGCCCGAATGAAGTGATTGGCTGGGCTTATTACAGGCCTGTGACAGCCACAGAGAGCGTTTTTTTTTTTTCTTCAGAGCATTTGATTTATTGACTGTAAATTTGTTGTAAACTTCAACAAATATAAAAAAAATGCTTCTGAAATACATTACCAACCCTACATTGGGATTTTGAATGCAGGACTTTTACTTGTAATCGAGTATTTTTACATTGTCATATTGTGTCATTGTGTTTGCACTTACTTTTACTTAATTAAAAGATCTGAGTACTTCTTCCACCACTGATCACCACACACTATATTCTCCTAATGGCCTTTTTAATACCACAGCATTGAAATCTTGTAAGGATATTTCAAATATTGGACCTAGGGTCCACTTTTTGCACATTTAATTAAAATTAAAGACACATAAAAGTCTGCTACTTTTTTTACCATAATTAAAACATTCACTAGCAATTAAACATTCTATATAATGAGTTCATGAAAGCTTGCATTTACTGTTCCAAACACCCAGTCCCAGTTAGCACTTTAACAGTAAAAACCCAACGCCTCCCAGGAACTGATGTGGTTCCCAGCTACGGAAGCAGCGAGAGGGCTTTGGAAAAACAAAAGATGAACTGCTAGGTGGTATGAACAACAATGGCCACCATGCCTGAACAAACAAAGAAAAATGCAGCACCTACAAAAAGACCAAACTTCAAATAGAAAATATTAAAAATCAAAAAACAGAATAATCAGAAGCAAGCAAGTATGCTAGAGATAATGTAGGCATCTCTGAGCCAAAACTTACATAAATATCTGAATTACTCTTAAAAACTCTTGAACTGTTTGGTTGTACTATTTGTGTACTGCTGCTGTCAACAAAAGTCAGTGTTGTCTTTATTCCTGTTTAGTTGTGAGCTGACCAAACTGCTGCTATTGAATATCATAGATCTGCAGTAATAACATTCCTCAACAGTCTTTCAGTCGTTTTCTATACATGTAATGCAGATAATACCGTCTCTGTAGACACGGTCGCTCTGAGGTGCTGGCTGAAATTCTGTTGTTGTGTTATTTGTAGTTGTTTCACTAGTCTCAGTAGGACAGCCCGTTCTTGTTTGTTTGGGGTTTTGGGAACTGCTGCCTGTGACGTCAACGCACTGCCAACACTATTTTAATCTGATCATGGGGAAGTGAAGTCCAGAACACCAAAGCACTGACCACTTATCACAAAAAACAAAACAAAAATCATACTCGAAGGCAAGGGATTCATTGGATGAATTTCCGGTAGGTGGCAGGGTGACTTTGTTTAGACAAGAAAAGTGCAGCTACAGTACTTTATCACAAATGTTATAGCACATAAAGGACAGCATGATTTTATTACTTTTTAAATCCATCATGTGTTAAAGATGCTACATTTTTAAAATAGAGTTATGGACTTTTGACAGTAAAAAAAGGAAAAGTAAAACACATGTGTGTAGTCTTAAAAAGGTAAAAAGTCTTTTTGGAAACTTGTGATGAGTACTCAACACTGCTCTGAAAGACATGAAGACAAGTCTTAGAGTGTGTTTTAAAGGATTACACTGGTTTGTTAAATATACAACTCAAGTAATGCCACACAAGTCACATTATTTGTGCACATGTTGAACATGCACAGTCCCTCCCATTCACACTCCCTAATGAATATAAAGCTGATGTAATCTAAAGCAACACAAAACCCATAACCACATACTCATGTTCACACACCTACTATATGTCAGGCAATTTCACCAGAAAATCACATAAAAAAAAAAGAAAAACTCTCCTCCCTGGGAATTCAGAAGTAGAATTTCTTGTCTGCCTCTCAACATGTCACACTTTAAAAGGAATCTGGGTATTGATCTCTTGGAAGAGAGTCTGTCAGGCTTGCTGTGTGCCTGCCCCCAGCTCCCAGCTCAGCCAGAGCCCAGAGAGGATGTTATCCCCCGGGGCTGATTAGAGGCATTTCACTGGGAGACTCCCAGGTCACTCTTTAAGCTCCTTCCCCCTCCTGCAAGCCTGCCATGTCAGACACCTGAGACTCAGGGAGATGACTCCTGAGGAAAATTACATATTTTTACAGCTGTTACCTTTACTCCTGTTTTTAGCCATTTTGTGGTGTGTGTGTGTGTGTGTGTGTGTGTGTGTGTTACAAAAAGTTCTGAATTAATTCCTGCTGTTAGTCCCATGTTTCCACTATGTGTGCGTGTGTGTGTCTTTCACCCGTCGGTCCTCATTTTCACCGCTGTGCTCTGATTGATCACATGGTCTGATTCTGTCAACACTGGTGCCAACCCCACTCACTGCTGTGAGAAAGAAAGGAAAACGGTGAGAGAAGGAGAAAGAATAATCTATTTCCATTGATATCCCAGAGTGCTTTTTGTAATATTACAGTTATCATCAAATCTGCGTTATATAGATCAAATGTGCTTACTTTTAGTAGAATTTCCTGTTTTACAAAACAGTTTTGGAAGTCTATTTCATGTTTCACAGACTAAATGAAATCTATAGTAGAGAGAGAGAAAGCAGAGCGAGAGAATAGTGTTGATATGACGTGTGTGAGAAAGAGGGATGAGCTATAGGTGAGAGATGAGTGAGGGCAAGGCACAGAAACATTTTCTTGGCATTTCTGATTGAAAAGTTCTCAGAACAAGTTGTTCACTATTATCTGCATCTTTCAACCAAGCAAAAAATACAGGTTTGTCTAATCTTAGCAATACATATTGTGGACCAATAAGAACTAAGCCACCTTCAATTTTGCGGTTCAATTTCATCCTAAAGCTACAATAGATCAAGTTATTTTAATGTAATAATAATCCCGATTTATTAGTCTAAATTATAAAGTGGGGCTGAAACAGATAAGAGAGTCTGTGTTGCAATGAGTGTCAATGCCCAAATTAAATTTCCTATTGCCCTGTAAGTGAATATGAAACTGTCTCCTAAAAATCAGCACAAGAGAGAAAACTAAACTCACCAACATCAGATATTTGCTTTGAGGTTGTGGTGCCATTCCTTCTGTCTCTCAGCAGGTCAAAGCAGGGACAGGGCGTGTACTGGGGGGCAGACTGACCTTTACCTTATTGAGTTAAGCGTGATGAGATTACAGAACAACCTGAACTGCCAGGCCCATTACCACCCTGTTCTCCATTAGTGACCTCTGGCTGGGACTAAATGTACACAGTACGTGCATCCGGACTGCACAAAGACACACATCCACACTCACAAAGGCAAGGTTACATGTAATACACACAAAGACATGCATAACCATGCATGAACACTAAACACATGAAAACACGTGTACACATGCATACACTTTGGTTTTTTGCTTTAGTATTAATCTACAGTATATGAAAGGTTGAAAAACATGCATACTGTACATGTATGTATTCATGTGTCCATGTAGGTGTACCTTTAGTGTAGTACGTGTACAAGTCTGTATTTATTGTGCAGCAGAGCCGGACCGCGGGGCGAGCATGCTCACTCCTTCTTTCGCCTTGTCGCGTTTGTCTGTTCCTATCTGCCTCACAGCCTCCTCTGCCTCCCCCACACTCTGCCTGGGGAGTGATTAAATCAGTGTACGCCTGTCCACAATCCAAAGAGATTGGCATACACACACACAAACACATACACACTACAAACACCCGCGCAGTCACCTAAACAGGCACACACTTACACACAGTGACACAGTACAGACCCAAATATACAAACGCATATATTTACCTACATCCCCCAGACAAGCATTTGAACACAAAACCTCAAATATTTATTCAGTCTTAAACATGGTCTGCCACAAGATCACATTCTCTCAGCCTGTCACATTGAGATTGGGTATGGCAGCTAACTTGCTGTACTTACAGCCGTGTGTGTGTGTGTGTATTTGTGTGTGTGTACACCGCTGTAATTAAGCACACCCAAATTAGGTCCTGTAAGATCTGTCCACATACTGTATCTCTTCATTGACTGCTCTGTATTGCTGGTTGGGAGGATCTCAAAGACGTTCGTATGTGTACATCTATGCTCTGTGATCATACCGGGCCACTTTGCCTCCTTTGAATGCTTGGGTGGAAGTGTCTTGATAACCTACTGTAGGTGTGTGTGGTGAGCCATCCTGATGTACGTGCATTTCCATGCCTGCTTTTCTTTCTTGGTTGGTGTGTGTTTTGTGCACAAATGTGTCTGAGCGTGTGCATGTGCGCGTGGCATGGCGTCCTTATGATAAGTGACTCCCAGGCTGATTAAAGAGAACTCTTTCTCTCCATAATGAACACAGGAGATCCATCAGCCATTGCCTTTGAGGAACGCCAGGCGCGTCAGCAGCTAAAGTGCCTGTGATCTCTCGGATTTCAACCAACGTTGATTAACTTGGCAGCATATTAAGTGGAAAGGTATTGAGCTGGCTGGAACAGCAAAAAAACACATCACCGAGAGTTTGTCTTGTAGGCGCTGGTATGAAGTCATATTTGCATATCTGAGTAAAGTTAAAGTGCTTATGTTTGGAAATCAGTGCAAACATGATTAGTTTTTCGGGTCAGCCGAGTGGGTTAGAGTATTATCAGGCTTATGTCTGTTCAGGTCTAATGAAGCAGAGGGAATGTGTACTTATATTTGCACTGAGTTGCACAGATTGCCCATTTCACATGTTCGACAGCATCTAAGCATATCTTGCATTTCTTATTTTTTAAGGTTAAAAAAACAAAACTGAATTACAGGGTATATGGGCTTACATTTATTTGTTACGGATGAAGGATATAACCATCATTATATGATTCAAGTAAATATCTATCCCACTGAATTCAATTATTTAATATTAGCTAGCTTATAAATGTAAATTTTACATTTATAAGCTAGCTAATATTAGATAATCAATTTCATTGATTATCTGGATACAGCAAACCACTTGATAAAAAAATACCACAAACCTAAGACTATTTTTGCAATTTTGTTGTCTGTGGCATTACAGAATATTGCAATATTGAGACTACGTGACTGCAAATATTTCCAGGGGTTAGTTGTATCATGAAAAAGACAAAAAGCGATGTATGATGCTTACTTCATTAGGGCCAGAAGTGATACTGATATTAAAACTATGTATATGTTTATGCACTGTAACAATTTGTTCACACAGAGGGTTCAAAACAACCAGAATTTATTTCATTAAATTTCACCCCATCACATGGCCGCTCACACACATCCATGGACAAGGGTGAATAAATAGCTTAATACAGTACAATTAAACCTTTCGCTCATCAGTGCAAAATGAAAAAGTTCTTACATAGGCAAGAAGCTATGTCACTCATAGGAAAATTAGGCGATCTGCAGAAATTAAAGAGGTCTGGTCCTTTAATCTTGGGTTAAGCGTCTGTGTAGCGGCACTTAAAGAGCTTCAGCTCAAACTCCCCTCCAAAGGGGAAACTAGGGCATCAATTTCTCACCTCTCTCTTCTTAAATATTTTGAAAATATGTGCCTGGCTCTAAAACTGGATTTCACCAAACATTTTATTGTTCCTTCTGTGTCTAAAGAGATAACTGCAAGAACTAGACATGTTAAGAACTTAATCTTGTGCCTACAAAAACAAATACTTCTATGTCTTCAGGGAAATTCAGTAGTTTTTCTATCAACAAAAGCTTCTGGATATTTGCAGTTATCCTGCAGGTGAGTTTGATCTCCTTTATCTTCACTGTGACAAAGGCCAGTCAGGTAGAACAGTTCTGGTTGTGTCTGACGGTCCCCAGACTTCCGGAGGGGAGACGGTATGAGTTAAAAAAAATGCAGGGAGGGCAAATTGGGATTCAGTGTAAATGTACAAAGGTAAACTTCAATAAGGCAGCGTGGGGACTAGTCCTGCTCTTTTATCATTTATTGGCCAGTGCTTTCACAGCCTGCTGGGAGTTGTCCCACTTATTCCACCATACACACCCTGCCACGTAGGTGAACCCTCCTAATATGGGATAGGCCCCTGCCTCTCCTGCAGCCTGCTGCCTGATCTGATATCAGGCCAGTGGGAAGGTTTGTTCGCATTTTCACTCCAACTACATTTCCCAGAAGGTCTTACTCTTGGCTATACTGAACCCGGGGCCACATTGATAGAGAAAGGTCCTCAAATCTGATTTGGAACTAAGTGGAAAAACATGAGGAATGAATCAGCCTTTGTGCAAGCTCATATTTCATCTCCAAACACGTCAACTGTAACAAGCTGTCCTATTTTGAAGTCGAGTTGCGAGAGAATTTTTAAGAAGTAGAGGCATTCAAATGTCTCCAAGTCAATTTCATCCTCCTTTTCCTCTAGTCAGTCATGGATTGTCGCTCCCCTACCATCGTGGGTAATTTGTTTCCTCATGTTTACAACATCAGACATGGCTTTTGATTATGCATTTTGTGTTTGGAAATGAACTCATCATTTCAGCTGCAGATGGCATTGAACTGAGCCCTAAGCCTGGTGAAATGGACCTAGATGTCGAGCACTTTTGATCGCTCTACAACTGACTGACTCTGTCTGACCTCTGGGAGGAGGAATGAATATTGTCATGTTTTATAGAGCACATCCAAGTCTCCTTTTCCTTTTCAGTCCTGTCTTGATAGGCTTGAGTTTGCCTTTGTTGTGTGGTATTCAACTGACACTCTCACCCTGGATTAAAATCTTAATTAACTTGAGTGTCAGTCTGCCTTCCTATAGTTGAAAAGGCAAAGAAGGGGAGACTAAGGAGAAGAGGGGACTGTGGTACATGGGATCATGGGATGCTTACCAGTCTACTGCAGTGGGCACCGTTAGTGTGGCTGGCACTGCTGCTGTGCTTCTGTCTGCTGTGCCCCTCCCCCCATCAGCTTGCTCTGTCTCTCGGTTTGTTTCTGTCTGCCTCTGTGATGAGCCCTCATAAAGCAGAGGTTAGGGCAGATGTACTAAAACAGGCTTTGGTAAGGCACAAAAACAGCAGATCTCTCTCAGGGTGTGACCTGATGTTGTGAGGATGACATGGCCACAAAATAAAGATTTCCTCCAGTTTTTCTTGCGAGGGTGGATAGAGAGTATGAATGTTAGCCATCAGTCATTACCACGGCCGCAGGCTTTGGCTAGTTGATGTGTTCTGATCGTGTGGGTCACCTTCGTGACAGAATTGACACGCCTGATCAAAGGCTGACCATTTGCCGCTGGGATGCCTCAGTGTTTGTGCCCGCCTGCTTGTCTGACCTTGGCCCACATCATGAGGGTTTTTGTGGCAAATAATGGCTAATCTGGCCCTAGCTAGTGCTCCTTTGGCGTCCCCCCTCATCCCTCGATTCATCTTGGCATTCTGTTTCAAAAGGCTATATGAGCTCCTGGCCTTTCCAGGCAGCCTGGATGAGGCTGTATAAGCATGGCTGATCGGAGGATGGACATTCATCTCAGAGGAGGCCAAGATGAGCGGTGGGTGGAGTTGGGGTAGGAGGCATGGTTGAGAAAATTAAATCACTGTCAATCATAAGCTGTTCATGACAAAACAACAGCTTGGCTCTGCCTGGCCAACAGTTTCCCACTCTGTCTCTACTTCTGTAGAGGAACTGCATGAAGGACTTTGCCTGAAGGGGGCGCTGATCTGGGCACTCATGCTGGGTTTTCTGTATAGCAGCCATCTGCCCATGACGGTTGGACCTGCCATAGACATTAGCAACATCACTGCCACTATGACAACTCTCACACCAGCTGCCTTTATCTCAGCAGCTTTGTTTCTTTGTCAGTGTGAAATACCATTTGAATTCCAAATGGAGCATAAACAACCCATAATCTGAGTACAGAGAATAGTGTTTTTTTCTGCCCTAGTATGACAGAGCTTTTATGTGCTGAGGCTATTCTATCAGCCTCCTATGAAAGCCCCAGTGTTTTTTTTTTTCCTCCAAGCCCTCAGCAAATGATCCAATGGGCCTCCCACTGCAAATGTCAAATGTCTCTTCCCATGTAAAGCGCTCATAGCTCTTTACTGAGATCATTGCACTGGCAGTATCTTTCAGCCAAACATCAGCGTTACCATTCAAATGCTGAAATTAATTCTGCAACCAGGGTAAAAAGGTGAACATTCATAACAGTAAACTCTCTCTCGCTCTCCTCTCTCTTTTTTCCCCTTTTATATAGCCAGGAGCAGTGTTTTTTTTCTTTTCTTTCGCTGGGCGAGAATGTCTTTGCATCTGAAATGTGCATTAATGCACCACTAAGGTCAACTCAGCTCATTTAAAAAACAAAGCGTTCAGTGAGTTGTAGGTCCACGGGTCTACTGGCACACAGGAAAGATTTATTGTCTGCCCTGTGCTTGTGCTGCCGCTCCTCGTTACCAGCCAACTCTGACCCCGTCTTGCCGACACTGCAGAGATGCTTAATCTCCACAGACAACTTCTGTATGAATACATTTTATTCAATGCGGCACGTTACGGTGCCCGGACTAGTGTCCTGGCATGGGTTGACACCACACACTGCCGGGAGGGTTGGGTAAGAGAGGGACAGCGGGAAAGGGAGAGACATCTGCTCTGGTCACCCACCCTGCTATGCCCTATTGTACCGCGACCCATAGCATCCTTGTGGTTTACTCTACTCTTTTCCTGTATGCGTGAGTGTGTGTGTTTTGGAGAAGGGTGGATATGGGAGGTGGGATGGAGAGCATGCGGGAGTAAGGGGATGCTATGCCATATGGCCGATTCCCTGCTCGGGTTGAGAGAGAGGAGCAAAGAGCTTGTAGGCACTAGAGACAAGCAGAGAAAGCACTGTGAAAAATGTCTGTTTTTTACAAGCCATTTAATAATCATTGGTCTAGAATCTTATTTTCCTTAAATTTGAGAGAAAAACTACCATTGTTGTAAGATGATCTGACTTGATTCCAATGCAATCCAACTTTCTCTGAATAAGCTGACATTATCATGCCACATTTCAATATGTAACAATATGAGCTCCTGCAAGTTCTTGCAATGAAATTAAACTAATTGGTAAACAATTGAAACACACTCAATGGGAAAATAACCAGCAAGGATTTTTTTTTTTTACATGGAACTCCAGTTAAATTGAATTGTTAATAGGATTATTTTTTGCAGTGTGGGCATGAGAGGCAAGCAGAGGGTGGGAGCCACAAAAAAAGACCTTTTATCTTGCCATCTCTTCCTCTATTCAAGAACGTGCCTGGAAGATGTAATGCCTACCAAAACCCTGCCTCTCTATGTAGGCCAACAGTAAAGGAATGGACCTTAAAGAAAGGGGACTCAGTAGATTTTTAAACATATAGATGTTCGTTTGACAGACATACAACCAGCGCAAACGTTAGTTTGACAACACAAACTAACGGTCCAGAGTTAAAGTTTACAATCACTTGCTTGGCAATTGGTGACTTTCCTACCCTGCCTGAGACATTTTAGTGGATTGTTTGTTAAATGTCCTGAAATGTCATTTATCTTCCCCCAACCCCATGACGCTTAACATGAGGTAATGTTTTAAACTTAAGTGAGGAAGAAAGAGAGAGAGGTAGATGGGGATAGAAATAAAACAGTCATGGTCACATGGGGTAATAGAGTAGAGGCAGGTAAGGCAGCCGAGGAAAGGTCTGTGATGAAGGAATGACTTCCAACTTAATACGGGTTTCAGGAGGACTCTCTTGGCCTACAGTATATTCCTCTATAAGGACACACAACTGGCAAAACCATTTTCCAGAGGATTGTTTCATTTTTCGAGGAGAAAGGTTTGGACTTGGAACGGATCAAAATAATGGTAACAGACAGCGCTCCTACAATAGCGGGCAGGGTTCAAAAGACGATGGACTCTGATATGGCAAATTATAAACTTCATTCAGTGGTACTTGTAGTTCGCAGCATCGACTCTTTTACCAGTGACATGTCAACAGAGCAGAATGATTTCTTTACCCACAATGATATTAGGCAGCTTAGCTTAAAATGGTTTTGGCATTCCATCGTAATTACTGAGCACCGAAAGCAAATGAAGACACCAAAGCATCCATTTCTGTTGCTCATGCTGTATGACGTATAGTATTTATGATCAAAGTTAGTTTTTTGAGTGACATATTTCATCATATGAATCGACTTAACAAGAAATTATAGGGCAGGGATAAAAGTATTGTGGCACTTGAAGAACTCATTGCATTTCAAAATAGTGATGATGGGATTTTAGGAGGGGCTGTAAATCAACTGCCTCTTGATTTGAAAATTTCAGCATCCCCAACGAGTTGATGAGGCTGTTAAAGGACTCGTTCTCTGTTGATGTTGGTGGGGAATTTGCTGTGACAGCAAAGCAGCTGATTCCATCACTTGATGAGGTTTACAACTTTAAATAATTGACATTCAGTCATCAGTTAACTTAAATCAGTCACTGCAGCTGCAGCACGGTCTGAACAGTTCTGGATCAATGAAATCAGCAAAGAGACGTGTTCAAATACAGGGAGGGCTACACTATTTATCTTAATGTTTGCTGGAACTTAAAAAACAAGCAGTTGCTCCTCACTCATTAGGCTTTATTGTCATCAATGTCTGCACATTTTGCTGACAACTGATATCTAAACTTTAACCCAAACGTATTCACTAATTCATCAGTTATCATCAGATGGGGATTTGTGATACTTTTTAAGGTGTAGCCGATTTGGTAATCAGAATTGTTCTCTGTGACTTTTGTTGCTTGAAATGGACAATTTAACCGGATATGTGTTCTTATACAGTATCATTTCTTCCACAAAAATTATAGATTATTTATATATTTACAGGATAAATTATAAAAGATGTAGTACTTACATTAGCTAAAAACAAGAGTTCCATGTCAAAGTAGCAAACTAAGTGATCAGAATGTAAGAGTGAGAATTTTTTTTTCTTTTGTACTTAATAAGGCTGATAAAACTAATCTGTGGGAAATTGTATAAATGGTATTAATCCAAGATCTTAAAAATAAACAAACCACCACCAACATAAAACACTCTCATATTTTAAATACTACATGTTCAATATACCTGTGACATATGTAGTCAAAAATCACTGATTGGGCCTTTAAAAAGTGCAGTTTCTGATTGTATATGTCTACTTTAATAAAATATGTGGTCGGGAGAAGAACAACATACATTTGCAAACATATTGCTGATCCACTTACCCAGGGTGACTTACAACAAGTGCAACAGCAGATTGAGCTCATATTTGATCTCCAAAAAACCAAGTATCCAACATCATGAAATGTAACATTTGTGCACTCATACTGTTCTTATTGTAGAATGATCAGTGAAGGACAGATTTTTTTTTCTTTTTTGAGAGCAGTAAGGTGAGAAAAGAGACAAGGAGATTCCGTTGGGAGAGAGTTGCAAAAAAGAGACAAGGAGAAAGACGGAGACATTCAAAGAGAGAGAAGCCAATGATGCTGCTCATGCATTGGGATCGCCACGCCCACTGAGCAGCCTGGGGCTCTGGAGTGAAGGAAGGATTTCATCTGTTTTATCTCCTCTGTCTTATTTTTTTAGGTTACACAGAGCACGTCCCTTTTTTCCCTTTTCCCTGCTTCAGTGAGGCAAAGATCTTAATCGCCCCTGACCGTAATCTACCAGAGTGGAACGCTTTTCTTCAATAGACAAAAAAGGAGCTTATAGATGCTGCGCCCTGCAAGGGTATAACATCACAGGGTTATCCTCTGGCAAAAGGGGAGGGCTGTGTAGTGTGTGTGTTTTGTTCCTATTGCAGTGACGTGCACAGTGACAGGCAGAGAAAAAAGAAAAGGAATATGTCCAACTTCATATAACTTCTCTTTTTCTTTTATTTTCCCTTCATAGAAGAGCACAGTAGTAAGAGAACCTGTACATTTTTCTTTTCCCCTTGTTTGTGTGTTTACTTCTGGAGGAATCAATTAGTCGTGTGCACACCTAGGATCATAAGCAATCATCATTCCCTTTAGTAATAGCTATAGTGCTAAGTCACAGGCATGAAAAGTTATGGGGGCAGTGTGGGTGTAATCTTAGAGGAAGATTTTGTTGACATCTCTTCAGGCAGTACTGATGGATGCAATATCCGAATATCTACCTCTAAAAGCCAAATATTTGTTTTGTTTTAATCTCCTTGCAGTCTGACTGGTTGACATATGACAGTTTAGAGCGTTTGAAAAGTCAACTTATTTCTTTACAGTTGACAATTTAGTATATTTTTTTTCCTCTTCTGGCATCTGAATTGTCCTTATGTGGAAAAAACATCCATCTTGTGCTTGGAGCAGACTAAAACTGACACTATATGTTATTTGCAAAGAGAGCTGCAATCATAGAGAGATCGTTTTTGTTGCCACAGCCAATCCCCCTTAAAGTTTCTCTCTCTGTGTCTGGTACTGTGTGTCCTTCCTTCTCTCCTTTTTTTCTCTCTTTTCCTCTATTATTTTACTTTCAACATGCCATATTTTTTATTTCTCTCTTTCTCTCTGTCGCCTCATTTTATTCTCATCGCCTTTGTCACTTTCTCCTTCTCTGTCTTGGTCTTTTCTTGTTCTTTTGTTTCGTTGTCACTTCCTCTCTCTGCAGTGTTTTTTGTCATTTCTTTCTTGGTTCTTGTCTTTTTGCACACCGTCATAGACACACACACACACACACACACACACACACACACACACACACACACACACACAAACACAGACATAAATAAATCCCCTTTCTGTGAAATCCCTGAAGTCAGAGAGAGAATATGATTTCCAAAATCCACAAAAAAGTCACTTGCACAGAATATTCACAGTGCATTATTTCACTTGAAAAATAACACTCACCCACCTAGCCTAGAGCTGAAAGCTGGCACATCTTTCCAAGGATTCATCTGAGGTTTAGGCACAGTATTTAGGCAGAGGTGTACATAATATGTGGCTCTGGTGGCTCTGTGAAGGGGTGCTGTTACATGGAGAGGAGAGAATTTTATCCTAAGAGCTTTGTGTAATCCTTATCTCAGTATACATATTGTCTCTTTACTAGGACGCTTCAGCTTCAGCCTCTCCTGAATGCTAACAGTGACTAAGCAGTGGCTAATTTATTGTGTATCTTTTTTGTATAGCCACCAATATAAGAATTTGAAGATTATTTAAGTTATTATATGTGGCATGTGTGTAAGTGTGTCTGTGTAAGCGCACAGGTGTGTGTTTGTACCTCTCTCTCTGTATGTCTGTGCACTGCCATTTGCCTTCACAGAAACAAATATTAATCATTATTTTATGTTTGCTACATAGCAACAAATCATATTTGTTTTGGCCAATGCTGAATCGGAAACCGCACGTGCTGACTGACAAGCCTCACTGTGATACTTCCTTGTTAAGCGCTTGTGTTGTCCGTGTCTCTGTGAACAGTGTGGATTGGCAAATTGGATAGAATCTTATCAGGCGTAAATAATGGCTGCTATCTGTAAATAGCGTTGGAGCAGGGGAGCAACAGATGCTGCTCCTGGTGAAGGAGAAAAGCCTGCTCTCCTCCACTGAGCCTGCACCCCGCATGCTGCCACTCACGTATTTGGCTCCCATTTACAGTGATCTATATTAATTCCTTGGGAAAAAAAGGATGAATAAGGAAGTTGATTAAGGAAATGAAAATCTATTATGCTGAGCCGAAGCTCAATGTGTTCCAGTCTGTTTCACACTCTGGGATTTTTAAACCTTAATGGCTATCCAGTTAGTCACAGATCAGCGAAGCAAAGCTGGGATACAATGTTTATTTATCCATCTACTTATTCTTTTTTAAACATTTAACCCATCTCCCTCAAGATGTTGTGGACTTATCAGCTCCTGGCTATTGAAAGAAAAACACTGAAGTCCCAACTTTTGACAATAAATGTCTAACCTTTCATGTAAGTACAGTCTCTCTAAGCAACTACCCCATCTCATATTTTGCATGAGTACAGTCAACAAAAACTCAGTGAGCTACAGTAACTTGATGAAATGTACCTGGCATTCATCAATAGCTGGAATGAAAGCTAATGCCTTCCTGTGTCCACCGAGGCTTGTATCCTCCCATTGATTTCTGGCCAGGCATTTGCTCACCCCGGCCAAGGTCCAAATGCAATTTAAGTGTTGTGTGGGGACGCGTTTCATAGAACCTGACATGGTGTGGTCAATAGCCCCAGGCAGTGAATGAGCTCTCAAGTGGTATACAGCAACAGCGAGACGTATTTCCTCTTCCAGCTCACCTCACGCCTCCTCGTCAAATTAAACAATAGAGGCTGGAGGGCTTTCTGCAGGCCTTCAGCATGTTTTCACCCTTCCATCTCTAAGAGGACAAGGCAGACCAAAGACTGCTGTTCAAAGATGCAGGGGGAAAAAAACAAAACACTTCAATTATTCCATTTAAAATGGCATCAGCTCTCGACCCTCTGCTTCAGGAAATTAAATTTCAAAATGGACCACAGTTATGCCAGCAAAACAAAGGTGCTTGATGATTAGGGTGGATTTTAATAATGCCAGATTTTCTACACAGGTCTGCAGAATATGGGAAATTAATGTAATAATTTTCAGGTCTTGAAAGGTTAGTGAATTTAACAAAAAGCTTGAAAAAGTATGGAGCGCAAACTTTTTCAATGATGATATCTTGTACATTTAATGGAGTTATTGGAGCCACTGTCATGTTCTAATATCATGTGATGTTTTGTTGTTGTGTATGAGTATAGATAAGATATTGCAGAGTGATATGGCTGGTATAACAACCAAATTGACAAAACAGCTTACAAGGATTTTGGCCACTGATGTTAATACCAAGTGTATGCCAACATGAGCTGCTATTAACATATGCTGGGTTGAAAAGTAACACAAAGCACATAGACATGTTAAAAATGACACATCCTTTGTTTAAGTGTGTAGATAGGCTCAAAGGCCGTCACCAGCCTCAGCATCCAACCCCTCATCCGGGAGAATAATTGCCCCGGGAAGCTGATGGACTGTCAGGAGTCACACGAGCTTGTTTCCTCTGTTCTCCTCTTTTCTTCCCCTCTCGCCTGGTGACACAGACAAACGCTACGGAAGCATCTTGTGTTTGCCATGCATGGAGATAAACTGCATATTGCATTCTGTTTCAAGTGTTACAAATCTCTTGCAATAATATAATAAAAGATGTATTATTCATTGCTTCTACAGTGACGGAGGGGAGGGATGAAATATGCATATGGCACGTGTGCTATTTCAAAAAGCCAATGCCGGGCGACGTGTGACGGGTGATGAGGATACGTCACATTGTGTCTCTGGTGTCATCAAAAGCTGGAGAGTGGAGATTAGTTGAGTGAGGACAACATGGGCAGATATAGGGCCACTTCATGGCTGGCAAAATGATTGTAATATCTGGAAAGAGAGGGATGCTGGTGTAAATAAGCATACATTTTCAATCTACTATATGATGAGAATCCATATGTGATCCCCAGGTGTGACAAACAAAAGGTTTGGATGTGTTCGTTCCAGATCTGTCTAAATGGTTTTGCTTTATTTCCCATTGAGATAGGGTGCTGCCTTACACTCTGCAGAGGATATAATTGCAGACCTTAAAAATACCCATTCTGTTTTGGCATGTGTGAAAAGCTGGGGGGAAAGGCGGGAATTGCTGGTCATGGGGGTACACGAACATGTGGTGTGTGTGTGTGTGTGTATTACTTGTGTGTGACAAGCATGGTTGCACATTAGAATGAGATGTTTATAACCCATATGCATGATTGCTACCATACATATATATTATTGTAGAGAAATAGTGGGGAAAAAATGACTCCATTGTTTCATTCCAAGAAACCTCGTCACGACAGAGTATATTTATGAGGTAGCGTAAAATGCACTATGTTTTTAGGGAACATATTCTATTTTATGTTGGTGATTTCCAAGTGTTTTCCCATTGGCCTGGGGGCCTGTTTGAATGAGTAATAGACAGAGTAATGGCTTCATCCTCGCCCCGCTAAATTTGTTTTTCTTCCTCCTGCCTTGAAAATACAAAAAACTGCCAAAAAATGATAAATAACAGCCACCCAATTACTCTGGCATCACTGTATTCAGGAATTTATGTTTACATTATCAAGATGTACCACTGCTCTGCATGACAACACCTTGCCACAGAAACAAATGCCATTTACATTTCCTCTGGGTGGTAGCTAGGTGCAGGTTCCTATTCATTTAGCCAGTTTGCTTCCTGAAGTAATGGGTGGCCCTGACCTAGAGCCTCTCTGTCAGCCCATTAGTGAGCGTGGAGAGCATTGCATCGGCGCCTCTGCTGTTCTGCCACTCACAAACACCCCCTAGAATCAACACAAACAAGCCCAGAACGCTGCCCCTCCTGCTCACATACACACACAGCCAGGCAAGATGAAGCTGGGGCATTGATTTTATAATGATGCCCTGGCTGCTTCCAGCCATGGAGGAATTGAAGCTGGCTGAGCTGAGCTCTTGGTGTGTGGAGAGTTTTTTGGATGGGAGCCCTGCTGGTTGCTGGGACTAGTCCGGTGGAGAGGCTAGGCTACAGACGTGTGCAGTCGGTGGATCCAGAGCATGTAGAACATGGAGAGGCAGCCGTGCCCAACTTTACAGAAGCACCCAGAGCCAAGCGTCCCTCCACAGCACACACAGACCTGCAACTGCCAATCAAAGCAGCCTCGGGCGCTGCCACTGCCTTGTTCGCATAAATTAGCATGTATTTGCATAAGAATCTACTCGTTTAGCAGACCCACTTGGCTCTCCCCCCAAATGGCATTTTCTCGCTTCCCCCCTCCCTCTATCTCTCACTTTTCCTCTCCTTATCCTTTTACAAGCACCGATAAGAGCTAGAAAATAGTGTGTTAACCCTTTTCATACCAAACCTCTCTTGACACAAATTACATGTGTGCATGCATGATTGAATGTGTGCATATGCTTGTTTGTTGTGGGTTTGCAAATGAGCAAATTAACCAACAAATGAATCAAAAAACAAACAAACAAACATCGGTACATCGGTACCATATTACAGTATTGCACACAGTTCATTACATTTTCTGAAAATTGCTCTTGCTTTGTTTGTTTACTCTGAGAATCTTCTGTTGTGGGAGGAAAAGTTCTGCTTTAGCCATTACCAACATCTTTAAAATGTCTTGCACTTCAAAGTTGCACCGCAGCTTGTGTGTCACATAGCATTCACCAACACGGCTACATTATTCAGCGACAACTTTAATGCCTTGTTTCACATGGTTCAGCCTCAATAGCCCACAGAGAGCAGCGGTGCATACATACCCTTCTAAATTACAGAAAATTCAGTTACTGGTCAGCAATGGTTACAAGGAAGGTGAGTGAGACAGAGTAAGACAATGAGATGACATGAATTTTTCACAATCAGCAGTCAATCAGGACACCATACAGCAGGCCTGGCAGGGATTAATAAGTAAAGAACAGAGAGGGCTACCCATTGCCCTGAGCACACGTTTTAGCATCCAGTAATTGGCTAGGATTGTGCCTTCAGAGTCAACTTGAAGCTGATCCTAATGAAGGTTTCGCTGACTTTGTCGCCCATTCTGCTTACTTTTAGCATGGTACACGGTTCTCATCTGGTAAATTATTGAACGTGGTCTTTGGTCCATAAAGTTGACTGGGATTGCTAAATTCTTTGCTCCCAGCTATACTCCACAGGTGATTTGTAACCATGGATATATTCAACAATGGATGAGGTATTCAAACATGGTGCCCCATTCATTCTAATGAAAGCTGCTTGCCAAGCACAAACAATACACTGAAAAAGTTTATCTTGCTTCCCGCTTGCCTATAATGCATCCACATCTTTGTCTTTGTTTGGCTCTGCGTGGCCAACAACCTCTCCACGTAAACATGGGCACCTGTGTGGGAGGTGACATTAATTACACACAAATACACATTCACATGTTAGATAACATGAGTAAGATGTGTGTTCAGGTGTGAAACTATGTGATAGGTGGCACAATATGGAGGGTGTCTAGTACGAATGTGCATGCATCTGTAAGAGGCATTCTGAATCACAAACACGAACATATGTGCCCACAAACATGTATGTTAATGATGCAAGGATTATATATGTGTACATGTGTGTGGCAGCATGAAAGTTAGAATGAGGTATGTGTATGTTTGTGTAAACAAAAATTGATAACATACACTTTTAAGCATGCTTGAGGACAACTGGCAAATTTTAGCTCAGTCTGTGTATTTTTTGTGTGTGTGTGTGTGTGTGTGTGTGTGTATGTGTGTGTGTGTTTGTGTTTTTAATTTTATGTCCAAACAGCAGCTCAAACCCCAGGAGGTTGTGCAGTCGCTCAGGGGGCCGCTCTCCCTTTCCTTGCTCCCTGCTGGTCCAGGCAAACGGCTGAGCTCCCTGTCACCATCTCCAACCTGTGTTTCCTTCCTTTCCTCATATCTAATATGAGTCACACACACTCAAAGAAACACACACACCCAAAGGGCTTAGACTGCCCTGTCTCATCCCATTTCCTCAGTGCCTTTGATCCACAACCCTCCCAAAAATACATTGCCCCCCTTGCAGTGTTAACTTCCTGCCATGCTATTTAAGCTTCCTTGTCTGCCTGGAGCGACCACAGCTTTGGCGCTAGCTGCTGCTGTCTCCTAATGACAGTGGTGCAAGGAGAACAAGCTGGGGGGTGTCGGACAACAGGAGCAGGACAAAAGGCCCTGAGGTGCACCACAAGATAAGAATGGCTCATTATCGCTGAGGAAGGGTTAATGTTCACAAACGGCTCTGAAGGGCCCCTCCCCAAATGCCGCTGCTTGTTATGAGAGCTAATGATGTCAGCGGAGGGCCCTGCTTGTTGATTAGCCTAAATGGAGGACTAATAGAAGAGCATGAGCGTAATTAATGACTGAAGGGGAGCCTAACGAAGGCGAGAACACACCACTGTGGTCGTGGGTGTTCCCGGGTTAAGCGTGTCCCCGGACAACAGGGCAGGGCACCTTATCAGCTGGCCACGCTATCCCCATGCCATCCCATGCCATGCCCTGCCATGCCATGCCATGCCACGACACCCACTCCAGCACCCAGACAGGCCAGCCTTTGTGGCCAGGCCTAATTAGCTGTCACAGCAGGTGGAGCAGGGACCAGAGACACTGTGTGGTCTGCTCTCTGACAGCACAGGTCCCCGCAGAGCTCCCCAAGACACTGACCGCACAGGAACAATGTGTGTATGTGTATGCACGCATGCGTACATGTCTGCGTGTGTGTGTGTGTGTGTGTGTGTGCGTGTGTATGTGTGTGCGTGGGCATTTTTGTGTGCTTGAGTTTGACAGAGACAATGCGAAGAAGAAGAAAAGAAAGGATGTGATGGTGAAGGGTATATCAGGATGCAGTGTACACATACTCCCTCACAGACAAGCAGAAAGAAGCTCATTTTATTGCAAATGTAGAAAGAAAATGGTACAGTGTAGGCGTCTGTATGAGTGTGTGTCTGTGTTTGGAAAAGTTTAATTACATTTCAGTTATGTTTTGCCTGTCACTGCTTTAGACAGAAATAGTCAGCCTTCACCTTAGCTACCCCAGCTACAAAAAATACAACACAAACAGAATAGAATAGAATTTAACTATTATGGAGCAAATGAGATTATAGTATATGAATAGAGAGTACTGAAGATACAGGAGATAATACTAAGTCTGTCGGGGCGCAAAACCACAGTGTCATCCTCACTGACAGATTTACAGGTTGGAGCAGATGTGTGTTTGATTTATAATACATGTGAATTAGATGTAGTAGATTCCATAGATACCCCAGACACTGAAGACAGATAAGGTAAATAACTAATTTTAGGTGAAAAGATGCTTTCGCCAGGCATATCTGTGACCATAAACAATAATTCAGCCCTCCTCTCCCTTAATAGCAGCCCATTTACACACTTCCTCTGAATCGTCAGACCCCTGTCACCGCCCTCCCAGCACAAAACATAGTGTGTTTCCCTCCAACCTCCTGCTGCGTTTGTCCCTCTTCTGTTGCTTTGTGCACATGTATGCAGGGAAGATACAATGCATTTTGATGCTCCCTTCTGTTTGCTAAGGCCTGTGTAAGCTGCAGTAATACTTCTTTACTGATAGCTCTGCTCACACACGCACACAGTCACACACACATACACTCTGCAGCTCTATACACTCCCCTGGTTTAATCTATTACCATTTTTATGTGGCTCAAATATTCAGGCTGTGTTAACCAATGCATCATTATGAGGCGTATAACTGCAAAAGCCAAAGGATTTATAGGCTTAAATAAATTATGTGATACGATAGTGCAAGTTTTATGAGTTGCAACTTTGCAAATATTCTTTAAAATAATAATAATAAAAGAAAAATATCTAGTGTTGTTGGAAGATGTGAGAAAATGATTCCTCTCCCCATTTTGTTAAAGCCTGCCTTTAACTGCACATCTATCTCAAGCTATTCACACTATACCTTTTCTTTACAATCATCTCACACACATTATATGAATTGATGGGTTCATTTGTGGCATTTA